>NW_004524608.1:4684661-4697121 GCF_000260255.1 Octodon degus | reverse complement strand
TCTTTCTGCAGCTGTTTTATTTCAGAAGCTGTTGATTCATTGCTTTCAGCTGTGTGATTTCCAATTTGTTCTGTGTTAGTGTCCTCTGCACTTGTTACAGGTGGGCTTTGGTTCTGAGGTTGCATTTTGTTCCTTCTCATCATTTTGTGTAGCACTGTCTTCTGCCCTTTGTTGTAGATCTTTGCTGTAGTTATAACCTTCACAAGTACTGAAGTTCAGGTGGAGCTCTACAGAGTTTGGACTTAACCAGCGGCGTCTGGCTTAGGTCTGGCTGCTGTGCTCAGCTCCTTCCCGCTGTGGACCTGGGCTAGGACTGAGTCCGGGTGTTCCTGTAACTCGGTAGAAATTCCTACTGGGCGGGAGGGGTGGGGGAGGTATGGCGGAGTGGTGGGGGGCGGCCTGAGGGGTTGGGAGAGGGTCCGGCCCACGGTGCGCCTGGGCTGGGACTGGTCCCACCCGCGCAGGGTAGCAGGAAGCTCTCCACACACTCACTGAACCTGGGCTAGGACTGGGTCTGGGGGTTCCCGGAAGTCGGCAGCAATTCCTACTTGGTGGGAGGGGTGGGGGAGGTACGGCGGAGTGGTGGGGGGCGGTCCGAGGGGGTGGGAGAGGGTTCGGCCCACGCCACGCCTGGCCTGGGACTGGTCCTTCCGGCGCAGGTTAGCAGGAAGCTCTCCACACACCCACCGGACCTGGGCTAGGACTGGGTCTGGGGGTTCCAGGAAGTTGGCAGATATTCCTACTTAGTGAGAGGGGTGGGGGAGGTATGGCGGAGTGGTTGGGGGCAGCCCGAGGGGGTGGGAGAGGGTCCGGCCCACTGGTACTCTGGGCTGGTACTCTGTTTCTGTTTTCATGTTTAGATCTTTAATCCATTTTAACTTCAGCTTAGTGAATGATGAAAGACCTGGGTCAAGTTTTAGTTTTTGGCATGTAGAGAGCCAGTTTTTCCAGCACCTTTTGTAAAGGAGGCTATCTTTCTTCCAGTAAGAATGTTTATCAAAGATCAGGGAGCTGAGTGTGTTTGTAGAGGCCTCTGCATCTTCTAATCTATTCCATTGATCCTCAGGTCTATTTTGTTGCCAATACCATACTGATTTTATCGCAGTACACTTGTAATATAATTTCAAGTCAGGAATTTTAATGCCTCCTTCCTTGTCTTTGTTGGTCAGGATTGCCTTTTCTATTGTAGGTCTTCCGTGGTTCCAAATAAATTTTAGGAATGATTTCCCTAGGTCTGTGGGGTATGTTGGTTGTAGTTGATAGGGATTGCATTAAATTGTCCAACAATTTTGGGAGTATGCCCATCTACACGATGTTGGTTCTTCCTATCCAGGAGCAGAGAATATCTTTCCATTTTCTGAAATCTCTATGATCCCTTTTTTCAGAGTAGTGTAATTTTCCATGAAAGATCTTTAACTTCTTTAGTTAGATGAATTCCAATGTATTTCATGTTCCAAGACACTATTGTAAAAGGTATTGTTTCTATAATTTCCCTCTCAGTGTGTTTGTTATCTGTGTAAAACAATGCTATTGACTTTTGGGTATTGACTTTTTATCCTGCTATGCTACTGAATTTCTGTATTAATTCTAGTAGCTTCTTGGTGGAGTTTTTTGGGACTTCCAAGTAAAGTATCATGTCATCCGCACATAATGATAATTTAACCTCTGCTTTACCTATTCTTATTCCTTTTATTTCTCCCTCTTGTCCGATGGGTCTAGCTAATGATTCCAGAACTATATTGAATAGGAGTGGTGATAGAGGATATCCTTGTCTTGTACGAGATCTGAGAGTAAAATATTTCAATTTTTCCCCATTTAGAATTATATTAGCCCTTGGGTTGTCAGAGATGGCTTTTATCAGATTGAAGTATAAGTCTTCTGTTCCAATTTTCTGTAGAACTTTGAACATGAATGAGTGTAGGACTTTGTTAAAAGCCTTTTCTGCATCAATTGGGATGATCATTTGGTTTTCAGATTTCATTCTATCGATATAGTTTATTTTATTTATGGGTTTTCAATTATTGAACCATCTTTGCATCCCTGGGTTGAATCCTACCTGGTCATGGTGTCTGATCCTCTTGATGGTTTGCTGTATTGTATTGGCTAGGACTTTATTCAGGATTTTTGCATCTACATTTATGAGGGAGATTGGCCTGTAGTTCTCTTTTTTTAGTTGCGTCTTTCCCTGGTTTTGCTCTCTGTGTTATACTTGCCTCCAGGAATGATTTTGGGAGGACTGCTTCTTTTTCAATTTCAATGAAGAGGTGGAGGAGTATAGGAATCATATTTTCTGTAAATTTCTTGCCGGGGAGATGGCTCAGTGGAATAAGAGCTTCCCTGGCAAGCGCAAGGGCCTGGGTTCAATCCCTGGTTCCCCAAAAATAAAAAAATAAAAATAAAAATAAAAATAAATTTCTTGAAGAATTCAGCTGTGACTCCATGAAGACCTGGACTTTTCTTTGTCGGCAGGCCATTTATTACATTTCATATTTCATTCTTGGTTTGAAGTTGAGACTGTCTGAAAATAGGATTGCTACCCCTGCTTTTTTCTGAGGTGCTGGGGCATGTAATATGGTTTTCTATCCTTTGATTTTCAGCTTATGAATTTCTTTATGAGATAAGTTTGTTTCTTGTATACAGAATATTGTTGGATTTTGTTTCCTAATCCACTGTGCCAGTCTATTTCTCCTAATTGATGAATTGAGTCCATTTACAATGATGGTTAGAATTGAGATGTATTGACTTACGATTGACATGTAATTTACCTGCTGTTGTTTAGTTCTATTTCTACTGTGTTTTATTGCCTGTCCTATTTATTGGGTTCCTTCTGTTCTTATTCATGGAATTCTGTGATCATTTTCATCCCTCTCTAGAACATTTTTTAGTAGTCTCTGTAGGGTTGGCTTTTTCATGAAATTTATTTCCTGCAAATTTATTCTTTGTCATGGGAGCATTTCACTTTTCCAACAAACTTGAAAGAGAATTTTTCAAGGTATAGTAGTCTGGGCTGGAATTGGTTTTCATAGAGGACTTGAAGCACTCTGCTCCATGCTCTTCTTGCCTTCATGGTTTGTGAAGAGAAGTCTGCCATTATTCTGATGTGTTTTCCTTTAAATGTGATCTGTTTCTTTTCTCTAGTGGCTTTCAGTATATTGTTCTTGTGCTGGATTTCTGGGAACTTGACTATTATTTGTCTCACTGTGTTTTTAATTGGGTTGAAGTTATTTGGAGTTCTGTATGCTTCAGTTAACTAACTGTCAGATTGTTTCATCATATTTGGGAATTTTTCTTTTTTTTTTCATGTATGTGGAAATTTACTTTTACTTTTCATATCCAAACTTGAGCAATTAATTCTTATGCTTCAGAGTGTAGAATGCACCTTTCCTGTGCCATAGCTTATTAAATCTACCCATTGGAAACATTAGTTGTTTTTTTTCTTTCAAATCAAATTGGTAGGACAGTTTCAATAATTAACACATTGCATACTCTCTTCCTACTGGTTATTTGCTTTATGAGATGCAGACATGATATCCTATTTACGTACACTATTAGAACAAATCCCTCTATTCATTAAGAGAATGTAACGATATATCTATCCTAACCACTTTGAATACACAGATACAAAATGGACATTCATCTGTATACCCTTTTTTGTTTAATTCCTCATTTGAATATTATAGGTGTGTTAACTCAGCAAAATCTAAAAGAGTCCAGTAGTCTGTAATAATATTGGGTCTTCTGCTTGACTGGCAGTGTCAGAAATTGTTAACCTGATACCCCTACAGCTGGAAGTTTTCTACTATTATTTCTGTCCATAGATTTTTATATCATTTGTATTGACTCCTTCTTTCTCATTGATGCCTATTAGTCTCATATTGTTCAGCTTTGCATTGTCTTGCAGGTGATGAATTTTTTTTTCTTGCATCCTATTTGTTTTTAAGAGATATTTTTTTACCCTTTCACTAACTGTGATGGCATCTTCAAAATCTTAATCTCTATCTTCACTTTCACCCAAACAGTTTTGCAAGCTTGTTATTGAGATTTTAAGATCCACTATATCTCTTTGACTCTGCTTCATGCAATCTATTTTTTTCCTGTATTGCTCATTCAAGGAATATGTTGTTTTTCTAATCTCCTCTATTTTTATCAGTGTTTTCTTGAGAAGCAGTTATTAATTCTTTACTACAGAGATTATTTATGATCTGATTTCTTCTATATGTTTCTGCATTTTATTCTTAACTTCACATGCTATTAATTCAGAGGTTTCTTTTTACATTCCTGTGGTTATTTCTGATCTGAGTTGCTCTATACCTTTCTGCTGTTGTTTCTTTACTTCAGATGCTATTAATTCAGACATTTCACCTGTGTTATTCCCAATTTCATGTGTGCTAGTGTCCTCTGCATTTGTTTTGGCTGGACTCAGGGACTGAGATTTCCTTTTGCTCTCTTTGTCATTTTGTATAGCACTGTCCTCTGACCTTTGTTGTAGAGCTTTGGTGCAGTTATAACCTTTGCACCTACTGAAATTCAGCTGTTGTTCTTCTAAATTTGGTTTCATCCAGTTGTGCCTAGCTTGGGTGTGGCTGCTGTGCTCAACTCCTTCCTGCTACAGCCCTGTGAAGTGAACCTGTTATGCCCTCTGACAAGATGTTCTGCTCCTGGATTAGTGTGGTTCTGTCTCCTAGACTTTCTGCAGGGACTTCAACTGCAGAGTTTAACCCCAGGCCTGTATCCAGGCCACGGGTGGGTCTGGAGGGGACCAAGGGAAACAGGGGGGCGCCGAAGTTCTCCCATACACTTACATGTCCTGGGCTTAGGCTGGGTCTGGAGTGTTCCCAAGAGTGTGGTGGAAGATCTCATTCATATGGCAGACCTGGTCTTGGTCCGCAGAGGTCCAGAGCATGCAGATGAGTGTAAAAGCTCTCTGTGGGTTGTCTTTTCATTCTGTTGGTAATTTCTTTAGATGTGTATAACTTCTCAGTAAGACGAGGCCCTATTTGTTAATTCTTTCAAGTATTTTCTGTGTAGTTTGATTTTTGTTCATGAAATGTTTTCCTACCCCTATATCTTCAAGATTACTTCTTACTTTCTCTTCCAGGAGATTTAGATTTTATGTTTTAATGTTTAGATCTTTAGTCCATTTTGACTTTGCTTAGTGTGTGGTGATATAACTTGATCAAGTTTTAGTTTTCGGCATGTAGAGAGCCAGTTTTTCCAGTACCATTTGTTAAAGCGGCTATCTTTCTTCCAATAAACATGTTTGTTGATGATAAGGTGGCTGAGTGTGTTTGTAGAGGTTTCTGCATCTTCTAATCTATTCCACTGACCCTCAGACCTATTTTGTTGCCAGTACCATGCTGATTTTATGACAGTAGCTTTGTAGTATAATTTCAACTCAGGAATTGTAATGCCTCCAAATTTGTGTTTGTTGCCCAAGATTGCCTTTGCTATCCTAAGCCCATTTAGTTTATTGCATGGTAATAGACCTGAGTCTAGTTTTAGTTTTCACAATGTAGACATCCCGTTTTCAAAGCACCAATTTTTAAATGGGATATATTTCTTTCAGTGAACATATTTGGCCCCTTTGTCAAAGATAAGATAGCTGGCTGTGTTTTTAGTTGTATCTCCAACTTTTATTCTATTCCATTGACCCCCTTGTCTATTTTGTTGCCAGTACCATGCTGATTTTATAAAAGTAGCTTTGAAATATAATTTCAAGTCAGCTATTGTCATCCCTCCTTCCTTGCCTTTGCTGCCCAGGATTGCATTTGCTATTCTAGGTCTTTCCAGATTCCCAATAAATTTAGGAATGGTTTCTCTATGTCTGTGAGATATGTTGGTGGTATTTTTATAGGGATTGAATTAAATCTGTGAAATAATCTTGGGAGTATGTTAGTTCTTTTCACAATGTTAGTTCTTCCTATCCAGGAGCAAGGAATAACTTTCCATTTTCAGGAAATCCTCTTCTATCTCTTTTTTTCTGAGCACTCTAATTTTCATTGAATAGATATTTTACTTCTTTAGTTAGGCTAATTCTCATATTTCTTTTCATCCTATTTTGAAAGGTATGGTATTTTTCCCGCTAATTTCTCTCTCAGTGTGTTTGTTATATGAGTTGAAGAATATTATTGACTTTTGGGTATTGACTTTGTAATCTCCCATGCTACTGTATTTATTAATTCTTGGAGCTTCTTGTTGGAGATTTTTGCGTTTCCAAGTAGAGTATCATGTCATCTGGAAGTAATGATAGTTTCACTTCTTCTTCAAATATTCTTATTCCTTTTATTTCTTTTTCTTGTCTAATGGCTCTAACTAATGACTCCAGAAATATATTGAATAGGAGTGGTGATAGAGGACATCCTTGTCTTCTACCTGATCTGAGCATAATGATTTCAAATTTTTCCCATTTAGAATTATGTTAGCAGTTGGATTGTCATACATGGCTTTTATCAGATTGAGGTGAAGGCCATCTATTACAATTTTCTGTATGGCTTTGATCATGAATCAGTGTTGGACTTTGTAAAATGCCCTTTCTGCATCAATTGAGATGATCGTATGGTTTTTGGATTTGGCTGTATTGATATAGTGTATTACATTTGTGGATTTGATATGTTAAACCATCCTTGCATCCCTGGGATGAATCCTACCTGTTCATGGTGTATGATCTTCTTGATGATTTGTTGCATTGTATTTGCTAGAATTTTATTCAGGATTTTTGCATCTATATTCATAAGGGAGATTGGCCAGTAGTTCTCTTTTTTAGTTGCATCTTTCTCTTATTTTGGTATAATACATGCCTTCAGGAAAGATTTCAGAAGTATTGTTTCCTTTTCAATTTCATTGAAGAGTTTGAGGAGTATTGGGAATATATTTTCTGTAAATTTCTTGTAGAATTCTGCTGTGAATCTATCAGAACCTCTGCTTCTACTTGTCAGTAAGTATTTTTATTATATTTTGAACTTTATTAGCTGTTATTGGGTTATTGACAATTCTTATATCTTCATGATTCAGTTTGGTAATTTGTACCATTGTAGAAATCTGTCCATTTCTCTGTTTTCTATTCTGTGAGAGTAAAGATTTTCAAAGTAGATACTGATAATTTTCTGAATTACCACAGGGTCTGTTGTAATATAGCCCTTTGTATTTCTTATTGCTTGAATTTGTGTTTTTTATTTCCTCTTTTTGTTGTGGTTAGCTAGGGGCTTATCAATTCTATTTAATCTTTCAAATATCCAGCCTTTTGATTCATTAATTCTTTGTACTTTTGTCTAAATTGCATTAATTTCTAATCTAATCTTCATAATTTCCTCCTGTCTTTAGCATGTAGGCTTGGTTTGCTCTCCTTTTTCTAGCAGCTTAAGGCGCAGCATTAGAGTATTTATTTGTTCCCGTTCTGTTTTTCTGTGAATTCATGTGTGAGTTCACTGCTACAAATTTCCCTCTAAGAAGTGCTTTCATTGTATCCCACTAATTCCAATAAGCTGTGCTTGAATTTTCATTGATTTGTAGATAGCATTTGTTTTCTCTTTAATTTCATCTGTAACCTATTGGTTGCTGAGCAGGGTGTTGTTTAATTTCCATGTATTTATAGGTTTTTTGTTATTTGTTTTGTCATTTATTTCCAGTTTTATTGCACTATGGTCAGATAATAAGCATGGGATAATTTCTGTTTTCTTTCCTATACTTAAGCATGACCTGTGGACTAGCATATAGTCTATTTTAGAAAATGTTACATGTGCAGCTTAAAAGAAGGTGTATTTTGATGGGGCTGGTGGAACACTCTGTAAATATCAACTAAGTCCATTTGTTCAAAGGTCTGGAGCAGTTCTGCTACTTCCTTGCTAATTTTTGTCTATTTGACCAATATTTTACAGATAAGAGGGTGTTAAGGTCCATTCTTATGATTGTGTTAATTGATATTAGATTTTCCATGTTTTCTTGTAGATCCAGTCCTAGCTCAGGCCCGGTGAGTGTGAGGGAGAGCTTCCCGCTACCCTGCATTGGTGGGACCTACCGGACCCAGCCCAGATGAAGCGTGGGTAAGACCCTCTTTCACTCCTTTGGGATACCCCCCACCACACTGTCATACCCTCCTATCCCACCCAAAGAGTAGGAATTTCTATCGTGTTCCAGGAACACCCAGATACAGGCCTAGCCCAAGCCCAGTGAGTGTGTGCGAGACCTATCTCTCCCACCTACCTCACCTTGTCAACTCCAGACTCAGCTCAGGCCTGGCATACAGGCCTGGGGTGAAACTGTGTAGCTGCCATCCCTGCAGAGAGTGTAGGGAACAGAACCACCCAGCTAGCCCAGGAGCAGAACAGCTTGCCAGAGAGACACAACAGGTTCGACCCCAAGGGCAGCAGCAGGAAGTAGCTGAGCACGACAGCCAAACCTAAGCCAGGCAAAACAGCATAAATCCAATCTTTGTAGATCTAACCTGAACTTCAGGAGGTGCTAAGGTTATAACTGCACCAACGCTCTACAACAAAGGTCAGAAGACAGTGCTACGCAAAATGAAAACGAGAAGGAGCAAGATGCAATCTCAGACCCCAAGCCCACCCATAATAAGTGTAGAAGACAATAATACAGAAAAAGTGGGAATCACACAACTGAAATCAATGAATCAATGGCTTCTGAAATAAAAAAAAAACAGCTGCAGAAAGATACAGAGGAATTCAGATTGGAAATAAAAAAGCAATCCCTGAATTAATAACATCTGCAGTAAAGAATCAAATGCAGAAACATATGGAGGAAACCCAATACCCACCCAGAAGAAGTGCAGGGGACACTAGCTCAGCTCAAAAGGATGAATTAATAGCATCGATATTAAATAAGCAACAACAGAAAGTCATAGAGGAACTCAGAGCAGAACTTTCTGAAATAAGAAAAGAATTCTCAGAACTCATAGCATCTGAGGTAAAGAATCAACAACAGAAACATAGGGAGGAAACACAGTTTGAAAAAACACTGCAGTAAAAGAATTTAGAACTGCTCCTAAAGAAGACATTGATAAAAAAATAAAGGAGACTACAAAAATGACACATTCCTTGAATGAACAATACAGGAAAGTAATAGATGCATGAAGCAGAGTCAAAGAAATATAGAGGAAACTAAAATCTCAATCACAACCTTGCAAAACCGTTTAAGTAAAAGTGAAGACAGAGTTCCAGATCTTGAAGATTTTGGTGCAGCTAGTGAAAAGGTAAAAAATGATCTATTAAAAACAACGAGAATGCAGGAAAAAAAATCCATCACCTGCAAGATGATGCAAAGATGAACAATGTGAGACTAATAGGCATCAATGAGAAAGAAGGAGTCAATACAAATGACATTAAAAAATATGGGCAGAAGTAATAGCAGAAAACTTCCCAAATATGAGGAAACAATCTGACATTCAGATAACCCAAGCATACAGAATGCTAAGTAACCTCAACCCAATGAAAAACACACCGGCATATAATAGTCAAGATCCCAGAAATTCAGCACAAGAAAAATATACTGAAAGCTGCTAGAGAAAAGAAGTAGATCACATTCAAATGAAAACCCATCAGAATTACAGCTGACTTCTCTTCGCAAACCATGAAGGCAAGAAGAGCATGGAGCAGAGTACTTCAAGTCCTCTATGAAAACAAATTGTAGCCCAGAATACTATACCCTGCAAAACTCTCAAGTTTGATGGAGAAGTGAAATACTTCCATGAGAAAGAACAACTAAAGAATTTCAGGATGACAAAGCCAACCCTACACAGGTTACTGAACGATGTTCTAGAAAGGGACCAAAATGATCAGAACTCTACGAATGAGATCACATGCAACCAACTAAATAGGGCAAGCAATTAAACACAGGAGAAAAAGGAGAAACAACAACAGGTAAATAACTTGTCAATTGTAAGTCAATACATCTCAATTCTAACCATCAATGTAAATGAACTCAATTCACCAATTAAGAGAAATAGACTGGCACAGTGGATTAGGAAACAAAATCCAACAATATGCTGTATACAAAAAAATATTTAACTCATAAAGACACTCATAGGCTGAAAATCAAAGGATGGAACACAATATTACATGCCCCAGCACGTCAGAAAAGAGCAGAGGTAGCTATCCTATTCTAAGACAGTCTCAACTTCAAATCAAGAATGATCAAGAGAAATAAAGAAGGCCGCTATATACTGGTTAGGGGAAAAATTCAAGAGGAAGAGGTAACACTCATAAATATGTATGCACCAAACAAGGGAGGACCCAACTATATAAAGCAAATATTAATGGACATGAAAAATCTAATATCCAATAACACAATCTTAACAGGAGACCTTAACACCCTCTTTTCCACAAAAGATAGGTCAACCAGACAAAAACTTGTTTTCCAACAGAATGGGAACAAATAAATATCCTAATGCTGCACCTTCAACAACTGGAAAAGGAAGAGCAAACCAAACCAAGAGCCCAATAGCAAAGAAATAATAAAACTGAACCAGAGCTTGAAACAAATGGACATAGTGGACATATAGAGAGTTTTCCTAGTGGACATATACAAGTTGCTCCACCCAGACACAGCTGAATACACATTTTTCTCAGTTGCACATGGGTAATTTTCTAAAATTGACCACATACTGGTCCATAGGTCATGCTTAAGTATATGTAAGAAAACAAATTATATCATGCTCATTATCGGACCACAGTGCCATGAAACTGAAAATAAATGACAAAAGAAACCAGAAAAAAGCCCTAATTACATGGAAATAAAACACCCTACTCAGCAACCAATGGGTCACAGATAAACTAAGCAAGTAATTCAACAATATCTACAATTCAATGAAAATTCAAGGGGCCGGGGAGATGGCTCAGTGGAATAAGTGCTTGCCTGGCAAGCACAAGGACCTGAGTTCAATCCCTGGTTCCACCAAAAATAAATAAATAAAATAAAAATTTTTTTAAAAAAGAAAGAAAATTCAAGCACAACTTATCAGAATTTATGGGATACGATGAAAGCAGTTCTCAGAGGGAAATTCATAGCTGTGAACTCACACATTAGGAAAACAGAATGGGAACAAATAAATATCCTAATGCTGCACCTTCAACAACTGGAAAAGGAAGAGCAAACCAAACCAAGAGCCCAAAGACAGGAAGACATCATATAGATTAGAGCAGAAATGAAGTCAGTTGAGTCAAAGAAAACAATTCAAAGAATAAAAAAAGCAAAAAGCTGGTTCTTTGAAAGATTAAATAAAATCGATAAGCCCCTAGCTAACCTCGTCAAAAAGAGAAAGAAAAAATTCAAATACAAGTAATAAGAAATGAAAAGGGTGTAATTACCAAAGACTCAGTGAAAAATCAGAAGATTATCAATAGATACTTTGAGAATGCTTACTCTCACAGAATAGAAGGCACAGAAGAAATGGACAGATTCCTAGAAAGATACAAATTACCACAACTGAATCGGCAAGATGTAACCACTCTCAATAGCCCAATAACAGAAAATGAAATACGAGATGTAATTAAAAACCTATAGACAAGGAAAAGTCCAGGTCTGGATGGATTCATAGCTGAATTCTACAAGAAATTTACAGAAGATGTAGTCCCTATACTTCTCAAAATCTTCCATGAAATTGAAAAGGAAGCAATCCTCCCAAAATCATTTCTGGAGAAAAGTAGCATACTGATATATAAACGAAGGGTAAGAAGTAAAGCCATGCTGTTATGTTGAGCTGTAGGGGCCTCAGGTCAACAATTTCTGACATTGCCAGTCAAGCAGAAGACCCAGTACTATTATGGACTACAGAACTTTTTTAGAATATTTTGCTGAGTTAACACACCTATAATATTCAAATAATGGAACTTAAGGAAAAAAAAAAAGAGTATACAGATGAATGTCCATTTTGTAGCTGTGTATTCAAAATGGTTAGGATAGGTATATAGGTACATTCTCTTAATGAATAGAGTGACTTGTTCAAATAGTGTTTGCAAATAGGATATCATGTCCGCATCTTGTACAGCAATTAACCACTAAGAAGAATGTATACAATGTGTTAATTATTGAAACTGTCCTACCGATTTGCTATTTGTTTCTCAATAAAATTATGGGGAAAAACATTCCCATGGCCCTACATAAATGGTTAATAAATATTTGCAACTACCAAGGGAAAAAATATTTATCTTGTACAGTTGTGTGCTTCCATGTTTGGTGTGTGCATCTTTATGAGTGTTACCTCTTCAATTTACATTTTTCCCCTAACCACTATGAAGTTGTCTTCTTTGTTTCATTTCATAATTCTTGGATTGAAGTTCAGATTATCTGAAAATAGGATTGATACCCATGTTTTCTGAGGTCCTGGGGTTTGTAGTATTATTTTCCATCTTTTGACTTTTTTCTTTTCTTTTCTTTTCTTTTCTTTTCTTTTCTTTTCTTTTCTTTTCTTTTCTTTTCTTTTCTTTTCTTTTCTTTTCTTTTCTTTTCT
>NW_004524608.1:4676503-4684561 GCF_000260255.1 Octodon degus | reverse complement strand
TTTCTTTCTTTCTTTCTTTCTTTCTTTCTTTCTTTCTTTTTTGTAGAACTGGCGATTGAACTTAGGCCCTTGCATTTGCTAAGGAAGCACTTATTCCATTGAGCCATCTCTCCAGCCCTAATCCTTTGACTTTCAGCCTGTGGTTTTCTTTATGGGTTAATTATGTTTCTTCTATACAGCATATTGTTGGATTTTGTTTCGTAACCCACTGTGCCAGTCTATTTCTTTTAATTGGTGAATTGATCCCATTTACATTGATGTCTATAATTGAGATGTATTGACTTATGTTTGACATGCTATTTTCCTGCTGTTGTTTATCTATTTTTCTCCTGAATTTAACTGTTTTCCCTATTTGCTAGGTTCTTTCCATTCTCATTCATGGAGGTGTGTTCATTTTGATTCCTCTCTAGAATGTCTTTTAGTAATCTGTGTAGTGTTCATTTGTTCATCAGTAATTTCTTTTATTGTTTTTTGTCATGGAAGTATTTCATTTCTCCATTAAACTTGAAAGAGAGTTTTGCACGGCATGTCAGTCTGGGTTGGAATTCATTTTGTTGCAAGATTTGAAGTACTTTCCTCCATGCTCTTCTTGACTTAATGGTTTTTGAAGAGAAATCTGCTGTTATTCTGATGGGTTTTCCTTTAAATGTGATCTGTTTCTTTTGTCTAGTGGCTTTTATTATACTGTTCTTGTGCTAAATTTCTGGGATCTTGATAATTATATGTCTGGGCGTGGTTTTAATTGCATCAATATAATTTGCAGTTCTATATGCCTCAGTTACCTGATTGTGAGATTGTTTCCCCATATTTGGGACATTTTTTGCTATTACTTCTGCCCATATTCTTTTTATATCATTTGTGTTGATTCTTTCTTTCTTATTGACATCTATTAGTCTTATGTTGTTCATCTCTGCATCATCTTGCTGGTATTGAATTATTATTTCCTGCATCATATTTGTTTTTAGCAGGTCTTTCCTTACTTTTCACTAGCTGCAACAGTATCTTCAATATCAAAAAGTCTATCTTCACTTTCATTCAGATTGTTTTGCCAACTTTTAATGGAGTTTTTAATCTCTTGAATATCTCTTTGAATCTGTTTCATGCATTCTTTTTCTTTTCTATATTTCTCCTTCAAGATTTCCATAATTTTTCTATTCTCTGCTATTTTTTTCTCAGTTTCTTTTTTAGAAGCACTTAGTAATTCTTTCATTATGGTTGTCATTTCTTTTTTACTTCAGAGATTATTTCTTATCTGATTTCCTCTATACTTTTCTGCAGTTATTTCCTTACTTCAGACGCTATTATTTCAGAGATTTCAGGTGTGTGACTGCCAATTTTTTCTATGCTACTGTCTCCTGCATTGTTTCTGGCTGGGCTTGGGGCCTGAGAATGCATTTTGATCATTCTCCTTTTCATTTTGTTTAGCATTTTCCTCCGACCTTTGATGTAGATCTTTGGTTCAGTTGCCTTTCTAAGCTCCTACCGATTTTATTACCCAAGAGAGATTACGTGGTTAAGGCAGTTATGGTTTTCTATTTACAGTACTACAGTTAAAAATGCTAATTAAGGGTAATGAGATTTATCAACTGACAAACTTTTATATCTAATGTATTTGTATTTTAAAGCATAAGAGCAAATATTATGACTGTATAGCTAAGAAGATATTAAATTAGGAATTTGTATTTAAATTAATTCCCCTGAGTTCTGCCTGATCACCTCCCCTTGATGTATCTAGCAGACTAGTTCACCCTGGTTATGTGTTGACACCGAGAGAGAGAGAGAGAGAGAGAGAGAGAGAGAGAGAGAGAGAGAGACAGAGACAGAGGATGATCTTGTAGATCTGGGTCTAGCAGTGTGCCTCAGCTTACTCGGTCCAGATCTACCAAATTTGAACTCGTCCAGCTGGGTCTGGTTCAGGTCTGGCTGCTGTGCTAGGCTTCTTTCTGCTCTGTCCCATTGAAGTAAACCCGCTATGATCCACTGGCTAGATGTTCTCCTCCTGAATTAGCTAGCTGGGTCTTGCCCCTAGCCACTCTGCAGGGACTTCTGCTGCAGGGTCCAATACAGGGCCCATCCACTGGAGGAGGTTCCAGCAGCCGTTCCCACACACCGGGCCTATCCTAAATTTTTTTACAGGTTAGTATATGGTCATTTGGGAGAATAGCCCATGAGCAGCTGAGAAGAATGTATATTCTGATGTTGTGGATTAGAGAATTCTGTAAACATCTACTAAAACATCTACTAAATCTTTTATTTCTTTTTTTAAGTTATAATATTTCTTTCATGTTTTTATCTAGCTAATTGTGGCAGTGGAGTATTAAGGTCCCTCATTACAATCATGTTATTGCTTATTTGATTTTTCATATCTATAAGCATCTGTTTTGTAAAATTGAGAGCTTCTAATAGGAGCCCATTCAGAGTTCACTGTGTTCCAGAGGAGTTTTTAAATTGCAATGGTAGGAAAAATTTGCTGTAATTCTCACATGTTAATTACAACCTACCACTTCTAGTGCAATCCATGATAAGAATAATTTGTTTTTTCTTTTGGCGGAACCAGGGATTGAACTTAGGCCCTTGTGCTTGCCAGAGAAGCACTTATTCCACTGAGCCATCTCCCCAGACCATGATAAGAATAAAAGGACAAAATATATCTGAAGTTGTGAGGAGCCAAGGTAGTCCTAAGTCCAGTCAAAGCAAAGGTTTATGAGGTTTTATTCATTCATGAAAAGGGGAGTGGCTCAGTGTTCAATCACTGAGAATGCAGGGAAGAATAAGCCAATATATATCATATATAACTATCAACAGAAATGGACTCAACTCACTAATCAAAAGGAGCGTACTGCCTAAATGCATCGAGAAGAAAGATCCAACAATATTCTGCATTCAAGAAACACATTTAATGAAAAAACAAATTCATCAACCAAAAGTTAAAGGATTATAAAAAATGTTCCATGCCACAAGATCTCAGAAAAAAGAAAGAATAGTTATTACTTTTTTTATTTCACCTGACAATGAAATTCATAGGAAGACTAATCAAAAGAATGAGCTTTTTCTAAAAAAAAACTTGAGAGAATGAGGGCTACTACATACTTATTGAAAGAAGATTCTAAGAAGAAAAGATAAAAATCATAAATATATTTGTGCCAAACACCGGTGCACCCATGTACATAAAAAAAAATATTAATGGACATGAAAATCAAATAATCATTAACACAAGTGTAGTGGGGGACCTTAAAATCTCACTGTCACAATTAGCAGAACAACCAGACAAAAGTTCGACAAAGAAATATCAGAATTGAAACAAACCTGTGATCAAATGGCATTAGAATATACCCACAGGTGTTCACCCTGCAAAAAGAGAATGTACCTGTTTAGATGCACATGGGATGGACTCCAAAATAAAGCATATCTTATCCCACAAAAAATGTTTAAGAAATTTAAAGGAATTGAAATTATGCTATATATATAATCTGACCATTGTGCAATGAAACTGGTAATAAATGGAAAAAGAAACCACAAAAGCTACAGAAGCATATGGAAATTAATCAACACCCTCCTGGTCAACTGGTGAATCACAGAGGAAAATATAGAAGAAAGTTTTTAATTATAAAAAATTTTAGGGGCCGGGGAGATGGCTCAGTGGAATAAGTGCTTCCCTGGCAAGTGCAAGGGCCTGAGTTCAATCCCAGATTCAATAAATAAATAAAAATTAAAAATAATATAAACAATGTTACACAGTTTAAAAATATAATAGCGAAGTTAACAATGGTTAATTTACTACTTGTTATCTTAAAAATAGTTGCTGAAATTACAAGATATAGGCATGAAAAATTAATCAAACAATATAAGACAAATCATTCTTTTAAGTAAACTAATAGAAATTAGTAGTATAATTATCTTAGCTATCATGTGTGGATATAGCTATAAATGTAGGTGTTAATGTAGATCTAGATAGATAGATGATATATATATATATATATATATATATATATATATAGATAGATAGATAGATTTTTCCTTCTTTTCTCTTTCCCTTCATTCCAGTTCTTTCCTTTTGAGCTGTTTGTCTCCCTTTGACTATATCTATGGTACTTTTGGATCTTATCTACTCTTTCAGTTTCTTACACCAGCAAAACAGTATGATTTATAAACTTATGATTCTGATTTATTTCATTTGTGATCATGGCAAAATTCTATATTGTTTTTCTTGCTTTTCTCTCTTTATTTTTGAAATTTTATTGAGAGAGAAATAGCAATGAGACAGTTTCAAAACAGGGTAGTAGGACAGTTACAATAATTAATATATTGCATATTGTTGTCTTCATAGTAATTATTCATAATACAAGATGCAGACATGAAATATTGTCTAAACATTATTAGTAACCTAGACAGAAGTTGGTATTGAGCAGTGGGGTTGTTGCTGTGTCTATATAACTAACTCTGTGTATTACAAGACTTCAGGAATGGCTTATAGGAAGAGATAAGAAAGGTTCAGAAGTGTCATCCATAAGGATCCGTTGGTCTCAATGTGATAAAGTTCTACCTGGTGAGAAACGTTGGCAGGAATGATAAAAAGACAAGAAGACAAAAGCTGGGCTACGTGGTGGCTAGTCTACCTGGTTGGCAAGAGTAACTCATCCACAAAAACAAAACAACAACAACAACAAAAAAAAACCCTGGTTGTTTATACCTTTACAAAGTTAGTAACATGTAACACAAGGTTGCTTAGTGACTAATAGCCAATCTTAACCTGACAGGACATTTATCTCAGGACTGACATAGATTGTTTGCTTTCAGCACTGAGGTCTAGTCTCACCTACACACATTTGACCAATTTTCAGCTTCTGCAGCTCTCAACAGTTGCCTAAAAGAGAAGCACTGAAATTTCTTTATCTGTTCTGAATGGGAGATTCTGGTCAGTGCTCAGAAGAAAAGAAGGCTGATAGAAATCCTGCCTGTAAAGACCAGGCTGAGGTTTCTGCTCAGAAGGACTGCATTGGTTATTGGACTCCAGATGTGTGTTATAATTTGGCAGAAAGTTTGTATGAATTTTGCTCATGTCCAGAAACTTTGTCTGAGGTTGACATTAAGTATGACAAACTGATTAATCTTGCAAAAGAAATTTCAACACAGAGTCATGGCTAATGTTGGGTGCTTTTAGTCATATTTATGTTGAGAAACAAGAACAGAGAATCCAGCAGGATAATTTAAAATGTTGTGAGTTTGGACAGAAAGGAAGCTCCAATTAAGCTCTGGGCTACAAAGATAGAGCTTAGGAGATCTCCACTGTGGAGAAGGAACAGAATAGAAAAGATGCCCTGAGGGCACCACATGAAGCAGCAAGTATTCACCCTTTGCAGCCTTAAAACTGAAAAAGTGAAACACTTTGCCTTGAAGAGAAAGTCACAGAGCACCATTTTCCAGAATGCCATGGGGGGTGGAGGAAACACCTGTTCCAGAATGGCAGTGGCATAGAGAATTTGTCCTTGGAATCAGAATCAGAGTATTCAGTAATCTACAACCTTGACCCCTAAAGCCTAGAGAGGAGAAAGCCTGGCTACTGCTCCAGCTGGGAGCAGACATCCAGATGGCATCATCTACAAGACATTGGATTTAGATGCATGCAGAAAGCAACAGTTCTGAGGTAAAGAAGGCTTCCATGTAGATTTCAGAAAGCCTAGGAGGCCAGGCAGTGTGCCCCTGGGAGGCCATCATGTAATGCTGTGAGTAAAAAGCCTATTCAGTGGACATTCCAGAAGTTTGAAAAGGCCAGAAACATAGATCATCTAAGAAAAGCTTCAAGCAAGGAGAAAAGCCAGCCTAATAAAGTCATGGGAGCTATAGCCAGCAGAAGTGCTATAGAGGTGGGGCAACATGGAACTCACAATCTGTCAAAGATTTCTTGGAATGTTCTACATGGAACTATAGGAGTTAATGTTTGTCCTTCTGGATTTTGGACTTGCTTTGGTCCCAATGCTTTGTATCCTACTGTTTGTACCTTTTGGAATTACAATATTTACCTTGGCCACTAACTGTTTAAGTGTTTTACTTTTCATTTATACAAGGGCTTACAGCTAAGAGTTTGCCTTAGATCTCAGAGGAGACTTGGGACTTGGACTTTTCAGCAATCCTGAAACTGTAGGACTTTAGCAACTCTTAGAGATGGACTAAAATGTCTTTTACATAAAGGGATGTGCATGAGTCTTTAGAGGCCCAAGGGTAGAATATTATGATATGTGTCTACCTGCCCCCACCAAAGCTTCATGCAGTGATGAGGTGACTTCTAGAGTTCGTGATTAATTCATGATCCAATGCGTGTGTTGTGTGTGTGGGTGCTACATCTGCCCTGGGGCAGATAATCTGCATACTAACATAAAGAGGGGAGAATGTCTTGCTAGCTACACAGATGCTGCTCCTCCCTTTGTCCTTTGCCATTTTCTGCTGTCATGAACTGCTGCTACCTTCCATGTGCCACTCTGCTTTGGAGCCAGCTACATATGGACTGAAACCTGTACTAACTGTGAGCTAAATAAACTTTTCCTTCCTTAATTTTGGGTGCCAAGTATATTGTCTCAGCAATGAGAAAAATGTAACCGAGACTGGAAGTATCTTGTGTTTTGAGGTGGCTGCCTCAGCTCCCATGTCTAGCTTTTATTTCCCTACGACCTCACCACCACTTTCTTGAAAATCAATCCCAGCTCACAGTATTGTGTCTCTCAGCTTTGCTCATGTTTAGGAGTAGCGAGCTCCAGGTGGGGCATCACTGACCAGTCACTTGGCCTCAAAGGCTATACATTGATTCCTTGGCTAGATGCATTTACATTGCTTAAAGCTAATTGAAGAGTAAGAGAATTTTCCTAGCCCATTCTGTATATAACAAACATGGAAATCGGGCAAGGGTTAGCCAAAATGGAGATAAATTTTCATCTTTCAGGGGGAGCTGTTTAAGTAGTCCTCAACACTCACATATTTGGTGCATATGTATTTATGATTAATGATTATTATGTCTTCGTGAAATTTTCACCTAACAAGTATGTAGTGACCTTGTTTATCTCTTTTGATCATTCTTGGGCTGAAGTCCACACTGTCTATAAGCCTTATAGCTACCCTTACATTGTTCTCGATTCCTATTTTATAAAGTATTATTTTTCATCCTTTGACTTTCAGTCTATGAACTTCTTTTTGAGTTAAATTGTGCTTATTATATACTATATATTGTTGGATCTGATTTCCTGATCCATTCATTCAGTACCTTTATTTGACTTGTGAATTGAAGCCATTTGCATTTATGTTTATAATTTATACATATTGGCTTATCTCTGTCATACTCTTTCTCTGCTGTTAGATTCTTGCTTTTCCTCTCTGTATAATTGCCTGCGGTCCCTGGTGATATTTTTATATTCTTCTTTCTGGTATTTTGCTAATTTTTATGTCTATGAAATGTGTTTCCCATTAGTAGCGTGCCTTTTATCCTGTGGTAGGAAAATTTATTTATTTTTAAATATTTTTCCTTGAATTTTTTATTGGTACATTTTATATATACATACATAGTGATAGTATTCATCATAGGGGAATTGTACTTTGCTTCAAACAACAGTTTTAAGCATTTTTTAAAAAAAGATTTAAAATTTCTGAATTTAGTTCAACTTATAATACCACATTTCCAAGAAAAATGAACCTTTTGCAAAGATATTTAAATAAAATCATGCCAAGATGCACAAAAATGAAATTGTACAAAACTTCTTGTAAAGAAAAAAATCATTAAAGTATATACATAAAAATATTACCTATGGAAGAACAAAATTAAATAGCATCTTATTCCACATTAGAAAGAAAAAAAGACCAAGGGTGTATGAAACTAGATTAATTAAAGGACTGAAAGAAAAGATCTGTTCTTTTTGAATTTTACAGTTAGTAAACATACCTTTGAAAACTAAAAGTAAGATTTTCTATTTATATGAACTTGAAATATTTTAATACCTCCAGAAGTAGCATATAGGAAATAACAAAGAGCATAATTCAAAAGGCAAGAGAAGTTGCAGTATGCTCCTGGATGAA
>NW_004524608.1:4667636-4675265 GCF_000260255.1 Octodon degus | reverse complement strand
GTATTGAATTATTTTTTCCTGCATCCTAGTTGTTTTAAAGAGATCTTTTCTTACTTTTTCACTACGGCAATGGTGTCTTTCAGGTCAGAAAGTCTATTTTCACTTTCCCCCAAATGGTTTTGCCAGCTTGTGATTGAGGTTTTAATTTCCTGTATATCACTTTGAACCTGTTTCATAGATTCTATTTCTTTCCTTAATTGCTTATTCAGCGTTTCCATCATTTTTATATTCTGCTCTATTTTTTTATCAATGTATTCTTTAGAAACACTTAGTACTTCTTTGATTATAGTTATCACTAAATTTTTTAGTTCAGAAATTATTTCTGGTCTGATTTCTTCTATATCTTTCTGCAGTTGTTTCTTTACTGCCAACGCTATTATTTCCAAGATATCTGGCATGTGATTTCCAGTTTCCTCAGTGGTAGTGTCTTCTGCCGTTGTACTGGGTGGACTCGGGGCCTGAGACTGCCTTTTGTTCCTTCTCTTCATCATTTTGTATACCACTGTCTTCTGACCTTTGGTATAGAGCTTAGATAAGAGTTGTTACCTTAGCACCAGGTCTGGATCTACGAAGTTCAGATTCCTCCAGGTGGGTGTTGTTTGGATCTGTTTGCTGTCCTCCACTTCTTTCTGCTGCAGCCATTAGAGTTGAACCTTTTGTGTCTCTCTGGTAAGATGTTCTGCTCCTGAATCAGCTGGGTGGGTCTTGCCTCTAGCCTCTTTGCAGGGTGTTCTGCTGAAGGGTTCCTCACTGGGCCTGCACTCTGGGTCGAATGAAGATCCATGGGCCCTGGGTGGTCTCACTCAAATGCCAGGCCTGGGCCCCAGATCGTCTCACTCACTTGCCGGGCCTGTGCTCTGGGTCTATTCAGGATCCCACAGGCCCCGGGTCATCTCACTCATTCGCTGGGCCTGTGCTCTCGGGAAAATTTTAAAAGGATGGTGAATAAAACAGAGATAATGAAGTGAAATAAAGTAGAGTCAAGCCTGGAGGTTACAGAATGACCTCACAAGTTTTGAGAAATTAGAGAAGAGGGGAGAAAAGAAAAGATGAAGAGGTATGCAAGGGCTTCACAGTTAACCAGAAAGATTAGAGATCCTGCTCACTCACATGATAATATGATTAAATCTAGAGGGGATAAATGGAGGAAAGAGAGAAAGAAGGCAAAGAGATTAGAACAAAACATAGGTACAAGGTAAAAAAGAGCAAGAGTAGAAATAAACCAGAAAAAGAAAGATGGAAATATTATAGGAAACAAAATTCTCTTTGCATGCACTGAGATCCCACTACTGGATATCACTGCCAAGCCTGCCATAGAGTTTGTGCTAGGTACAAGACCGATATGGGCCTTCAAATGTGCAGGTGTGGGAAAGTGTCTTCAGCTGGTACTTTCTGTATGTCTATAGAAGCTTGCCCACTCCTTCTGCTATTTCTCACAGCATCCTTCTCTCAGTTGGTATGCTGTTTATAGACAGACACAAGGGGCTGCTTACAGTCTTGTGTATAGTCAGTTACTTCTCATCATTGCTCAACTCTCTATGTTCCTTTTACAATGGCAAGTCTGTCTGCTCAGGTCATTTGTTTCAGGATGAATTGGGATTCTGTGATGTGGTTTAGTCCTCTGAAGTTGCAGGTGCTGCCCAAGGCTGCTCAGTCACAATTCACACAGCTCTCCTAAAGGAGAAATGCTAACTTCTCACTTGTTGCTTTGCAAGGTCTCTGACCATCACCACCTGCCTCTGGTTTAGTTTGTAACTTCATCAGGTAAAATTGGCTGAAGTTCTCTGTGGTGCTTTCATGTTCCCATCCCAAGGATGGGGATAGCCCCAGATTGCAGAATCCTGTAGTGTGAATCTAATTAATTCCTGTATCTCTCTATCCCAGAGTGGGTGTCAGCTCCTCCATTTATTACACATCCCTGTAGACTTTTATCTTGTTCATAAAGTTTCCAGTTCATGCTATGGTAGACAAAAAGTGAGGGAATAAAATGAAAGGAAAGGAAAGGAAAGAAAAAAGGATAGAAATTTTTCTGATCATCAGAAAGGGATCAGTTCACTCAATCCTGTGTGTATTGGTGGAAATTCTGCTGGGCTATATACCATTCTGTGTTTTCAGGAAGGCAAAAGAGGAGGGTATCTTATATCCCAAGTATATCCTGTGTGGCTTGATTTTAATATATTATATTAATATATTAATTTTAATATATCCATTATGTTTTCTCTTTTTTAAGCTTCCAAGTATGGCAGGCAGACATCTGTGATCTGGCTACTCAGTGGGAGTTGGGCAGGCTGGCTGGCTATTCATTAAGTCCTTTATCTATGTATTGCTTGATCTATGAGCCTTTTATTTTAGATCAATTTTGATTTCAAGATTTATGTCCTTCCTCTTTCCACCAATTATCTGTGCTTCTAGTTGAATTTCTCTGAGTAACCCTGAGTTTTCTCCTCTATTCAGCCATGTTGTGGTCCTGTTTTTGGATTCTATCTGTGAGTATTCTATTTATAATTTTTCTTTGTGTTCATGATTTACATTAGCCAATTATTTCCTTGTCTTGCAACAACTTTTCCACAATATGTTTCAAAGATAGGATAGCTGCAAGAAATGAATACTCAAGGTTCTTCTTTTCAAATTGTGTTGAAGTGTAATTTTGCCTTACATAAATGTTGGAAGAAGTTATCATAACTTCAAATGTGTTTAAAACTTTATTGGTGTTTTAAAAGTGTATTTTTTTTCTGTATTTTAGAGAAGGGTCTAAAGTGTGTTCAGGGTCTCACTACTAGATTGGATTCATAGTGATCTACCTGTTTATAGCCTCCCTAGCACTGAGATTACAGGCGTGCGCCACCACACCATTCTTAATTGCCTCCTCAGTGCACCCCAGGGATAGGGCTGGCACGGCAGGCCCAGGGATCGAACCCCAGACCCTTGTGCCTGCTTGCAGGCTCCTTAATCCACTGAACAATTCGGCCAGCCCTTAGCAAATATACGATTTTGATTTTAAGGCTTCTCTTGTATCAGTTTATTTCAGTTGTTTTTGCTTTCTTATAATGGCTCCAACCCTAATCAACATTAAATTTTATTTTATAGTGTATACCTAGTATCCTTTTAAAATACTGTCAATGATGGAAATATTTCTTCATATGTGCATTTTAAAAAATTTAAAGTACTCCTCTTTAAAAATGTGTTCTTCTGCATTCCTCTGTAGTTATGTCCCAGTCTATCTGGTGTATAAAGATAAATACATTTTCTTTTTTTTTTTTAAGGCCTAATTTTTGTTTTCCTTCTATATATAAACAGCAACACATGAATAGAGGGTCACACACTCTGCTCAGTCATTTGCTGCCATCCTGTGGTGTGCTCTGTACATGGACACATTATAAACACCACCTCTTAGTGGAAGTTGTATAACACTGCAATGCTTGTTCAGCTCTCATCATTTAATCTAGTTCTGTAGTGATAGCTGTGTCTGCTGCTTCCAATCTTTGAAATCACAAGCAATGCTGAAATGTACATTAGGAACATTGAATATTTTGTCACATAAGGGACCATAGGCATGGAATTCATTTCTGAAAAAGAACAATGACATGAAACACACTGAAACCAAAATTTTAAATTCTTTTTTATTTTTTAAAGAGTGTACAAATTAGAATTAAAACAGAAAAAGTTACAAGTGATATATTATTTCACTTAACAAAGCAAGATGAGTTTCCGGTATTTGTTGAAATACATGGTGCTGTATTCCTATCAGCTATTCATATTACCAGATATATACATGTAAAATTGGAAGAAGAAAGTAAAAAAAGTAACAAAATTTATAAGAAAATAAGAGAAAAACGCAAACAATTGAAAAAGGAGATGCAACAAATGAAAGAATTAAGTATTTCTTTCCACAGACCAGAAGAAATGCACAGTACAGTTGTCCAAACCATCCTGCTTACACACACACAGATAAGTCTCACCCCCCGGAACTCCTTCTCCTGTTCTTCTCAACTCAGTGACTCTTTCCTTTTGAATAAGATCATTCCCTCTTTCCAGAATCTATTGTACCCTTCAGATTCCATTTATCTCTTTCAGGTTCTCAAACTAAGAAGACAATATGATACAAAACCAAAATTATACATATTCCAAATTTTATTGTCAAATTATTCACAGCAATTCTTATTTGAAAGTCATGTCCCTTTGCAGTGTATGAGAGCACTGATCCCTAAAGTCTCAACAATTTTTGCCATCAAAAATGAAATTTGGCCAATTATTTTGGTGAAATTATTGCTTTAAAGCAGTTTTATTGAATAGTTCTCAAATATAGAGTATCAGAATCCAACATGATGGATTTCCAGACTAGAGGTGGTAAAATGTTTGTCTCTGGTTTTTTTTCTTTGTCTTGTTCTCTTCCTTGTTCAGTATTGCCTGATCCTGTGTGTCCTAAAAATCAGGGGCATTTGCCACAGAAAACTCAGTGATACACAGCTTGGTCACTTTGCCATATTTCTTTTGTTCTTTTTCCTTTTTTCAGATAACCTGGCTTAAATGAACTAGGTAAGAATTCTATTCTTCGGTGCAGTTCCCATTATGTATATGTTACATCTTTAGCCAACAAGAACATTTGGTTGTGACCGCTGCCGCCGAGTAGGAATTTCTGACGTGTTCTGGGAACCCCCAGACCCAGTCCTAGCCCAGGTCCGGTGAGTGTGTGGGAGAGCTTCCTGCTACCCTGCACCGGCTGGACCAAATACCGGTCCCAGCCCAGGCGTGGTGTGGGCGAGACCCTCTCCCACTCACTTGGGACACCCTCCACCACTCTGCAGAACCTCCGCCACCCCGCCCGCCAGGTAGGAATTTCTGCCGCATTCCGGGAACCCTCAGACCCAGTCCTAGCACAGATCTAGTGAGTATGAGGGAGAGCTTCCTCTCCCCCGTACTCTACCTTTCCCCCATCCAGGCACAGCTCAGGCCTGGCATACATGCCTAGAGTGTAACACTGCAGCTGCAATCCCTGCAGAGAGTGTAGAGGATAGACACAACCAGCGAGTCCAGGAGGAGAAGATCTTGGCACAGAGGCACAACAGGTTCACCCTCAGGGCAGCAGCAGGAAGGAGCTGAGCACAGCAGCCAGACACAAGGCAGGCACAGATGGATAAGTCCAAACTTTGTAGAGCTGCACCTGAACTTCAATACATGCGAAGGTACAACAAAGATCTACAACAAAGGTCAGAAGACAGTGCTACACAAAATGACGAGAAGGAACAAAATGCAACCTCAGAATCCAAACCCACCCCTAACAGGTGCAGAGGACACTAACAAAACAAAGTGGAAATCACACAACTGAAAGCAATGAATCAACAGCTTCTGAAATAAAGAAACAGCTGCAGAAAGGTATAGAAGACCTCAGATTGGAAATGAAAAAAGAAATCCCTGAATTAATAACATCTGCACTAAAGAATCAAATGCAGAAACATATTGAGGAAACCCAGTGCCCACCCAGAACAAGTGCAGAGGACACCAGCTCGGCTCAAGTGCATGAATTAATAGCGTCAATAGTAAATAAGCAACAGCAGAAGGATATAGAGGAAATAACAGCACAATTCTTTTCTGAAATAAAAAAAGAACTCTCAGAACTCAGAGCATCTGAAATAAAGAAGCAACTACAGAAACATAGGGAGGAAACACAATCTGAAAAAAAAAACACTACAGTAAAAGAATTTATAACTGCTTCTAAAGAAGATATTGATAAAAAAATAGAGGAGATTAGAAAAATGATGGATTCCTTGAATGAGCAATACAGGAAAGAAATACATCACATGAAGCAGAGTCAAAGAGACAGAGAGGAAATTAAACTCTCCATCACAAGCTTGCAAAACCGTTTAAGTGAATGTGAAGACAGAGTTTCAGATCCTGAAGATTCTGGTGTAGTTACTGAAAAGGTAAGAAAGGATCTCTTAAACACAACAAGGATGCAGGAAAGAATAATCCATCACCTGCAAGATGATACAAAGATGAACAATGTGAGACTAATAGGCATCAGTGAGAAAGAAGGAGTCAATAAAAAAGACAGTAAAAAAATATGGGCAGAAGTAATAGCAGAAAACTTCCCAAATATGAGGAAACAATCTGACATTCAGCTAACTGAAGCATACAGAACGCCAAGGAACCTCAACACAATGAAAAACACATTGAGACATATAATAGTCAAGATCCCAGAAATTCAGCACAAGAATAATCTAAAGAAAGCCACTAGAGAAAAGAAGCAGATCACATTCAAAGGAAAACCCATCAGAATTACGGTCGAGTTCTCTTCACAAACCATGCAGGCAAGTAGAGCATGGAGCAGAGTACTTCAGGTCCTCTATGACAATAAATTCCTGCCCAGACTATTATACCCTGCAAAACTCTCTTTCTAGTTTGATGGAGAAGTGAAATACTCTCATGACAAAGAACAGCTAAAGAATTTCGCGATGACAAAGCCAACCATACACAGGCTACTGAAAGATGTTCTAGAGAGGGACCAAAACGATCAGATATCCACAAATGAGATCAGAAGCAACCAACTAAATAGGGTAAGCAATTAAACACAGGAGAAAAAGGAGTAAACAATAACAGGTAAATAACATGGCAACCGTAAGTCAATACATCTCAGTTCTAACCATCAATGTAAATGGACTCAATTCACCAATTAAGAAAAATAGACAGGCACAGTGGATTAGGAAACAAAATCCAACAATATGCTGTATACAAGAAACACATTTAACTCATAAAGACATTCATAGACTGTAAGTCAAAGGATGGAACACAATACTACATGCCCCAGCAACTCAAAAAAAAAGCAGGGGTAGCAATTCTATTCTCAGACAGTCTCAACTTCAAACCAACAATGATCAAGTGAAATAAAGAAGGCCACTATATATTGGTTAGGGGAAAAATTCAAGAGGAAGAGGTAATACTCATAAATATGAATGCACCAAATATGGGAGCACCCAACTGTATAAAGCAAATCTTAATGAACATGACAAATCTAATATCCAATACCACAATTTTAACAGGAGACCTTAACACAACCTTATCTCCAAAAGATAGGTCAACCAGGCAAAAACTTCACAAAGAAATAACAGAACTGAACCAGAGTTTGAAACAAATGTACTTGGTGAACATATACAGAGTGTTCCACCTAAGACAGCTAAATACACATTTTTCTCAGCTGCACATGGGTCATTTTTCTAAAATAGACCACATACTGGTCCATAGGTCATGCTTAAGTATGTGTAAGAAAACAGAAATTATCTCATGTACATTATCTGACCACAGTGCAATGAACCTGGAAAAAAAAGACAAAAGAAACCAGAAAAAACTTTGAAATACATGGAAATTAAATGACTCCCTACTCAGCAACCAAAGGATCACAGATGAAATTAAACAAAAAATTCAACGATATCTGCAATTCAGTGAAAATTCAAGCACAACTTATCATAATTTATGGGATACGATGAAAGCAGTTCTCAGAGGGAAATTCATAGCTGTGAACTCACACATTGGGAAAACAGAACGGGAACAAATAACTACCCTAACGCTGCACCTTCAACAACTAGAAAAGGAAGAGCAAACCAAACCAAGAGTCGAAAGACGTGAGGAAATCAT
>NW_004524608.1:4665068-4666449 GCF_000260255.1 Octodon degus | reverse complement strand
TACAATAGCATGGAGGAAAATGAAATACCTTGGAATTAATCTAACTAAAGAAGTCAAAGATCTTTTCAAGGAAAATTACAGTACTCTGAAAAAAGAGATCCTAGAGGATTTCAGAAAATGGAAAGATATTTCATGCTCCTGGATAGGAAGAAACAATATTGTGAAGATGGCCATACTCCCAAAATTGCTGTACAGATTTAATGCAATCCCTATCAGACTACCACCGACATATCTCACAGACATAGAAAAATTATTCCTAAATTTTAGGTGGAACCCAAAAAGACCTAGAATAACAAAGGCAATACTGGGCAATAAAGACAAGGCAGGAGGCATTACAATTCCTAACTTAGAATTATACTACAAGGGTACTGTGATAAAATCGGCATGGTACTGACATCAACATAGACCTGAGGATCAATGGAATAGATTAGAAGACACTGAAGCCCCTACAAGCACACTCAGCCACCTTATCTTTGACAAAGTTGCCAAAAATATTCCCTGGAAGAAAGATAGCCTCTTTAATAAATGGTGCTGGAAAAACTGGCTCTCTACATGCGAAAAACCCAAACTTGACCCAGGTCTATCAGCATGCACTAAACTTAAGTCAAAATGGATTAAAGATCTAAACATTAAAGCAGAGACACTAAATCTCGTGGAAGAGAAAGTAGGAGGAATTCTTGAAGACATAGGGGTAGGCAAACAGTTCATGAACAGAAATCAATTCCCAAGGGAAACAGTTGAAAGAATTAACAACTGGGACTTGCTCTTACTGAGAATTTTTTTCACATCAAAAGACATTACCAACAAAGTGAAAAGGTAACCCACAAATTTGGAAAAAATCATGACAGATAAGTACTCAGACAAAGGTCTGCTCTCTAGAATCTATAAAGATCTAAAAAACACTAGGACCCCAAAATTTAAAGACCCAATCCAGAAATGGGCATCCGAGATGAACACACATTTCTCAGAGGAAGAAATTAAAGAAGCGAATAAATATATGAAAAAATGCTCCACATCACTAGCCATTCGTGAAATGCAAATTAAAATTACTTTGAGATATCATCTCACCCCAGAAATAATGACTATCATAAAGAAATCACCCAACAACAAATGTTGGAGAGGCTGTGGTTAAAAAGGAACCCTTCTCCACTGTTGATGGGAATGTAGACTGGTGCAACCATTATGGAAATCAGTATGGAGACTCCTTAGAAAAGTTGCACTGGAAATACCATTTAAACCAGCTATTCCTCTACTGGGAATTTTCCCCGAGCATCTGAAATCATCATATCATAATGATATATGTGTGCCTATGTTTATAGCAGCACAATTTGTGATAGCCAAATCTTGGAAACAACCAAGATGCCCATCACCTGAGGAATGG
>NW_004524608.1:4651586-4663482 GCF_000260255.1 Octodon degus | reverse complement strand
ATGTATGCAGTGTGTTAATTATTGAAACTGTCCTAGCGATTTGATTTGAAACTGTCTCTTTGCTATTTGTTTATCAATAAAATTATGAAAAAAAAGAATGAATTGTCCAATAAATTTGCATTCAGATGAATGTATCATAACTTTTTTCAAATGTTACATCTTGTTATTTTAAATGTAAATATATTTATACGTAAAGAGCGAATTCCCAAACTTCCTGAACTGTTATTATATTTTATTAAGTAAGTTGACCTTCTTAGTGATTTAAACTATAAAAACATGCTAATATATTCTAGTACTATTATATCTCCTACAATTGCTGTCATAATACTCTATGTGATCTTTGTAGTATGCTGTACTTATATCATTACTGAAGAGAACCCAAAAGAATACTGCCAGTGTAAAATTTTCTACTTTAGAGGTTATTCAAAGTCATTTTTGTCAATAGATTTGAGAGTAGCTGTCATTGTTACAAAGATACCATTACCTATGTGGCTGCAGCCATCTATATATTATAAATATCATGTGTGCAATCTGTAAAAAAAAGAACATTTACTTGCAATTCATAATACCAATTTACACCTAGGGTAGAGAACCTTTAATCCTAGAACTGCACCATCATTCAATCACAGCAGTATACCCCAAGTCTTGGCATCACACACACACACACAGAAGTTCGACTGCTGAAAATTCCCACCTATGATACCCCTCCAACAATTGTCAGAGCTTCTCTGAGCTGCAGCCCACCTCCACCCACATTGTGGGAGCCTTGTTAAAACCTTACCTGCACCTGCATAATCATGTAACCTTGAACAGCATTTTAAATATATTCATTACTTTCCTCATTGTTGAAACAAAATACTTGACACCCAAAGTTACAGAGAAAAGATTCATTGTAACTCATAGCTTGTAGATGTTTCAGTTCATATTTGGCTGCCTCCAAGGTAGGCTGGCATGGCAGAGGAGCATCATAAAGGAGTAACAGTTCATGGCACACAGCAGCACCAGAAGCAAGCTGCGAAGTATCAAAATAGCAAACAGTAACTGACAAACAACACTTCTTATCTCCCTTATATTCTATCTAGAATACCTTAGAATGGACTTACACTCAAGGTAGAGATCCTTTAATCCTAGCATTGCTCCATCATTCAATCACAATATTATACCTTTAGTCTCAGCCTTACTCACACAAGATCCACTGCTGAAAATCCACACATACGAGGATTTGGGAGGACATGTAGACACAAGCCATGACACCTAATGTACATGTTGGTTTTTCTTTTCATCATTCCCTTTCTTAATAATCAAGAAGTTTAGAGATTAATAACTGTAAAATAATGAAGACCAAAAACATAACAGAGCAACTGTGAAAATAAAAACTATAAGAAAATAATTTTTTCAACTTTCTTAGATATGCTGGATTAGATTTACATTGGTCAGTATTTGACCACCTTATGTAAAATAACAAAGTCATTCACAAAAACCAAACTGGCTTCGCTGGCCCAGGATTATCTTCAGTCACCACAACTTGGATTTTATGACTCCGACTACAATTTCCTTCAGACACAGCAGGCCGTTGTGTCTTCCCCAAGCAAACTCAGCCACCTCTTCCTGTCAATTCCAGAGTCTCACGGTCTACTTGTGGATTCAAGCAGGAATGTTCATCATTTGAACTCTGCCTTGAATCTGCTGAATACTGTGCTGCGTTCCAGGAACCCCTAGACCCAGTTCTACCTCAGGCCTGGACAGAAGACAGTGCTACACAAAATAACGAGAAGGAACAAAATACAACCTCAGAACCAAAGCCCACCCATAACAAGTGTAGAGGACACTAACACAAAACAAATTGGGAATCACACAGCTGAAAGCAAAGAATCAATGGCTTCTGGAATAAAGAAACAGCTGCAGAAAGGTATAGAGGAACTCAGATTAGAAATTAAAAAAAGAAATCCCTGAATTAATAACATCTGCAGTAAAAAATCAAATGCAGAAACGTATAGAGGTAACACAATGCCCACACAGAACAAGTGCAGAGGACACTAGCTCGGCTCAAATGTATGAATTAAGAGAGTCAAAAGTAAATAAGCAACAACAGAAAGTTATAGAGGAACTCAGATCACAATTCTTTTCTGAAACAAAAAAGGAATTCTCAGAACTCATAGCTCTGAAGTAAAGAAGCAACTACAGAAACATAGGGAGGAAACCCAATCTGAAAAAAACACTGCAGTAAAAGAATTTATTCTTTTATAAAGAACTGCTCCTAAAGAAGACATTGATAAAAAAAAAGAGGAGATCAGAAAACTGACAGATTCCCTGAATGAGCAATACAGGAAAGAAATAGATCGCATGAAGCAGAGTCAAAGAGATATAAAGGAAATTAAAATCTCAATGACAAGCTTGCAAAACCGTTTAAGTGAAAGTGAAGACAGAGTTTCAGATCCTGAAGATGCTGGTGCAGCTAGTGAAAAGGTAAGAAAGGATCTCTTAAAAACAATGAGGATGAAGGAAAAAATAATCCATCACCTGCAAGATGATGCAAAGATGAACAATGTGAGACTAAAAGGCATCAATAAGAAAGAAGGAGTCAATATAAATGACATTAAATAATATGGGCAGAAGTAATAGCAGAAAACTTCCCAAATATGAGGAAACAATCTGACATTCAGGTAACCAAAGCATATAGAATGCCAAGGAACCTCAACCCAATGAAAAACACACCGAGACATATAATAGTCAAGATCCCAGAAATTCAGCACAAGAATAATCAACTGAAAGCCGCTAGAGAAAAGAAGCAGATCACATTCAAAGGAAATCCCATCAGAATTACGGCTGACTTCTCTTCAGAAACCATGAAGGCAAGAAGAGCATGGAGAAGAGTACTTCAAGTCCTCTATGAAAACAAATTCCAGCCCAGACTACTATACCCTGCAAAACTCTCTTTCAAGTTTGATGGAGAAGTGAAATACTTTCATGAAAAAGAACAGCTAAAGACTATCGTGATGACAAAACCAACCCTACACAGGCTACTGAAAGATGTTCTAGAGAGAGACCAAAATTGACCAGAACTCCACGAATGAGATCAGAAGCAACCAACTAAATAGGGTGAGCAATTAAACACAGGAGAAAAAGGCTTAAACGGCAACAGGTAAATAACATGTCAGTCATAAGTCAATAACATTTTGGCCCTAACCTTCTAAAGTTAGTTAAGACTCAGGACATATGAGAACTTGTACTGTAACATCACGTAACTCAGTAGTGTCCCAAATTTTCTGATCAAGGAGATTATGGGGCCAAAGAGAAAAGTGATTGATGATATCGAGTGTGCCTAAGGAGAGTCACATGGAGAGAAAACATTCTCTCAGGCTTTCACAGAGAGCACACTGGCCAAGCAATGGCCGTGACTCATCCACATGGTTGACACTGACAAAGGTTCTACAATCTGAGGTACAGGATCTCAAGATAAATCCTGAGGGGATTTCACTGACCTTATCAGACCAAAAAGCTACAACTCTTGTTGCATAGGTCCTGCTTTACCTTGGTCTTAACCATCCAGCAGAAAACTATAAAAATGAAATATAAGAAGTAAAGCCATGCTGCTATGTTGAGCTGTAGGGTACTCAGGTCAACAATTTCTGACATAGCCAGTCAAGTGGAAGACCCAATACTATTATGAGCTACTGGACTCTTTTAGAATATTTTGCTGAGTTTACATACCTATAATATTTAAATAACAGAACTTAATAAAAAAAAGGGTATAGAGGTGAATATCCATTTTTTATCTGTGTTTGCAAAGTGGTTAGGATAGATATATAGTTACATTCTCTTAATGAATAGAGTGATTTGTTCTAATGGTGCTTGTAAATAGGATATCATGTCCACATGTTGTACAGCAATTAACCACTAGGAAGAATGTATGCAATGTTTTAATTATTGAAACTGTCCTACCAAAAAAATAAAATAAAGAACACACAGCTAAATTAGAAAAAAAATAATGAAAGTCACCGCCTTGATGAGCGTTGTGACAGTGTATATTTGACTATGAACGCTTCCAAGGGGCTCTAAAATGATCTTATTAGTTATGTTCTACAGCACATTGCTGGAATCAAGTTGGGACACACTCACAAACTGCCTTATCTACTTGCTAAATGAGCCCAATAAAGTCCAAGTGGGTGCCCATGGTTGGGACTTTGATGAGATGCTGCCCATCTCTCCCACCATCACAGAAAGAAAGTTAACCCTAGACAGCTTCTGAGATCATCTTGAGTTTTTTCCAACACCTCTAACAATTGTCAGAGCTTTTCTGAGCCGCAGCCCACCTCCCTTCACATTATGGGAGCCTTGGTGAAACCTTGCCTATACCTACACAATCATGCAACCTTGAAGAGCATCAGCCTGCCCCCATCATCATTTAAATCTTCCTGAGCTGATCCTCAAACCCTCTTAACCATGAACCCTAGAAAGCAGGAGCTTTGATGAGCCTACCCCACACTCCACTATCATGATAACCTTGCTGCCTCCTTCCACTTTCTCTACCATCACTACTGAGACTAGTTGAACACTGGGAGCTTGAAAAATATCAAAACAAAGAATCAAAAGGAAATCTGAGACCTTCAGCTCACCGACAACAAGTCCAGGAAACAAGGACATAAAAGAATTTGGAAGTCACTGACCTGAAAATTCTGAAATGATAGCAAAAGAAGAAACAATTCTATAAGGCTATTAAAAAAATCAGATCACATATCTCTCAGGTAAAAAAGGCAATCATGAAAGAAATGTTCAGCATATTGAATGAAGACATAGATTTAAAAAAGGGAGGAGAGGGGATCCCTCCACCTCTCTGGACCCAACCCAGGCCCAACTTGTGAGTGAGAACTTCCGCTGTACTCTTAGGACCCCTCCAGAGCCAGCCCAAGCCCATGCCCGGCGGGTGTGTGGGAGAGCTACCGTGCTCCCCTGTGCCGGGTGGATCCCTCTGGACCCAGCCCAGCACATGAATGAGAATTTCCATTGTGCTCTTGGGACCTCTCCAGATCAAGCCCAGCAAGTGTTTAAGAGAGCTTCTATGCTCCTCTGCATCCACTGGACCCCTCCAGACCCAGCCCAGCACATGAATGAGAACTTACACTGCGCTCTTGGGACCCTTCTAGACCCAACCCAAGCCTAGGAGTAGTGGGTGTGTGGAAGAGCTTCTGCGCTGCCCTGAGCCCACTGAACCCCTCTGAATGAAGCCCAAGCTCAGCTTATAAGTAAGAAATTCCAACTTACTTTCTGGACCACTCCCAACTCAGCCCAGGTCTAGCATATAAGGTTTGGGTGAGACTGCAACTTAAGTCCCTGCAGAGAGGCTAGGTGCCAGAACCACCCAGCTAATCCAGGAGCAGAACATCTTGCCAAAGGGGCACAACAGGTTCACTTCCAAGGGCTGCAGCATGAAGGAGCTGAGCATAGCAGCCAGACCCAAGCCAGGCACAAAATGATGAATTCAAACGTCGTAGATCTGCACCAGAATTCCAGTAGGTGCTAAGGCTATAACTGCACAGAAGCTCCACAACAAAGGTCAGAGGATAGCACTATACAAAATGACAAAGAGAAGGAGCAAAATGCAATCTCAGGCCCTGAACCCACCCAGAAGTGCAGAAGACACTAGCACAGAAAAAATTGGGAATTACAGAACTGAAATATCTGAATTAATAGCGTCTGAGTAAAGAAACAAACACAGAAAGATATAGAGAAGCTCAGATCTGAAATAAAAAAGAAATTTCTGAATTAATAGCGACTGAAGTAAAGAATGAAATGCAGAAATATACAGAGGAAATTAGATCAAATTAAACTCTGAAGTAAAATAATTAATAAATGCTTCTCAAGAGGACACTGACCAAAAAACAATAGAAGGGATTAGAAAAACAATGGAATCCTTGAATGAGAAATATAGGAAAGAAAAACGTGGCATGAAGCAGAATAAAAGAGATATAGAAGAACTCAAAATTTCAATCACAAACTTGCAAATCCGTTTCAATGAAAGTGAAGATAGAGTTTCAAATCTTGAAGATGCCATCGCAGCTAGTGAAAAGGTAAGAAAAGATCTCTTAAAACAACCAGGAAGCAGAAAAATATAATTCATCACCTGCAAGATGATGCAAAGATGAACAACATGAGAATAATAGGCAACAATGAGAAAGAAGGAGTCAATACAAATGATATAAAAAGAATAGGGACAGAAGAAATAGGAAAAAACTTCTCAAATATGGGGAAACAATCTGACATTCAGAAAAGAAAAGCATACAGAACTCCAAGGAACATCAACCCAATTAAAAACACACCGAGACATATAATAGTCAAGATCCCAGAAATCCAGCACAAGAACAATATACTGAAAGCCACTAGAGAAAATAAACAGATCACATTTAAAGGAAAACCCATCAGAATAATGGAAGACTTCTCTTCACAAACCATGAAATCAAGAAGACCATGGAGAATACTTCAAGTCCTCTATGAAAAAAAAAATCCAGTGCACATTACTATACCGTGAAAAATGATTTTTCAACTTTCATGAACAACTAAAGAATTTCAGGATGACAATACCAACCCTACACAGACTACTAAAAGATGTTCTAGAGAAGGATGAAAATGATCATAACTCCATGAATGAGAATAGAAGGAACCCACTAAATAGGGCAACCAATCAAACACAAGAGAAAAAGGACTAAACAATAGCAGGTAAATAATATGTCAATCATAAGTCAATGCAACTGAATTATAACCATCAATATAAATGGATTCGATCTACCAATTAAAACAAATAGACTGGCACAGTGGATTAAGAAACAAAATCCAACAATATACTGTATACAAGAAACACACTGAACTCATAAAAAAATTCATAGGCTGAACGTCAAAAGATAGAAAGAAATACTACTTGGCCAAGAACCTCAGGAAAAAGTAGGGGTAGCAATCTTGTCCTGAGACACTCTTACCTTCAAACCAATAATGATCAAAAGAAATAAAGAAGGCCACTAAATACTTGTTAGGGGAAAAATTCAAGAGGAAGACGTAACACTCATAAATATGTACGCATCAAACACGGGAGCACCCAACTATTTAAGACAAATCTTAATGGACATGAAAAATCTACTACCCAACACCACAATCTTTTTTTCTTTTTTTCTTTCTTTGCAGAACTGGGGATTGAACTCAGGCCCTTGTGCTTGCCAGGGAAGCGCTTATTCCACTGAGCCATCTCCCTGGCTCCACAATACCACAATCTTAACAGGAGACCTTAATACAGCCTTATCCCAAAAAGATAGGTCAGGCAGACAAAATATTAGCAAAGAGCTAGCAGAACTGAACCAGAGCTTGGAACAAATGGACTTAGTGGACATACACAGAGTGTTACACCGAAATACAGCTGAATGTACATTTTTTTCACCTGCACATGGATCATTTCCTAAAATAGACTACATACTAGTCCATAGGTCATGTTAAGTATATGCAAGAAAACAGAAATTATCCCATGCACATTATCTGACCACAGTGCAATGAAACTGTAAATAAATGACAATCAAGCCAGAAAAAAACCATAAATATATGTAAATTAACACCCTACACAACAAAAAATGAGTCACAAATAACATTAAGCAAAAACTGAGCAATATCTAAAATTCTGTGACAATTTGAGCACAACCTATCAGAATTTATGGGATGGGATGAAAGCAAATCTTAGAGGGAACTTTATAGCTATGAACTCACACATTAAGAAAACAAAACCTGAACAAGTAAACACCCTAATGTTGCATCTCAAACATCTACAAAAGGAAGAGCAAACCAAACACGAAACACAAAGATGGGAAGAAATCATAAAGATTAGAGCAGAAATTAATTCAATTGCGATGAAGAACACAGTTCAAGGAATTAATGAATAAAAAGTTGGTTCTTTGAAATATTAAATACAATTGATAAGACCTTAGCTAACCTCATTAAAAAGAAGAAACAAAAAAGTCAAAAATAAGCAATAAGGAATGAAAAGGATGTAATTACTACAGACCGAGTGCAAATTCAGAAAATAATCAAGAGATACTTCGAGAATCTTTACTCTCACAAATAGAAGACACAGAATAAAGGGACAGAGTCCTAGAAAGATACAAACTACCAAAACTGAATCAAGAAGATATAACAACTCTCAATAGCCCAATAACAGCCAATGAAATCAGAAATGCAAAAAACAAAACAAAACAAAACAAAAAACCAGACGAGCAAAGAAACGACAATTCCTGATAGATTCACAGCTGAATACTGCAAGAAGTTTACAGATGATATGATCTCTATCCTCCTCAAACTCTTCAAAAAATGTAAAAGGAAGCAATCCTCCCAAAATGCTTGCCTCTTGAAGGCAAGTATTATAGTGATACGAAAACCAGGGAAAGACGCAAATAAAAATGAGAACTACAGGCCAATCTCCCTCATGAACAGAGAGGGAAAAATCCTCAATAAAACCCTAGCAAATAGAATAAAGCAAATCATCAAGAAGATTATGCACCATGACCAGGCAGAACTGATCCCAGGGATGCAAGAATGGTTTAATATTTGCAAATCTATAAATGTAATACACTATATCAATAGAGTGAAATCTAAAAAGCACATGATCATCTCAATTGATGCAGAAAAGGCTTTTTACAAAGTCCAACACTCATTCATGTTCAAAGTCCTAGAAAATTGGAACACATAGCTTCTAATTCCATCTCATAAAAGTCATCTATGACAACCCAACAGCTAACCTAATTCTAAATGGGGAAAAACTGAAATCTTTTACTCTTAGATATGGTACAAGACAAGGATGTCCTCTATCACCACTCTTATTCAAAATAGTTCTCGAATCTGTAGCTAGAGCCATTAGACAAGAGAGGGAAATAAAAAGAATAAGAATAGGTAAGGAAGAAGTTAAACTATCATTACTTTTAGATGACCTGATACTTTCCTTGGAAAACCCAAAAAACTCCACCAAGAAGCTACTAGAATTAACACAAATTCAGTAGCATAGCAGGTTATAAAGTCAATACCCAAAAGTCAATAGCATTATTCTACAGAGATAACACTGAGGGGGAAATTAGAGAAACAGTACCCTTTACAATAGCGCTGAGGAAAATAAAACACCTGGTAATTAATCTAACTAAAGAAGTCAAAGATTTGTCAAGGCAAATTACAGTACTCAGAAAAAAAAGAGATTGTAGTGGATTTCAGAAAATGAAAACATATTCCCTGCCCCTCGATAGGATGAACAAACATTTTGAAGATGGCCATACTCCCAAAATTGTGGCACAGATTTAATGAAATCCCTATTAAACTACCACCAACATACCTCACAGACCTAGAGAAATCATTCCTGAAATTTATTTGGAATGAGAAATTACCTAGAATAGCAAGGGCAATCCTAGGCAACAAAGACAAGGCAGGAGGCATTACAATTCCTGACTAGAAATTATACTACAAAACTGCTGTGATAAAATCAGCATGGTATTACCAACAAAATAGACTTGAGGATCAGTGGAATAGATTAGAGGATGCAGAAGACTCTACAAAAACACTCAGCCACCTTGTCTTCGACAAAGGGGCCAAACATGCTTACTGGAAGAAAGATAGCCTCTTTAACAAATGGTGCTCAAAAAACTGGCTCTCTGCATGCTGAAAATGGAAACTTGATGCAGGTCTATCACCAAGAATTAAGCTAAAGTCAAAATGGGTTACAAATCTAAACATTAAAAGAGAAACACTAAGTCTCCTGGAAGAGAAAGTAGGAGGGATTCTTGAAGACATAGGGGTAGGCAAAGAGTTCATGAACAAAAATCAAATCACAGGGATAATACTTGAAAGAATTAACAACCTGAAGTTACTCTTATTGAGAAGTTTTTACAAGTCAAAAGAAATTACTAGAAAAGCGAAAAGATGATCCACAACTTTGTTTTTGTTTTGTTATTTTTTTTCCATAATTTTACTGAGAAACACATAGCAATGAGACAGGTTCAAATCACATTGGTAAGAGAGTTTCAATAATTAATGCATTGCATACTGTCTTCCTAGTGGTTATTTGTTGTACAAGATGCAGACATGATATCCTATTTACAAACAGTATTAGAACAAATCCCTCTATTCACTGAATTAAGAGAATGTAGCTATATATCTAATCTATCCTAACCATTTTGAATACACAGATACAAAATGGCCTTTCATCTGTATCCCCTTTTTTTTGTTTAGTTCCATCATTTAAATGTTATTGGTGTGTGAACTCCACAAAATATTCCAAATAGTCCAGTAGTCCATCATGTAATGGGTCTTCCACTTGACTGGCAATGTTAGAAGTTGTTGACCTAGTCTCCTAGAGCTCAACATAACAACATGGCTTTACCTCTTATATTTCATTTTTATACTTTTCTGCTAGATTGTTAAGATGAAGATAAAGCAAGACCTATGCAAAAAGAGTTGTAACTTTTGGATCTGATAAGGTCAGTCAAATCCCCTCAGGATTTATCCTGAGATCCTGTACCTCAGATTATAGATCCTTTGTCAGTATCAGCCATGTGGATGAATCACAGCCATTGCTTGACCAATTTGCTCTATTGAAAGCCTGAGAGAATGTTTCCTCTCTATGTGACTCTCCTTAGTCACACTCTACATCATCGCTCACTTTCCTCTTTGGCCGCATAATCTCCTTGACCAGAAAATTTGGGACACAAGTGAGTTACATGATGGTATAGTAGAAGTTCTCATATACGACCCACAAATTTGGAAAAATATCTTAACTAATAGGCTGTCAGACAAAGGTCTGCTCTCTAGAATTTATAAAGAACTAAAAAAAAAAAAAAAAAAAACAAAACAAAACAAAACATTAGGGCCCCAAAATTTAAAGACGCAGTTCAGAAATGGGCATTTGAGATGAACACACACTTCTCAAAGGATGAAATTAGAGAAGCAAATAAATATATTAAAAAATGCTCCACATCACTAGCCACCCATGAATTGCAAATTCAAACAACACTGAGATACCATCCCACCCCGGAAATAATGGCTATCATAAAGAAATCACCCAACAACAAATATTGAGAGCCTGTGGGGAAAAAGGAATCCTTCTCCATTGCTGCTGGGAATGAGATTGGTGCAATCATTATGGAAATCAGTGTGGAGACTCCTTTAAAATCTAGGACTGGAAATCCCATTCAAACCAGCTATCCCCCTACTGGGAATTTTCCCGGAGGAACTGAAAACCTCATATCATAGTGATATATGTGTACCTATGTTTGTTGCAGCACAATTTTTGATAGCCAAATCTTGGAAACAACCAAGATGCCCATCACCTGAGTAATTGATGAAAAAGATGTGGTATTTTTATGAAATTGAGTATTTCTCAGCTTTAAAGAATGATAAACTTGAAGCCTTTTATTTAAGTGGATGCCATTTGAAGATATACTCATAAGTGAAATAAACCAGATCTTGTTAATATCAAATACTCTCCCTAATGTAAAAACTCAAAAGAAGAAATGAAAATGGAAAGGTATAACACAAATAAAAGGAAAGCAAGAACTTAAGGTTTAGGCAACAAAGAGCGGGGCAAGGAGAAAAGCTGGGAGACATGTCAGGGGTAAAGCCATACATTTATATGCACAAGATGGTTAAGGCAATCATACTGAGAATCTTTAGCAGGCCTTTGAAACTAGCAATTGATTGGCAGGTTTCTCATCCTGACTAATCATATATGTTGATACCTGTGAACCAATCAAGTGCACTGATGATAACAATATGTAATAGTAGGGTCACATCATGCCAGTTACTGCTAAGATGTCTCTCGGGTAGGTGGATGTTCAAGAAGAAGGGAGTGGTGAATGAAAGCAAGAGACAGGAAAAGGAATACTGT
>NW_004524608.1:4646016-4650506 GCF_000260255.1 Octodon degus | reverse complement strand
TGTATTATTTGTTGAAACTGTACTTTCGATTTGATTTGAAACTGTCTCATTGCTATATGTTTATCAATAAAACTTTGAAAAGAAAAAAAAATAGTAGGGTCACACTTGGAATGCCTGTCGTTCTGGTCTTCTAAATATGCACTGTTTGTCATGATCTACCAATTACTGTCATACTGTTCTCTCAAGCAAATGTTTGGTTTAAAAAAAGGGCAAGGACTGAAAACTACTGACAAGAAAATAAAAAAAGTCACAGGACTGTCCCGCTAGAATGCTGCATATGGTTAGATTTCTAAATTTCTGTGTAAAATTATGTAATTATTTATTCCTATTTTTAATTTTTTTAAATATTTTTCTTCATATTCTGTAGGGACTTACAGTTTAACATTTCAATACTTTATGGAAAATACCTGTTCCATGTTATGTCTAAGATGTTTTATATCAGACAGATAGTGTGGTTAAGCTCAACTGCCTATGTTGTAGGTTAATAATAAGCTTCTCATCTAGAGGGTTAACAGCTCTAGTTTGCTGACCAAAAATTAGAGAAAAAGAAGGGCTTCAAGAACAGCCAATATTTTGGCCCTAGCCTCTCAAGGTCAGTGAGGGCTCAGGACATAGGAGAACTTGTACTGTAACATCATGTACATCAGTTGTGTCCCAATTTTTCTGATCAAGGAGATTATGGGGCCACAGAGGAAAGTGATAAGTGATGTAGAGTGTACCTAAGCAGAGTCACATGGAGAGAAAACATTCTCTCAGGCTTTCACAGAGAGTAAATTGGTAAAGCAATGGCCATGACTCATTCACATGGCTGACACTGACAAAAGATCTACAAATGGCAGTACAGGGTTTCAGGATAAGATCAGAGCAGATTTGACTGACCTTGTCAGATACAAAAATTACATTTCTTGTTATGCAAGTCTTGCTTTATGTTGGTCTTAACCATCAGCAGAAAAGTAAAAAACGGAGTATAAAAAGTAAAGTCATATTAATATGCTGAGCTTTGAAAGGCTCAAGTCAACAACTTCTGACACTGCCAGTCATGTGGATAACCCACTACTAATATGCACTACTGGACTATATTGGATTTTTTTTTTTTTTTTGGCAGAACAGGGGATTGAACTCGGGTCCTTGCACTTGCCAGGGAAGGACTTATTCTACTGAGCCATCTCCCCGGCCCCGAGCCATCTCCCCAGCCCCTATATTGGAATATTTTGCTGAACTCACACACCTACAATATTTAAATGACAGTGGAATACTCATCTCTGACAAAACTTAACAAAAAAGGGGATACAAATGAATGACCATTTTGTAATTATATATTCAAAATGGTTAGGATAGATATACAGCTACATTATCTTAATTCAATGAATAAAAAGTTTGTACTAATAGTTTTTGTGGATAGGATATCATGTCTGCATCTTGTACTATGAATAACCACTAAGAAAACAACAATGTGCAATGTATTAATTATTGAAACTCTCCTACTAATCGGTTTTCAAACTGTCTCATTGCTATTTGTTTCTCAATAAAATTATTTTAAAAATAGAGGAGTCTACAAAAATGATGTAAACACTGAATGAAAAAGTGAGGATTTAATTAAAGTTAATGAAACAGAATCGTACTGATATCTAAGTAATTAAGAAACCTATAGAAAGTTGACAAAATTGCTTCAAAGGAACTGAAGATATACTTTCAGACCTTGGAGACAGCATTGCAGCAAGTGAAAACAGAAGGGAAGATCTCTTAAAAATAACAACAAACCAGAAAATAACTGTTCAGTACCTTAAAGATAATGCAAAGAAAAGCAATATAACACATAGGTGTCAAAGAAACATCAGAAGTCAGTACAAATGACATAAAGGGACTATTTGCAGAAATAGCAAAAGAAAATTTCCTGAGCATGGGGAAAAAATTTCTGATGTATAAAAGATGTGTACATTAACATATGCATATAAATTCCAATTAGTTATAGTACAAATAAATTGACATCTTAAACACATAATAATCAAGATTCCAGAAATTGAGCAAAAGGATAGAATATTAAAAGTTGTTAGAGAAAAAAGACAGATTACCTATAATGGTAAACCACTCTGAATCATGCCAGATTTCCAAACATAAGCTGTTAAATCAAGAAGAGCTTGGAGTGAGTTATTTCAGGTCCTTAAAGAAAACAACTTCCAACCCAGATTGACATATCCTGCAAAGTTATCTTTTAAATTTAATAGAGAGAGATAAGATACTTCCATGACAAAGAATAAAAATTTCATGATCACCAAACCAACACTAGAAAGAGTACTGACAGATATTTGAGAAAAAGACAAAAGTGAACACAATTCAAGAACAACAACAGAAAAGAATCACTAGAGCATACAAAAATTTTTTAAATGTATTTGGTACAGGCTATCACTACACAGCTTGGTCTCATAGTGATTCTCCTGTTTTCAGCCTCCCCAGCATTGAGATTACAAGCATGTGCCACCATGCCCAGTCTTAATGGCTGGCTCAGCACCCCCAAAGGCAGGACTAGGATGGTTGTGTGGTGACAGGGATAAAACTCTGGTCTTTGCACTTGCCTAAGCAGGTGCTTTATCCTCTGGGCTATCTTGCCAGCCCACAGAGCAAGCAATTAAACTGAGGGGAGAAAGTAGGGAATATACAGGACAAAAATAAGATGGAAAAGATAAGCCAATATGTATCAGTTATAAGCATCAATGTAGATTGACTCAATTCACCAATCAAGATAAACAGGCTGGCAGAGTGTATCAAGAAATAAATCCAAAAATATGCCATAAGAGATAGTCTTACAAAGAAAATTTGAGATCAGAAAATTACACATGGTATTTCAGCATGACAATCATGATCTTATCTTTAAAACACATTTAAATGTCCATTGTAAGATAGAAAAACTAGCCATTGTGAATTATGGTTCCCAAAAAATGTATGTGGCTCTTGTGTTCTGTTGTGGTCCATGTTGCCTGGTATTGTTGCTGATGTCTTGCATATGTACATTCTTTAACCTATTAACATTACCCATGAAAATTTTCCATGGGCCCCCTGAATAGGCTGACAACTGATGTAACCTGCAGGAGTTTGAGGTGAGTGTTCTTGTGATGGCTGTGGAAAGATCTCCTGAAGGTGATGGACATCCCTAGAGAATGGCTGATAAGTGACCACCAAACTTACCATGGCTTCTTCACAGTTTGGAAGGCCCTAGAGGACTTAGAAGCAAGAGACAAATTCCTGTCCCTCAGTATGAAAAAGTGGGATTGGGGAGCTGCATAAATAGCTCAGTGGTCTAAACACTTGCTTAGGTGAGTGCAAGGACTCGAGTTTGATCCCCAGTACCACATGCCATGCCTACCCCATGCAGGGCATGCTGAGCCAGCCACCAAACTGGGCATGGTGGCACAGGCCTATAATCCTAGTGTGGAGGGAGTCTGAAACAGGAGGATCACTGACTCTGAGCTTTGTAGTAAGACCCTGTGCCAAATACATAAAATTAAACAAACAAATGTGGTGGGTAACATAGCTGTTTGTTGCTGTCTTCTACACATGAATCATAGGTGGATTCACTTTCTCATCTTCTGAAATAAGATTACATACTCACACCTTGGAATTTTCATGTATTCACTCTTTAGTAATTCTGTACTGTAATAAGCCCTTTTAAAAATCAACCCAGAATGCACTTAGAAATATGAACACAAAGTGAATTTTGACTGAACCTTATTTTTTTTCGGATATAGCAACACAGATACTCTCTTAACCAAATGAACTACAAGATCATAGGACTATCAGCCAGTGTGTAAGCACTTGAGACACTAGGCAACTACTTTGACCAGAAGAATCCAGGTACTGGGGTCAACACTATACAAACAGGACAAGCAACAAATGTGGGAGGCACTGGGGATGCTCCACAACTAGCCTGGACAAAGGAACCCACGTGCTCAGCCCATCCCCCTACACCACGGAACTGGAAACTAGTGCTGGAAGTGCTTAGGACTCAGCAACTGGCTATTCCAGATGAATCCAGGTGGCTAATGCATTACCTCACACAACATGAAACACCGGGGCACTAGTAACTACACTGGGAAGTGTTGGGGCAATAAACTCACAAAAGCCCTATGCCTAAAGATAGAGAAGGGTAGTAACACTCTACTCTCAATTAATTGGGAAGGCAGGATCTGAGGACAGACAAAAATCAAGAATCTCCAACACACAGAAGATATCCTTGAAGAACAAACTTTTTCTAGAGTGGCCTTGACAGTAGTGATATAGCTGCCTCCTATTTCTCAAGCATTACTGAAGAAATTAAAATAAAGAGTTCATTCTGAAATAGAAAATGTCAAGACAAAGGAGCAAAATGCAATCTCAGACCTGAAGGTCACCTAGAAGAAGTCCAAGAAGGGGCCAGGGAGATGGCTCAGTAGAATAAGCACCTGCCTGGAAAGCACAAGGGCCTGAGTTCAGTCCCCGGTTCCACAAAAAAAAAA
>NW_004524608.1:4628977-4645626 GCF_000260255.1 Octodon degus | reverse complement strand
AAAAAAAAAAAAGAAGTCCAAGAGACATCAACATAGAAGAAATTGGAGATCACAGACCTGAAATCTTCAAAATGATAGCAACCAAAGTAAAGAAATTGTTTCAGGCAGATTTAGAGGAAATCAGATCAGGAAATAATCTCTCAGGTACAAAAGAAATGATAATCAAAATGAAAGAATTGCTGAGGATATCAAAAGAAGACATGGATAGTTTGACAAACAGTTTACTTGGAGCTGCCTTGATTCAGAAAGTGGTGGAATTGTAGGAAACTCATAAGAAAAAAAAAAAAAGTGGTGTCCTTGCTACCAAGCTTGGCAGTGAGCGAAATTATTTGGAGAAAGGGCTATTTAGTTGTTTACTATCCTCAAGGGTTCTAGCTGAATAGTGGAAGTTTTTCTTTTTAATACTATTTTTACTGGAAAGTTTAAGACTACAGAAACTTAAAAGTCAGAAATTACAAAGAAAATGAAACAAAGGCAATATTTTACTGTGGTAAAAGTCTGGCTTGGTCCTTAATTCAATGTTCAGAGTGTTTTAGGCTTGAGCCACAATGCATTTGAACTTTATCACTAGTTCTCATTTGTTAGCAATAAAACCACATTATACTTATCAGCATAATTAAATATGAAACAGATTCAAATGGATATCAAGAAATTAGAATTTTATTAAAATCTAGCAAAATCTTTTGAATGAAACTGAAGATAGATTTTCAGAACTTGAGGATGCCCTGGAAGCTAGCTACCATGATAGAAAGATCTCTTAAAAATAACAAGGAATTGGGGTTCAGGAGATAGCAGAGCAGTCTAAGTGCCCACCTGGCAAGTAGAAGGACCTGAGATCAGTTCCTAGTACATGAAAAACTGGCCCTGGAACCCTGGGCACTGTGCCAACCACTGAAGCTGGGCATGGTGACATGTGTGTGTAATCCCAGCACAGGGGATGAGGGGGCGTTAAAATAGGATGATCAGGACAAACCTAAGCTGCATGGCAAGACCCAAATAAATAAATAAAGACCTAAGTAAATAAATAAAACAATAAAACAAGTGTTATGTTTTGTGTGTATTTGTCCCCCCAAAGCCTCATGCAATCATGAGGCAGACTTCTACAGTTTGTGATTAACTCATTTCCACTGGGATTATGTGTGTGAGTACTGCTGGATTATGGGCGTGAGTACTACTTCCAGCCTGGACCAGATAGCCTGAATGCACCTTATGGGAGACAGACTTCCTCTCTGTTGCCATTGTTGCTGCTACTCCTCCATTTTTTTTTCTCTGTTCTTTGCCACCACCATGAACTGCTGCCCTCTGCCATGTACCTGCCTAGGAACCAGCTGAGTATGGAGTAAAACTTCCACAAATTGTAAGCTAAATGAATCTTTCCTTTCTTCATTTTGAGTGTCAGGTATTTGTCCTAGCAATGAGAGAAGAGTAACTGAGACAACAAAGAACCAGGAAATAATAATTCAACATGTGCAAGATGATGCAAAGATGAAAAACATTACTGACAGATGTCCATGAAAAAGAAAAAGTCAACACAAATGACATTAAAAGACTATTTGCAGAAGTAATAAAAGAATACATCCCAAGCATGGGCAAAGAGCCTGACATATAGGTAATTGTAGTGTAAAGAACACCAATTATCAAATTTTAAACAAAAATAAATCTAAAACACTATTTCACAGGAATGGAATATTATAAGCTGTTCAGAAAAAAAAGTATCTATTAAGGAAAGCCCATAAATCACAACAGAGTCTCAACACCAAACATCAAGTCAAAAAGAGCTTGGAATGAAGTATTTCAGGTCCTGAAAGAAAACAGCTTTTCACCCAGATTGATGTACTCTGAAAAACTATCTTGCAAAATTAATGGAGAAGTAAGATACTTCTATGAAAAAGAACACCTAAAGAAATTCATGACCGCCAAAACAACCCTACAAAGAATACTGAAAAATATTCTAGACAGGGATAAAAATTATTACAATTATATGACGAAGAACAGAAAGGTACCACCAAACATAGAAAGCAATCAGAGGGGAAAAGCAGGGAACCAATAGCAGGGAAATAACATGACAAAGATAAGCCACTGCATACCAGTTGCAATAATTAATGTAGATGGCCTCAACTCACCAAATAAAATAAACAGACTGACACAGTCAATCAAAAAACAAAATACAGCAATATGCTGTACACAAGAAAAACACTTAACTCAAAAGGAAATTCATAGACTAAAAATTAAGGGATGGAAATCAATACTCTATGTGTGAGGAATCCAGAAATAGCAGGGGTAGCTATTCTGATCACAGGTTACATGAACTTCAAACCAGGAATGATCAAATGGGATAAGGAAGGTCACTACATATTTGTTAAAGGAAAACCTCAGGAAAATGACATAACAACCACAAATATACATGCACCACATATGGAAACACCCAGCTATATAAAACAAATTTTAATGGACATGCAAAATCAAATGACAGATAACACAATTTGAACAGGGGAACTTAACATCCCACTCTCAAAAAAAAGATAGATCAACCAGACAAAAAATTAGCAAAGAGGTAGTAGAACTGAACCAAACTTGTGAACAAATGGATTTAGTAGATGTTTAAAGAGTTTCACCCAACAATACCTGAATACACATTCATTTCAGCTGCACATATGTTCTCTAAAATAGACCACGTTCTAGTTCACAGATGTGCTTAAGTAAATGTAAGAAAATTGAAATTATCCCATGTATATTATCTGACCATAGTGCAAGGAAATTAAAAATTAATGACAAAAGAAACTACAAAACTCCATAAAAATATGGAAATCAAATACCACTCTCCTGAACAACCAATGGGTCACAGACAAAATTAAAGAAATTAAGCAATATATATTACACTTTACTCCCTTGTCTTGTCATTTCCTATTTCAGAATGAACATTTTATTTTTATTTCTGTGGTAATCCCTGAGAAGTTTTGATAGTACACAGCCACATCACTACTATCAAGGCCACTCTCCGAAAAGTCTGTTTTTCAGGAATGTCTTCTGTGTGTCAAAGATTCTTGGTTTGTGTCTGTCCTCAGATTCTGACTTCCCAATTAATTGAGAGTGGAATGTTGGTTTCTCTTTGGCACTCTTCTCTATGTTTAGGTATAGGGGTTTGGTGAGATTATTACCCCAGTATTTCCCCATGTTGTTACCCAAAGGAGAACACATGATTAAAACAGATATGACATCTTAGCTACAGTAGTCGTATATTTAGCAATAACGATAACATAAAGCAAAATTTAGAAATTGACAAACTTTAGTAACTGCTGATTTTGTCCTTTAGACTATAAGAGCAAAGTCTATAGTTATATAACAGAACAAATCATCATTTAGGAGTTTGTATGCAAAGTGTTTCTCTTGTTAAGAGATTTACCCTCTGTTCCTCTGTTGAGGGCTGTTCTGAGGTTCAGCTGCTTCACATTGTGTGGAGTGATGGTTCAGCCACCTGGATTCCTCTGGAGTAGCCAGTTGCTGAGTCCCAAGTGTTGCCCATGCTAGTGGTCCATCACATCGTGTAGTGAAATGGGCCGGGCACATGTACTACTCTGGTCAAGCTAGTTGTCAAGGATCCCAAGCACTTGTCATGCTAGCTTCAAATCCTGTGGTGCCAGACCCCTGGATTCCTCTGTCTGCACTAATTGCTGAAGGTCTCAAATTCTTCCATTCCAGTTTCCAGTTCCACAGTACTGAGGGATGGGCCAGACTTCTGGATTCTGGTAGTCTCTTTTGATGCTTGAAAATATTTTAATAAAATGAAAGCCCAGTACTTAATTCTTTGGGATACTTTCTGAGACACTTGGAATTTGTTCATGAACTTTCTAATTGCATGTATCTTTTAAAGATTTCTATGTACTTTCTCTTTCAGTAGATTTAGTGTTTCTGTTTTAATATTTAAATCTTTGATCCATTTTGATTTTAGTTTATTGTGTGGTGATAGGCAAGAGTCTAATTTTAGTCTTAAGCATCTAGACAGGCAGTTTTTCTAGCACTATTTATGGAAAAGAATGTCTTTCTTCCAGTGTACATGTTTGACCCCTGTCAAACATCAGATGGATGAATGTATCTGTAGTTGTGTCTGCATCTTCTAATCTGTTCCACTGCCCTTCAGGACTGTTTTTTGTTTAGTACCCTGCTGACTTTATCATGCTGGTTTTTCAATATAATTTCAAGTAAGTGATTGTGTTGCCTCTTGCATTGTCATTGTTGCCCAGAATTGCTTTTGTTATTTGACTTTGTTTATATTATTTTATTTTAAGGTTGAAAATATTTTATATTTTTTTATTTTTTTTTCTTTTTTTTTTTTTTTTTTTTTTTTTTTTTTTTTTTTTTGTAGAACTGGGGATTGAACTCAGGCCCTTGTGTTTGCCAGGGAAGTGCTTATTCCACTGAGCCATCTCCCTGGCCCTTGTTTGTTCTTAATATCTGTAAGCAAGGAATGTTTTTCCATTTTCTGATATCTTCCTCAACATACTCCTTCAGAATACTGTAATTTTCAATATATAGATCTTTTACATCATTTCTTAGATTGATTACTCAGTATTATTTTTATTCTATTGTAAAAGACATGATGTCCCTAAATTCTCTTTCAGTGTGTCTTTTGTTTGTGAACAGAAATGCTATTGATTTTTAAATATTGATTTTGTATCCTCCCAAGAAGTGAATTTTGTTTTAAATTTAGAATTCTTTTGGTGAGGTTTCTGAGGTCTTCTATGTAGAGTACTATGTCATCTGAAAACGATGATAATTACAATTCTTCCTTACAAATCATTATTCCTTTCATTTCTATCTCTTGTCTAATTTCACTGGCTACTTTTTTCAAAACTATATTGAATCAGATGAGTGACAGTGGAAATCCTTGTCTTGCTCCTGATCTTAAAGTGAAGGATTTAAATTTTTGTCCATTTAATATGATATTGGCTGTTGATTTGGCATAGATGGCTTTTAAATGTTTGAGAGGAAAAACCATCTAGTGTTATTTTCTTTAGGGTTTTTTTTATCATGAAAGAATGTTGGACATTATCAAAAGTTTTTTCTGCATCTATTGAAATGATCATATTTTTTACTATGGCTCTGTTGATGTGATGTAATACATTTATTGATTTGTGCATACTGAACTATCCCTCTTTTGCTGAGATGAATCCTCCTTGTTCAAAGTGTATGATATTCATGATTATTTGCTGTGTTTTGTTTGATAGTATACTACTGAGGATTTTTGCATCTATGTTCATTAGGGATATTGGCCTGTATATCTCAGTTTTGGTTGGGTTTTCTGTTGTTTTGGTATTACTGTATACTTGCTTTGAGGAATGAGTTAGGGAGTCTGCTTCCCTTTCAATTTGAACTTTCTTTTAATATTCATGGAATCAAGCTGTTCTCTACGGTCTTGTTCCTTTTGATAAATAACTGTGCCCATAAAGTGAATTTTAGTCAACAATATCATTTTTATAACCTAACATCAGAGATAGCTTCCTACTCAATTGATAAATAGAAATATTTATCTTACAGGGAGAGTCTTTCACAGTGGCACAAGTATTTTTAGTGTCTATTGTGTGCTGGGTGCACTGGTAGACAATAAATAAATATTCACAGGAAATGAAGGATCTCTGAGATAGTAGGACCCATCTGCCATGCCAAGTCAATATGGTTCTTACATATGAAGGATAATGTAAATTTATGCTGCTGTTAACTCTGACTTCTGACTTTCATTTCGATTCCATAGAGAATAAAGGTCATTCTTAACAAGATGACCTTTGGAGTTAGATGATTATACAAATGTTACTGAAATATCATGGGTAGGATTCTCTCTTAAAAAGGGAGTGGTGGATCTTTCTGACCTTTGAGTACCATTTGTTGTTTATTTGCATGAGGTACTAAATTACTACTGATAGCAAAGGCCTTGAACTGCCAGTGTGCACACCTACAAAAAAATGACTCTTCTCCATCCCAGGACAGGGTAAGGATATGCTGAGAAAACAGATTTTTCAGTTCTGAGAGTCAGTTACTGTAATCTTTAATATAAAGATGACTTAAACAAGAAAGGAAAGTGACTAATTCTGTGTCTCAGAAGCTATTCCTCATTCTTGGTCTCAGAAAAGAATTTAGGGAGTATGAAGAGAGTTAGAGGGATGGGGAATTTTTTATTGAGAAACTTGGCTAATTGCTCTCTTTCTCACTTACTTATCATCAAAGTAATTAAGCCATAATTGAGCCTGAGATAGCTTGTGAGCCATAATTATAGAGGGAAAAGGAAAGTTATACATCAGGGAATGAGATTCCACTGTTAGTTTTGTTCTCCCTGATGGAGCAACAACTGTAAAAAGTAAGGACTTTACCGTTTATGGTACCCTAGAGCTCTAATATCCTGAAGATTCATATAAGACTGGAGAAGCATCATACGCCCAGCCAAGGACCAAAGCAGCATTGTCTGCACCAGAGCTACCAAGGTGAGTGGTCCTCACAAGCCTTGTGTTTAATCACCTTTGCCAGGTTCTTTTCAGCACAAGTATAAATCTTAATCTCTACCTTATTAAGGAAGAGAGTTGTTTAGAGTGTCTGATGTCTGTGAACCTTTATTCTTCCACTGCCAAAATGTTCTTACCTGATGTTAAAGACTAAGGGGACACTTTCTGGGAAGTATTACTCCCAAAATACTTCAGCTTCTACATCCTTGCTCTTGGATCTGGACCTATCAGGAGTGCTTGTGTGGGTTTTTGCCTGAGATTTGGGTAGGCATTAATCTTGTCAGTTTTCTTTGCCTAAGAACCTTGCATTCTTCCAAATATTATAAGATAAAAATGGCTTGTAAGTTTCTCACACTATGAGATGTTTTTAACCACCAGCTTCAACACAATGTGATTCTGTCAGTATCTTTACTTTCATAAAACTTGCTCAACTCTATTTTGGGCATATTTCTATATTTCCAATATGGACCATCATTTAAGTTGTATGTACTCTCTGAGCATCTGTATCATATATAAAGGTATTCTGTCTACACTGATCCTGTGATGACTCTCTCCTTAGCAATTATACTATACACAAGCATTGGCTTCATTCTCCTATTGCTGTTCAATGTGGAAATTAGAAGAACTATAGTTTTTAGGCAATTTGTGCTAAGAATTGCCTGGCTATGGCTCATTATAACCTGAAGTGACTCAGTTTAATTTTATCCTTATGCTGTGCACCAGGCAACAATGATACCATAATTTCAGTTGAAAAAAACCTGAGCCTGAGATGGGTGTACTTCCCTGCCTAACATGTGGGTGCTAGATCCATGTGTGGCTTTTCACATTCATAAATGCCAAGTCTGTCTATAATACAGTTTACTATACTATTTCTCCCAAGATCTGGAAAACTAGTGACCCCTTTCTTTCTATAAGGCAATATTCAGTCACAATGAAAAACAATAACCATGTTGTCTTAAAAAATAATATTAGTGTTCTGATTTTGCATTTTGAAATATTTGAAAAGAAATGAATGTGTAGAAAAATTAGGAATATGCAGAGGAATATAAGAGCATACGCACACACACAGATACAATTTGATACTTTCATCGTGGTTTTGAGACATTTTGAGTGCAGTTTAAACAGGTCCAATCTGTACTTAATAAATTTGCACACATAATTTATTAGCTAATATTCTGCACTTGTTATTAAAGCTGGTAACATAATTCATTATCTGTAACACACTTAGGGCTGTACAATACTTTATCTAGGCATCAGTCTCCCCAATTTCCAGAGGAAAAAAGTTTGAAAGGCATTGACTGGCATTACTAAAGCCATGGTGTTATCTGTTATTAAACCTGGCTGCAAGCCTATTCATATAGTTCCGTCTGACACAACTTTTATGACAGAAAAGTCTGAAGCACTGATTTAGCTTTTTGAGGAAAAAGACGGGGAAACATTTGTAAAATACATTCCAAATATGTAGAATATAGTGCATCCTGTGCAATTGAAAAAGTCTTGGACCCTTTATATCTGAAACTTTATTCTCTATTTTGATATGAATGCCTAGATGACAAATGAGACTAAAGGATATAGTGGGGAGGAGGAGTTGTTGTTTTGTGGGATTTTGTTTTGTATTGTTTCATTTTTAACTGGGGATCCAATTCGGGACCTTGTGCTTGCCAGGCAGAAGAATATAGACTTAAAAGTGTTAAACCCTATTCAGACCAGAGTCATAAAAATCAGATTGGATTGAGAAAAACTATTGTTAACTAAGTTAGAAAAAAAGACTTAGGTAAAGCAGGCTGCAGTGTTAACAGAAATCATTCTTTCTCCTAGCATTATGTAGCAGTTATAAAATGTCATCCTCACCTTCTATTTGAGTGATCTTTTATGCCAATCTAAATCACATAGCCTATATTTAGGGTACCTAATTCATACATTTCCCTCATCTCATGATAGCAAACATTAGCTAACTATGACCCACGTCTCAATCTAACTTAATATACATACATGCAACTAGAACTAAGCCAGCCTGTCTTTATCGACTGAAGTCATTCAGTAGAACACAGGTATCCTTAGAGCCCAATAATGGAACACTTGCAGGCTCCAGCCCATTTACTGTCTGATCATTTTCAAACAACAGACATGTCCCTGGATGGTGTATGTTCGTGAGAATTAAAATGTTGAATGCTATTTTGGAAGACTATGTAGATTGATGTGATATTGAGGACCACAAAAAAAAAAAACCCTCAACAAATGTTTGTGAACCAGTGAAAAGAGACTCAACTTGGGTTCTAGGAATAAAAATATCATGAAGTTATGAACATTGAAGATATAAAGCTTGGAGGCACAAAATATTTGTGAAGACTGTTATGATTATTAAACAGTGAGATAGGAAGGAAAGAATTCTTTGTACAATCTCTACACCATTGCATATTATCATGATTGTCCTTATATATCAGAAAATGTGTATGACATGACTTTTTTCAGTTAATATCATTACTGAAGTTTTTTTTGAAAGGACTTTCTGGAAACAAGTTTTTCTGACTGAAAGTATGAAAAAATAATTTAGAATTGTAAAGAAGACAATTTGTTTGTAAACAAATTTGAAATTATAGGAAACATTTAATTTACTTATTTAAAACTGAGAATCAAACTCAGGGCCTTGTTCTTGCCAGGCAGGCACTTGTGCCTCTGAGCTATACCCATAGTGCAGGGAACATTTTAAAAATAATGTTAAGTTTCTCAATAGACAATGGAAAGCAATCTATAAATGTCTTTCTCATTTGTTGGGCTTTTAAAAATAGTATGATGCTTCTTTCCATGGAATGGAAAAGACAGATTATAGAGACTGCAAGACAGTTGTTTATCAGGTGAGAGTGATCCAGGGTCTGCCTATCTACACCTGCAGTCTTCTCACAATGGCACAGACCATTAACACAAACCAGAGATACCTCAGGTAGAAGGAACTCACAACCACATTTGCTTGGCACATCTGTCCCTTGTTTTGTTTTCTCAGTTCTTTGACAAACAAGAAGTTATTCTGGGGCTGGTGAGATGGCTCAGTGGTCTAAAGCACCTACTTAGAACAAGCTTAGCAAAGCACAGGGACCGTGGTTCAATCCCCCAGCGCCACATGCCAGCCAGCTCTGCCCCCTAGTGGGCTGAGCTGGACACACACACACACACACACACACACACACACACACACACACACAATAAATAAATAAATAAATAAATGTTTTTTAAAAAAGAAGTTATTCTGTACAGTCACAAATAAACTGGCTGATACAACTCTTGTTGCACAGGTCCTGCTTTACCTTGGTCTTAACCATCCAGTAGAAAAGTATGAAGACGAAATATAGGAAATAAAGCCATGTTGTTATGTTGAGCTGTGGGGGACTCAGGTCAATAATTTCTGACATTGCCAGTTAAACAGAAGACCCAGTGCTATTATGGTCTACTGGACTCTTTTAGAATATTTTGCTGAGTTTACACACCTATAATATTCAATAACGGAACTTAGAAAAAAATGGGGTATACCGATGAATGTCCATTTTGTATCTGTGTATTTAAAGTGGTTGGGATAGATATATAGTTGCATTCTCTTAATGAATAGAATGATTTGTTCTAATGGTGTTTGTAAATAGGATCTCAAGTCCGCATCTTGTACAGCAATTAACCACTAAGAAGAATATATGCAGTGTATTATTTTTTGAAACTGTACTTCCAATTTGATTTGAAACTGTCTCATTGCTGTTTATCAATAAAATTTTGAAAAAAAAACAAATAAACTGGCTGAACACACTACAAATTGGTAAAAATGACAATTATTGTTACTGTTTACTGGGAAGATAGATAATATGATGGATTTATGTCACTTTCATGGTTATTCCCAATGCCAGGTTTTGGGCTGTCATGGGTGGGGTCCATGTCTACAGTGTATTTCATCTCCACAAATGCCACCACTGTGTTCTCTACCTGCAGACTCTACATTTCTCTACAAAAGTCCTCTTGAAAGAAAGGTCTTCATATGCTTCTTTTCTCTTTTCTTAAACTGATTATTTTTCTCCATGTTTTAAACTCATCTTTAGGGAATATTTTCAGGATAATAAGGATTTTGTAATTTCTGCTCTTGTTTACATGACTTTTCAGTCCATTTGTACTGGTTCCCAGAGATGGATGCTGGCTGAATGTTGATGTGCTCAGTAGGGGAGAAACACAATGAAAAAAAAAACACATTTCATTTCACTTTCCAGTGAATTTGAATGAACTGTTAGTTTTGCTGTGCTATGTGAGAAACAAAACTAGGTCACTGTTGTTTGACAATATTTATTTTCAAATGACAAGGATGGTGACCTGTGCCCCAGGCCTAACACAAACATAGAAATGTAGAGTCACACAGAAATCTTGTCTCCCTCCCCACTCTGCCACCTTCAAGAGGAGTCTTAAGAGGGGTCTAGTTCAATAGGAGTTGGATTCACAGAAATCTCAGCCTCTACTCTGACACTTTGAAGAGCTAGATTTAATTCTATGTAGTGTGCCTTTTACCACTACCTTTTCCATAATGGAAAGAAGGTACAAGTTTTGCAAATTCTGTCAAAATGTATCACTTTTTCCAAAGAAATTCTGCTTCTCAGACTTGACCTACAATTATATATTGACTCAAAATCTCAATATGAAAATATTATGTAATGCCATGTTCATTATTCCATAATCATAAATTAAATATTAATCAAGCAAAAGGAGCTTTTATTATGATATTTGAAAATAACAACAAGTATACATTCATATGTGAAGATTTTTCAATTTGTTAGAATGCTCAATTTAAAATTGATTCATATAAAATGACATACAAGATATTCATGTTTATGAGTAATAGAGCAATGGATATATGATGAGATTCAAACTACACTCAAAGGGGGGCCAGGGAGATAGCTCAGTGGAATAAGCACTTCCTGGCAAGCGCAAGGGCCTGAGTTCAATCCCCAGTTCCGAAAAAAAAAAGTACACTCAACCATGTACAAGTTTGTCATGCTGCCATCCCATAATCTGTTCTTCTTAGTCCACCAAGATGAACTTGTTCACAGCCTTGAATGATGCAGCATGCTGGAGGCTGCTCTCCATGCAGGCCAGGCCAGCCCAGAAGCCATGGAGACCAGTGACACTGCTGCATTTGGGTAGAAGTCCTTGGTCGGTGCAGCCTACCAGTAGGCTCTGTGTATCTCACCATAAAAGAAAGGGGACTATTGTTTAAGTTTTATATCATATTGTGGTTCCAACTTTCTAGGAGAAGGCCACTCTTCCCTTATTAATTTTAATTTTGTTTATTATAAGTATTCATTTCCTTAGGTTCAATGTACAAGATGCTGTGCAATTACAGAGTAATGCAGGAAAGTAACCCAACAACTGCTTTTATAAAATAATCCTTTGCTACTTGCTGTACTTACCTAAACTCCTAAGACTTGTAGATAAAAACATAAGGTCTCAGAGAAGCCAAGTAACAAGTTCAAAGTCAAGCATGTAGGAACTTGGAAGGCCAGGGTTTGAAACCCAGAGTGGCTGGTAGAAAGTCAGTTCTTATGAATCTTGATATTTATATGTCTCAAGATTAATGGTATCTCTTAATTATCTGGGATATGCATCCTCGCCCATCACTTGTTACTTACTAGATTCACCCAGCCTGCACTAGTTATCCTTAACTGTCCCAGGTAAGAAGCTTCTGAAATTTTATTGAAACATAAACATAAAATTCTCTTTCCAACAGCCCCAGGGTAGCTCTAAGTGGGTAGCTTTTCCAGAAAAGGTAGGAGAGCCTTCAGCAAGCGAATTTTTCTTGTTGCAAGATCTGTCATTGTTATGTGAGGGAAAAGAGAGACATCACTGTAAAACTAATGCAATCATAAGTACATCATTAGGCAATATGCATGTGAAAACTGACTGAAATTTGCAAGTTTCTTAAAGAGTGTTGCATGCCATTCACAGTATTTATGAAGTGTGGCTAATGCCTACATAAGAGAAGGCACAGACCCTCTCATTGACTGTGTTACCCCATGTGCATGAATAACTTCCTGTCCATTCGGTTGTAACATTCATAAAGAGGAAGATCACTTCAGTATGACTCCAAATAGGCTTCGTAGATTTTCTCTGTAACCATCCTGCACTATTACAACCAGAAGCCCCATTTAATAAGTTACTCATAAATAAGTCACTGAGCATTTTCATAAATGCAGGTTTGTGTTTGATAATTTAGACACCAGATGGAAAGAAAGAATCCATGAATGTTCTTAGTGTTCTGTGGAGGAAGGAGGAGAATACAGACACCACTCTGTGGAGAGCTCACAGAAAGGGAAGGCAAGAACATTCTAAACTGATGTGAAAAGGAGGGGTAGAAGTTAGCTGGGAAGGGTGGTGGTGAGAAAAAAAATCAGTCTGCGACAATATGCTCATTTTTGTGCAGAAGTAATTGTCAATGTACATTTTTATGGAATAGCTCACAGTAATTCAGACATAAATTTCATAAGAAAGGATACAATATTGATAAAAAAGAAAAAAACAGAAAAAGGAAAAAACTATTGATGGAAGACAAAAACAAATAAGGTTAATATGTTAACTACTATACATACGATTTTAAAGAAGAAATCAATTTCTGCCACAACAATTCATTTTCTATGTCATATAGAAGAATAAATAGAGAATTCAAACTAGAATTAAAACAGAAAAATTAGAAGCGGATCAGATTTTCACTTAATGAAGTAATAGCAATTTCACAGTATTTGTTGTAATGCATAGTGTTGTTTTGCAACCAGTTATTTGTAGCATCAGATATATGCATGCAAAATTAGAAGAAAAAAGAACAAAAGAAGGAAATTAATAAAACAAAAAGGAGAAACAATTGAAAAAAGAGAATGAAACAAATTAAAGCATTAACTGCTTCTTTCTACAGACCAGCAGAAATGCACAGTAGTTATTCAAACCATGCTGCTTGCATACACAGATAAATCTCTTTCCCCCATTCCCTCTCCTGTCCTTCTCCTCAACTCAGTAGCTCATTCCCTTGGAATAAGTTCATTCCCTTTTACCAGCACCTATTGTACCCTTCAAATTTCATTTTTCTCTTTCAGATTCTCACATTAAGCAGACAATACAATGTTTGTAGATGCAGGTCTGATTTACTTCACTTAAGAGTATGTTCTCTAGTTGCATCCATTTACTGACAAAAGACTCAAATTTTTCCTGTTTTATACCTGAATATTGCTCCATTGTGTAAAAATGCCACATATTTCTTATCCATTCCTCAGTTGATGGGCATTTGAGTTGTCTCCAAGATTTAGATATGAGAAATTGTATTGCTATAAACATGGTTGTACATATATCACTGTGGTGTGAAGTTTTCAGTTCTTTTGGAAAAATATCCATGAGGAGAATAGCTGGGTTGAATGTGACCTCCAATTCTAGTTTTTGAAGGAATCTCCACACTGATTTCCATAGTGGTTGTACCAGTCTGAACTCCCACCAACAGTGCAAAAGTGTATCTTTCTCTCCACAGACCCTTCAGTTTTTGTGATTGGCTGACTTCTTTTTTTTTAATTTTTAAATTTTACTGAGAAACAAATAGCAATGAGACAGTTTCAAAACAGGTCAGTAGGACAGTTACAATAATTAATACATTGCATATTGTTGTCTACATAGTGGTTATTCATGCTACAAGATGCAGACATGATATCCTGTCCAAACACTATTAGTACAAATTTTTCTTCTCATTGAATTAAAATAAAGTAGCTGTATATCTATCCTAACTATTTTGTATATACAGATACAAAATGGTCCTTCATTTGTATCCCCTTATTTTGTTTAGTTTTGTCAGAATTGGGTATTCCATTGCCATTTAAATATTGTAGGTGTGGGAATTCAGCAAAATAATCCAGTATAGTCCAGTAGTGGCTGAGGTCTTGATGTTAGCCACTTTTTCTGGGGTGAGATGGAACCTCAGTGTTGTTTGAATTTGCATTTCTCAAATGACCAATGATATTGAACCTTTTTTCCTATATTTACTTGTCATTTTTATTTCTTCCTCTGAGAGGTATACATTAATCTCTTATGCCCATTTTCGCATTGGGTCTTTGAATTTTGGGGGCCTGATTTTTTTAAAAAATTCTTTGTATGTTCTAGGTAGAAAAGTCTTTGTGTGAGGGACAGTCAGCTATAATTTTTTTCCAGTTTGTTAGTTTTCTTTTTATTCTGTTGGAGATTTGCTTTTTTTTACTTTTAGATTTGCTTTTAAGTGCAGAAACTTTTCAAAAAGATTAGATACCAGTTGTTGATTCTTTGAAGTACTTCCTATGCATTTTGTTTTTTGTTCATGAACTCTCTACCTACCCCTGTGTCTTTAAGATTTCTACCTCCATTCTATTCCAGAAGATTCAGCATTTCTGTTTTAATATTTAAATCTTTGATCCATTTTGACTGTAGCTTTGTTCATGGTGGTAGGCACGGATCTAGTTTTAGCGTTTGGCATGTGGTAAGCCAGTTTTTCCAGCACCATTTATGAAAGAGGCTATCTTTCTTCTAGTGAGTTTGGCCCCTTTATCAAAGATAAAGTTGGCTCAGTGTGTTTCCAGTTGTGTCTGAATCTTCTAATGTGTTCCACTGACCCTCAGGTCTGTCTCTATGCCAGTACCACACTGATGTTATCACAGTAGCTTTGTAACATGATTTCAGACCAGAGATTGTGATACTCATGCTTTTCTTTGTTTCCCAGGATTGCTATTGATATTCTGCATATTGGTAAGATGATCGTGTGATTTTTGTTGATGTGGTGCATTGCAGTTATGGATTGGCTACGTTGAACCATTCCTGAATTCCTGGAATGAACTCTTCATCAAGATATATAATCTTATTATTTGCTGCATTCTGTTTGCCACTATTTTACTGAGGACTTTTGTATCTATATTCATAGAGGGATTGCTCTGTAGTCTCTTTCTTAGTTGGATTTTTCTCTGGTTTTGGAATCAGAGTAATACTTGTCAGAAACTTATACCAACTCTTTGATTAATTTATTCTTTATATTGTTTTCTCTTTTTCCAATTCATTAATGTCTCCTCTAATCTTTATAATTTCCTGCCTTCTTTAGACTTTGGACTTGACTTGATCTTCTTTTTCTAGGAGCTTGAGGTACAGCATAAAATCATTTATTTGGGCTTGTTCTGTTTTCCTAATGTGTAAATTTGCTGCTATAAATTTTCTTCATAAGACAGCTTTCATTGAATCCCACAGGTTTTGTTAAGTTGCATCTGAATTTTCATTTAATTGTAAACATTTTTCAATTTCTTTAATTTCATCTGTGAACTACTTGTTGTTTAGGATGTTGTTATTTAATTTCCATGTATTTAGGGTGTTTTTCTAGTTTCTTTTGTCAATAATTTGCAGTTTTATTGCACCGTGATCAGATAGTATGCATGGGATAATTTCAATTGCTTTGCATTGCTTAAGAGTGCTCTGTGTGCTAGTATATGGTCTATTTTCAAGAATGTCTAATGTGCAGCTGAGAAGAAGATTATATATCTTGATGAAGAGTACATTCTGTTGTTTGTGGGTAAAACACTCTATAAAGGTCTACCAGGTCACTTTCTTCACAAGTTTGGTTTAGTTCTGTTATTTTTTTGCTGATTTTTTGCTTAGTTGTCCTATCTCTTTGTGATAGTGGCATGTTAAATCCCCCATTATTTTTATATTATCATCCATTTGATTTTTGTAAGAGGGTGCTCTTACATTGAGTGCATATGTATTTATTATTGTTATATATTCCTCTTGCAGTTTTCCCTTAACAAGTACATAGTGATTTTCTTTATCTCTTTGGACGATTCTTGGTTTGTAGTTGAAACTGTCAGCAACCAGGATAGCTAGCTGTGATTTTTTTTTATCATTTCCTGTGGTATGGACAATTGTTTTCCACCCTTTGACTTTTAGTCTGGTAATTTCCTTTTGAGTTAAGGGTTTTTTCTCTTTTTTTCCATAATTTTATTGATAAACAAATAACAATGAGACAGTTTCAAATCAAATTGGTAGGACAGTTTCGATAATTAACACACTGCATACATTCTTCTTAGTGGTTAATTGCTGTACAAGATGCGGACTTGATATCCTATTTACAAACACCATTAGAACAAATCATTC
>NW_004524608.1:4610573-4621267 GCF_000260255.1 Octodon degus | reverse complement strand
GTCCGGCCCACGCTGCGCCTGGGCTGGGACTGGTCCCGCCGGCGCAGGGTAGCAGGAAACTCTCAGCACACTCACCGGACCTGGGCTAGGACTGGTTCACCCTCTTCTTCTTGAACTACCATCTACCTGAGAGACATCATAGCAGCAACTGGCATGTCATGATAAGCAGCCCATGTTCAGTAGACCAGAATGACAAGCACTCCAATCATGAAACTACTATTGCAAATTACAGGAGTTTTTCTTGTATACAGCTTATTGTTGGATTTTGTTTCTTAATCCACTCTGCTACTTACTCTGTTTCTTTTGATTTGTGAATTGAGACCATTTATGTTCATCATTAGAACTGGTATGTATTGACTTATCTTTATCATGTTATTTTCCTGTTATAGGTTCTTTAATTTTTTCCGTTTTCAGTTACTTGCTTTGTTATGTGGTTCCCTTCTGTTCTTGAAACTGTGGTTCCTTCTTTCTCTTTCTAGAATATCTGTCAGTACTACTTGTAGGGTTGGTTTTATAAGTCTTGAATTTCTTTAATTATTCTTTGTCAGGGAAGGATCTTATTTGCCATTGAATTTGATATTTTTACAAGGTACATCAATCTGAGTTGGAAGTTATTTTCTTTCAAGACCTGAACTACTTCATTCAAAGTTCTTCTTGATGGTTTGTTTTGAGAACTCTGCCATGATTCTGATGGGTTTTCCATTGTAGGTGATCAATTTCTTCTCTTTAGCAGCTTTTTCTATTCTATTCTTTTGGAGAATCTCTGATATCTTGATTATTATGTGTCTAGGTATAGATTTATTGTGATTATGGCTGTATGGAGTTCTATATGCCTTGCTTATCTGTATGTCATGTTCTTCTCTCAAGTTTGGAAAATTTTCTGCTACTACTTGTGTAAATAGTCTTTTTATGTCATTTGTGCTGTGTCCTGCTGCTTCAATGGCACCTATTATTCTTATATTATTTTTCTTTGTCTTTTTTTATTTTAGGGAAGAGTCTACAGGATGTTCAGGGTCTCACTACTAGATCAGACTTGTAGTGATCTGCCTGTTTACAGCCTCCCAAGTGCTGGGATTACAGGTGTGTGCCACCACACCAAGCCTCAATTATAGTCTCAGCACACCCCTGGGGCAGGGCTGGCCCAGCAAGCCTGGATATAGAACCCCCTGGCCCTGCACCTGCTTGCAGGCACTTTAATCCTCTGAGCTATTTGGCCCGCCCTATTTTTCTTTGCATTGTCTTGTAGCTGCTGAATTATTTCCTTGTTCCTTGTTAGTTTTAAGAGATCTTTTATTTCACATTTGTTAGGTGCAACACTGCCTTTGAGGTCTGAAAGTTTATCTTCAGTTTCATTCAAGCAGTTTTGTCAGCTTTCAATGGAAGTCTTTTCTCCTCTTTACTCAGGTCAGAAAAGAAGAGTCACCTATCTAACACCCTCAGGCAGCTCCTCCCTTTTGCCAAGTACCAGTCTTTAAAGAAGCTATAATTTTTTATCAGATCACTTTTCATATGAGGGATGAGTGTGCATGAAATGGGAAAGAGGATGTGGATGAGAAACAAAGAAAACTGCTCACATGAAGTGATTTATATGGTGTGGATAATGTGGCAAAGTGAGATCTGTGATTTCAATAACAAGTGGCCCTTGCACAGCTGCCTTCCCTGTGGCTTATGTAGCTGTCCTGGGAGGTATTGTCCAATGTTGAGGAATAACCCCATAGTTAAGACATACATGTATAATTTGCAATGCTTCCTGAGCAAAAACAAAAAAACAGATATCATATAATCCACTGCGATTTTCAGATGCAAACATCAGAGGTATATTTGCAAATGTCTCTTCCATAAACTCTCTGTGTTGTGTTGGTTGATTGTAACATTGTTGTTTATCTCAAAAAGTTGGCTTGGGTTCTTTCCACCTGCATGACCTGTCTCCTTAGCATGGTCCAGGGTATTACCATCAGCTCCAGAACCACACTGTTGACAAAACTCAAACAATAGACTACATGTGAAGTTCTTCCTTTCTCTAATTTTGGATCATCATTTTATGATAAGCCCCACTTTGTTCCACTACACCACAGTAGTCAGCACCATATAAGACCTGGGGTTAGAATGGATCCCAGGTACTGTTATATGATGTCCATGAAGGTAAGTAGATGCTGCCTCTCTTCTCTTGTGGTTCTTCAAAATGTCATTTTCTAGAGTGTTTTGGGCTGGAGTAGTGGGTGATGGCTTTCCATCTGTATCAACATCACATGTATGCACAGATCCAGGATTGAAAACAATTCTAGGCAAGAAATTACAGTTACTCTGAATGTTCTCAGTCTCATGACCTATATTCTTTTGTTTTATTTGGCATATTTCACTTTCCTCTTCTGCACTGTTACTATCTTCACCTCCACTTCACAATGTTAAGTGTTAAAATGTCTCTAGGACCTGGTCAAACCTCTCAGCCAGACCCTGCCAATCAGAATAACAAAATAAGCATTAACAAGAAAGGATAACTAAGGAACTATAGTACATCATACCAGGTAAATGTCATGTACCGTTAAGAAAAATGTAAAGTTCTGACCAATAAATACAGGTCTCCACAAGATGTCACAAAATTTGACATGGAAGATTCATGGGCATTTTCATATCTTCTATTGTTTACAAAAAGTAGGAAAATATGATTGACATTTTTCTTATTTTTATTTTTTATATTTATTTTTTAAAGAATACAAATATAGTAATTAAAAAGTATTAGAAATGTGAGGCCTGGGGAGGTAGCTCAGTAGAATAAGCACTTGGGTCCTCAATTCAATCCCCAGTACTGAAAAAATAAAAAAAAGATACAAAATTTCGCTAAACAAAGTAATAGGAATTTAACAATGGTTGATGTATTGCATGATGTTATCTTCAATTTAGATGTTTAGGTTACCAGATATAAATGTGCAAAATTGGTTTCAAAAAACAAACAAAACAAAAACAAAAATGTTGTTAAGAAATTAAAAGGGAAAAAAGGAAGAAAAAGAAAAAAATTAAACATTAACTGGTCCTTTCAAAAGACCAGCAGAAATCAGTGGTACAATTGTCTAAACTATCCTGTATATATACCTAAATATATCTTCTTCTCTTCTTTTTTGTCCTTTTCCTCATCCCAGTTTTTCCTTCCCATTAAACAAATTCTTTTCCTTTCACAAAATTTATTGTACCTTTCAGATTTTATTTACTCTTTCAGTTTCTCAAACTAGGGAGCCAATATGTTGTTTGCACATGTGGGTCTGATTTATTTCACTCACCAATACAGTCTCTGGTTGGATCTGTTCATCACAAAAATCTCAAATTTATCATGTTTTGTAAATGAATAATACTCCATTGTGTAAAAATATTACATCTTTTTTACCCATTCCTCAGTTGATGGGCATTTGAGTTGTTTCCAAGCTTTAGCTATGACAAATTGTGCTTCTATAAACACAGGTGGCATGTTACACATATCACTGTGGTAACATGATTTCAGTTCTTTTGGAAAAAATACTGAGGGAAATAGATAGATTGAATGGGATCTCCAATCCTAGTTTTCTGAGGAATCTCCACACTGATTTCCATAATGGTTGCACCAACCTACACTCCCACCTCTCCAGCATTTGTTATTGATTCACTTGTTTTTCTTTTTTTATGTAGTTAGGACAGGGTCTATAGGGTCTACAGGGAAAGCAGAGTCCTGTTTTCAGCCTCTAAAGCAATGGGATTACAGGCACACACCACCATGCCCAGTCTCAATCACCATTTTAGTGTGCCCCAGTGGTGGGGCAGGCATGACAGGCTCTGCCTAAGCAGGCGCTTTAGTCCGCTGAGCTATTGGGCGGGCCCTTCGGTTCACTTCTTGATAATAACCATTCTTTCTGGCATAAGATGTTATCTTGGTGTTGTTTTAATTTGCATTTCTTGAAGGACCAATGATGTTGAACATGTTTTCATGTATTTATTTGCCATTTGTATTTCTTCATTTGTGAATTGTATGTTCATCTCAGATGCCCATTTTTGGATTGGGTCTTTGAATTTTGGAGGTCTGATTTTTTAAAAATTATTTAAATGTCTAGACAGGAGCCCTTTGTTTGAAGGACAGTCCACTATCATTTTTTTCACAATTTATGGGTTTTCTTTTTACTATGTTGATGATTTTTTTGACATGTACAAACCTTTCAAAAAGATGGGATCCCAGGGGTTGATTCTTTGAAGTATTTCATGTACAGTTTGATTTTTTTTCATAAACTCTCTACCTACCACTATGTCCTTAGCATTTATACTTTCTCCTCCAGAAGATTTAGTGTTTCAGTTCTAATATCTAACCCTTTGATCCATTTTGACTATAGTTTTTTTGTTTGGTGACAGACATGGGTCTATTTTTAGCCTTCAGCATGTGGAAAGTCAATTTTTCCAGCACCATTTATTAAAGAGACTATCTTCCAGTGAATAGGTTTGGCACATTTGATGACTGACATTTTTCTAAGGAGAAATAATATGCACGATTGTCCACAAACTAAATTGGGACTAGAGAAATTACAGAGCTTTGAAAGGAGATTTTATGCTTTGGAAATATTTAAATAAATTGTGCATTGGAAAAGTAAATAATTTTGAATTAGAAAATCATACCATACTTTGAGAAATATGTACTCAAATTACTGAAAAAGAATAGTATGTAAAAAAAGAATAGTATGCAAACAATTCAATGAATTATAATATTTAAATCAATGCATTACTTGAAAAACATAATTTCATAAAACAGACAAAAGAGGAATTATAAAATTCAAATCTTGTATCTACTGAACTAATTACATATGTAATGTGAAAATTCATTGCAAAATATTAAAAATGGCTTTTTTTTTGGGTAGTATCTATGCTTAATCCAGCTACTTGGGAGGCTAAAGCAGATCAATTGTCAGTGCAAGCCTTACCTGTTAAGTGAGGAAGAGCCTATATCTAAACTAAAATAAACACCAACAAAAATGATAACAGCACAAGGTACACAATTCTATGTCAAAAGGGAAGAATTGAGACATGCAAGGGAAGGACTGGAACAAGTAAGACTGAAATTCATCAGGACAGCCATTAAATCCTATGGCCACACATCCAGCATCTGAACATTATATGAGCTGTAAAGGGCATGACTAGCTCCAACTCTATGGCCTTGCTGGCTTTAGACAACATATCCATTCAGCTACAAAATATGGTCAGTAGTCCAAAATCAACGCCATGTATAATGTATGTATTAATTCTGGAACACAGTATTATTCCAAAGTCATACTTATTTTGAAACTTGATCATCTTTATTTCACAGAGATACACAGATAAATTCAATAGAGGAATTCATACAATATGGTTTTTGTGAGAGGTTCAGAGAAAGTTTAGAGGGCTGATGTTTGTAACAACCCAACTTTTCTTCTTCTCTACCCAGCAAGTTAGTCCTTTCAAAACTCTTGCCGGATGTTTTACTTTATTCGCCTCTCCCTATTGTTGCTGCATTTGATAGACTTCATTTTCTCATTGTGCAATAGCCCATTCAGTCTCCTAATTTTTCATGACCAGGGATACCCAATTTGACTCCCTTTCTCTCAGTTTAAATCCAGCTGTGAGAGACATGTTCTTCCACTGACACTTTAAACTTTGTATATGTGTCCTTAATTTCTGAAGCACTGGCCATGCATATTGAATTACATGAACTATATTTTTGTTATATACTTTCCAGGCATTACATCCATGAAATGACATTAGTTCCAGATCTTCAATTTGAACTGCTTGATGCTCTAATCAGGGCACAGAATTGTTTAGACATTCTTTCCATGCAGTAGTGTCATTTTTCTGACCTGAGGAAGGGGCTGGAAGCTCCTTTCCTTCCATACTGAACAGTTCACTTGGTTGCGGAACAGCTAGTGTTTCTAATTCATTTCTCATGATGTCAATTTCAAAAGCAGAATAATCCAGGGTTGCTAAGTAGCTCAGGTAATTCTAGTGGATCAGTATCTGTGAGTTTTCTCCTACATGGGTGCCCACAGCTGCTTCCCACACACCTGGGCATATTAGACTTGAAAATGGAGTTAAACAGGACTGATCCTGATCACATTCAGACTAAGAAAACTCAGGTGAGAGTACCTTCTCTTGGATGGCAGTCATGGGTTTGGTGGCCGAAGAGGCAGTAGTGGATGTGTGGCCATTAAAAATGCCTTTGAACCTTTTTAAAAGAATCATTTACTTCTTTTCAACTGGACTTCATACCATGGTCAACATCTCTGTTTTTATGAATTATATATGCATTATTGGAGGCAGTGAGAAGAAATCTATGCACCTTATTCTCACCCATTTGGTTTTTACAAATACAATACTGCTTCTTTCCAAGGGAATACCGAGGACAATAGCAACTTTTGGCTTAAGAAATTTCCTGGACAGCACAGGTTGTAAGATCATTATGTACCTGGAGCGGGTGGCCCGGGGTCTCTCGATCTGCACCAGCAGTCTCCTCACCGTGGTCCAGGCCATCACCATTAGTCCAAGACACTATGGGTGGAGGAAGCTCAATCCCAAATCAGTATGGCACATCTTTTCCTTGCTTCTACTATTTTGGATTCTGAATTCCTTGATAAGTATGAACTTGTTCTACATCATAACAGATGTCAAACTGAACTCATCAAAAGCAGGTAAAAGTGACAACTATTGTCGTTTTCTACCAAGAAGCCAGAAAATTAACTCGATTTTTCTGACTCTTTTCACCCTAAGAGACGCCATATGTCAGGGTGTCATGGGTGGATCCAGTGTCTATATGATGTGTCTTCTCCACAGGTACCACCAGCGTGTTTTCCACTTGCAGCTCTCCAAGTTCCTCTACCAAATGCCACCTGAGCTCAAAGCTGCACAAAGTGTTCTTCTTCTGATGTTTTCATTTCTTTTCTTTTATTGGACAGATTGTTTATTATCTTTATATTTAATTTTCACCTTCAAGAATGACTCCATAACAACAAGTCTTCAAGAATTTCTGGTACTTGGCTATGCAATGCTTAGTCCATTTGTGCTGATTCATAGAGATAGACACTTGACTAAATGCTGGAATGCTTAGCAGCATGGAATGCCATCAAGAAACTGTGTTGCACTCAACTTTCCTTTAGTTAGTCACAATGTATCAATCTTCCATTATGCTGGGCAGAAAAGTATCACACCAAAATGGTTTCATATGCAAGGGTTGATTATCAGGCAATAATCCTAGTGACTTGGATTCCTGAGTTAAAACATAGACCCTAGAAAATTAAATGTTGGATGGGGTGATGCACGCCTGTAGTCAGATCTTTCCGGAAGCCTTAAATGGGAGGATTTCAAGTTTGAATCCAGCTTGGGAAACTGAGAGACTTAGCAAGACCCTCTCTAGCTATAAAAAAATTAAAAAGATGAAGTGCTAAGGTATCGTGTGCCATATTATTGGCGGCTGAATTATATTTCTTGGAACCAGTCTTACAGATGTACTTGTTCTGAGATTTGTTATAGTAAAAGCATAAATTATACTGCTACTACTTTTTAAAATACAATAAATACATTCAAGCTGCTCTTTCATTTGTTTTTTGTTTACTCTTTGTTTATTTATAAACACCCATAAGCATTTAACCATAAAAAATGACTTTATGGAATTTTATGAATTTTTAAACACTAATATATTCACGTGGAATGACACACAATATGTAATTTCAGTCAACAGAACAATGATGCCTGAGAAATGGGATTCAAAGGAGAGTGATATCTATGTAATTTGTTGCTATGTGAAGATTGGAAGAATCTAAGAGGATCTATAAGTTTGAGGAGAAACGTAAATGAATTGCATAGAAAAATGCAATTAAAAACTTTCTACATTTTTTCTCTCTAAATATGCAAATTAATGTCTTTTCAAGATTAATAAATTGTTTAAATTCATCCCAAGCATCATTTCTTAGCGATCTGACCCTGTCCATAATGTTATCAGTCACTTTATTACCTTAGAGCTACAAAATATTCTGAATCTATATGATTGGGGATTTTTTGTTTGTTGGTTGGTTTTTTGTTTTGTTTTGTTGTTTGGTACTGGGGATCAAACTCAGGACCTTGTGCTTGCAGGCAGGACTCTAAGCTGCTGTGTTGTCTCCCCAGCTACATGAATTTAAATGAAGAAATCACTTCTGAATTTTTGAAATTTGAATCAGAAGAAAAGATTTTTGAGCATTGAGAGTGGACCAGAAGGCAAATTTGGTAGTGTACACTTGTCATCTCAGCCTAATGGAGACAGAGGCAGGAGGATTGTCACCAATGTGGTACTCCATCCAATATTTAATTTTCTAGGGTCTATGTCTTAACTCAGGAACCCAACTTGAATTCCTCCCATTTAAGGCTTCCAGAAAGATGTGCCTACAGGCATGCATCATGCCATCCAATGTTTAATTTTCTAGGGTCTATGTTTTAATTCTGGAAATATAGAATTTTAGGATACACAGATGCAACGATTGAATAACTAACCCAACTTTCAATCTCATAGGCTCACAGTATAATGCAAGCAGTGAGCTCTGTATTAATTTTGTCTATGAAATTTTATATGAGCCTTGAAGGAAAAAGGGGCTCAAAATTCATGATCTAAATTAATGCTTGTTTCACATAGTTTTGATCCATTCCCACATGTTTCGGGTTTGAATCATGAACTAGTCTATGACCTTTCTTTTGTTTAATTTGATTTTATTCTGAAGAGTAAAAACAAAAGCAATAACAAATAGCAGAAACAAACACAGAAACAGGGTAACATACAATACATATGTTACAGATTTTCAACACAAGAATAACTAATTAATAATAGTTTATTTTTATCATCAAATCTGTTACTCAGATTAACAGATATAGTTAGGCAAGATTGGACAAATAATTGAATATTATTGCTTGTTTTCAAGAAACTTTAACTTTTTCTTGTTTTTTGTTACTTTAAAAAATTTATTTTAAGGAGAGTATAATGATAATGGATAAGACATTAGAAATGATACACATCTAGAAGACCAAGACAAGAGGTATTCAAGCTTGGTTTTTGGATTGCACATTGCTGTACTTGATGTAGTTGCTTAGATTGGAAAAAAGATAAGAAAGGAAGGGTGAAAAAGCATGCCAGTATATATCCAGGATGGCTTAGGTGATTATACTAATAATTTTCATCAGTTTTTTTGAAAATAGCAGTTAATGGATAGAATTTTCAGCCTAACTCTGTATGCTCATATCTGTGATCTATGACCTCTTTCTGAGTAATTTTCTGCAGTGTGTACAGATTTGTTCTAGAGTCTATCTTGCTCTAAAATTTACTATGCAATTTTCATGTGTTCAGAGAACATCATGAAATGCTGTAGTCCTGTCGATTATAATTGAAAGTCATAGTTCTTATTTCCTAGTGGAAAACTTGGAACTGATCATAAATAAACATTAAACTTAAGCATAAATAAAGCATTGCAGGCCCATCAAGAAAGCTCAGTGGGTCTAAGCGTCTGATTAGGCAAGCACAGTGACCAGATTTGATCACCCTGGCAGTCCACCCCTGGGTACACTTAGCTGGCCACCAAGACATGCATGATGGTGCACACCTGTAATCCCAGCACTGGGGAGGCTGAAAACAGTAAGGTCACTACTACTATGAGCTGTGTAGTGAGACCCTGTACCAAAAACATTTAAAAAAATAAATAAAAATAAAGCATTGCAGTCCTATGAATCTAATGAATGTATGGTTAGTAGCAGGGATAACAGCATGTGTAATTACATAGTAATGGATAAATGTAGATGTAAAAGAGAGAATTGCAGAATATCTTTCTTCTGAAATTAAAAGGAACAAGATTTTAAAATGGGATTGATAATGTAGAGAAATTTAGGTGTATTTGCAAAGAGTATTGTGTTTGGATTTGTTGGAGTCTTCTTGCCAATAAATTATAGACAATTATTAATAATGATAAGATTATCAAGAAATGTTAAAATTACTACTAATAATTGCCAAAGATTAGATGTTTTTAAGGAAATCATACTCCTAAGTGAAATAAATAAGACTCACATGTGTAAACATCATATTGTCTTTCTAGTATAAGAATCTGAAAGAGTAAATAAAATCTGAGAGGTACAATAGATACTGTGAAAGGGAATGAATATATTCAAAGGGAAAAAAACAACTGGGATAAAAAAAGGACAAAAGAAAGGCAGAAAAAAATACAAAGACACACACACGTGTACAGTATATCTTGAATAACTGTATTGCTGATTTCTGTTTGTTATGGAAAGAAGCAGTTACTGCTCAACATTTTTTTCTCTCTCCTTTTTAACGTTTTAAAATTTTTTGACAAATTTTGCATGCTTATAAATTAAAAAAAAATAATTTGAAAACAAGAATATGCAATGTAACAGCCATTGTTGAATTCCTATCATTTTGTTTAGCAAAACTCTGTATCATTTCTAATGGTTTTTACTATTTTTTATTCTCTTCAAAAAACACAAAATTTTAAAAAAGAATTGGTGTTACTCTAGTGTGTGTTATTTTCTTTTTCTTTTTCTTTTTCTTTTTCTTTTTCTGTCTTCTTCTTCTTCTTCTTCTTCTTCTTCTTCTTCTTCTTCTTCTTCTCTTCTTCTTCTTCTTCTTCTTCTTCTTCTTCTTCTTCTTCTTCTTCTTCTTCTTCTTCTTCTTCTTCTTCTTCTTC
>NW_004524608.1:4581425-4610473 GCF_000260255.1 Octodon degus | reverse complement strand
AAGCACTTATTCTACTGAGCTATCTCCCAGGCCCCTAGGGTGTGTTATTTTCCAAGTCATTATATTCTGATATGTTTTAGTAATGCATATTGAAATATTGATTAGTGCAATGTGATGATGCCTGAATTTGCTTTAAAGTATTCTGGTGTTCTGGGGAGAAAAGGTAAGAGAACACTTGAAAAACTGTCACCATGTCAATGGTGAAAGCACAGTGTGGGTCCCTGATTCTCCTGGACATCAGCTGTCTGCCTGTGTCACATATCCTATCACAAGCGTAGAGGGCTTGAGAACCATGGTTTTGAAGTATGAGGTTCAAATAAGCTCTATCCAGAGCCCAATCCTTTATGGTCAAGAAGTAGCTACTTGAGAATAAATAAATGAGAATAAATGTGTCATGCAGGATGAATAACACAAGATAGAATTTTTGTGACTTGCCTGTTCAGACCACCATAAAAGTATGCCAAGAAATGACTAAAACAAGGATCCTGTCAGGTGTAGAGATGAGGGAGGAACAGGAGAAACAATAGGAAGTTAGGAGGCATATGGCAACCTTAGAACTGGTGTGTCTAGGCCAAGAGCCCACCTCATAGAGCATCACAGGAAAACACAGCTTATATGACATTTTCACTAAATTGGTGCCACAATAATGAGGTTTCTTTAATCTCAGAGAAAAATACTGTCTTTTCCAAGAATACTTTTCATGTTTGAAGACACATGTCACCCAAACTTCTTGTTGATCTTTCCTTTACATTATTACAATTACACTTTCTTCACAATAGCCGAACACTACATGCATTTGCAGGCAAGTGTGAGGTTTTCAGGTGCAGGTACTCTAGGGAACATGAGGGAGGTAGTGAGGTATTTCAGTTTTCCAATGATGGAATAGGAATGATCCATTCTCTTCACCATTCAGTGTTTGAAGTTGTCATAATAAACTAGTTGGTTTTATAATATTTTAATTTTTGGTGTAATTACAAAATTAAATTGTACATATGGAGGGCTGGTCAAATAGCCCAGCAGATTAAAAGGTCTGCTTAGGCAGACGCAGCGGCTGGGATTTCGATCCCAGGGCCTGCCGTGAGGGCCCTGCATCCGGGGCGCCCTGAGACAGGGATTGACACTGGGCATGGCGGCATGCGCCTATAATCTCAGCACTTGGGAAGCTATAATCAGAAGGATCACTACAAGTCCAGTCTATGTAGTGAAACTCTGTAGACCCTATAGACCTTCTCCTAAATACACAAAAATATTGTACATATGGAACATATACAATGTGACCAAGGACAGAGCTCAAGAGCAAAAGTGCTTGTCTCACAAGCACAAGGTCCTGAGTCTAAGTCTTGGTACAAAACCAAAACAAACAAACAAAAAAATATACACATACATACATACACAATGTGAGACATATGTATGTGTATGCATATAAGTATCTCAGTCAGACTAATTTATGTATTCATCAACTTTAAGGCAAAATTTGGACATATATTTCAATTCTAATCTACTAGCACTTCAAATATAGAACATATTATGAGCTATAATTACCATTATAATTGTGCAAAACATTAATCTATGATAGAAATTGTTTATGTGAAGTTGAGCTTTTTAGGTTATACATATAAGTGAGATCATTTTCCATTTATCTTGTCACTAACTTCATTTTAGTAGGTTCATCCATTTATACAAAAATGACAAAAAGTTTCCTTTTGAAAGGTAGAAGAGTCTGCTTTTGTGTGTATATGTGCAGGTGCATGGGCATGTCAGCACATCTGCCCATGTGTGTAATTTTCTTCCCAATTCAGTCATCATACATTTAGATTATTTTATGTGCTCATATTATAAATAATGCTGCAGGAAACATGGGAGGACACATATCTTTTAAATATTCTGACATTATTTCTTTTTGTATTTGTCCAGAAGTGGGGTTTCTAGATCCCATTATGGTTCTGCTTTTAATTCTTAGAAGAGCCTGCAGTTGTTATAGCAAATTACAATTGTGCTGATATTGTACTTAAGTTCCCTGTTCTCTACATCCTTGGCAACGTTTGTTATCATTTGATTTTTCTATAATACCTATTCTAAAAGGTGCAGAATAATATTTCACTGTGTATTTTATTCACATTTTCATGATTGGGGGATAATTTCTTCAAAAAATGGTATTGGAAATACTGGATAGCCACATGAAACATTGGAGCCTGTCTTTTCTCTTGCATTACACATACAAAACAACTCAAATAAATTAAAGCCTCTAAAAAAGAGAGGCTTTCAAGAGCCAAGATCTAAAACAGAGAAAGGGATTTTGGCAATGATTTTGTTGCAGGCAGCCAAATTAGATAGAAATATTATAGGCAGTTAAACAGGGTCAGGCCCTCAAGGAGAGCAGATGGAAGACAAGGTGATTTTGCAACTTGAAAGAGACAGACACTCCCCTATGGGCCACACTTCAAGACCAAGACAAAAAGAGGAAACACAGCTACATACTTCCCTAGGGATGGGTATTAGGGATTGATATCCTAAATAGGTATCAATCACCTTGAAAGAGCCCAAATGAGTCACTAGCCCAACCCTCAATAGGAAGAGACCTTGTCCCATATTCATGCCCCATTGCTAGGTGACTCACTTCCTCATTTGGTCCTGGATTTAGTCAATATTACCTGAGCAAAGGTGCTTGTAATCTCACTGGTTGACCAAACTTTTGTCTCACCTCATGCCCAACTAAGCAAGTTCCCATGTTCTCCAACACCTTAGAACCATCTCACCACATGGTTTTACTCTATAAAAGTCCCTGAAAGAGACAGCTTCTCGGGGACTGCCTGTTCGGGCCCCCTCCTGTTCCTCTCTCAGACAGGAGCTTTCTTTCCCTCAATAAATATATTCTGCTCATAACCTCTGTTTGTTCCTAAAATTCATTCTTCAATTTTAGAGAACACAAACTTGTACAGGTCAGGTTGGAAGATCATTTTTCCCTCACTTGGAGGTCACCCATCCAAGATCAGTTTTTCTCTCTGTATCAGTTTCACAGAGGTGACATCAAAATCAGAGGTCATGTAGACAAAAAAAAAGTATTTGGAGTACTACTAAAATGTTTATGCATGCCAAAGAAAACAAGCAATAATATAGAAAAACAATGTGCAGAACACAAAAATGGATTTACCAATCATTGTCTCAATCACACAAACTATAAATAACTCAATTTCAAAATGGGTGCAGGACTTGAACAGGTGTATTTTTCCATAGAAGATAAGCTAAGCTAGTGACCAAATCTACAGAAATGTTCAGTCTTTGGAATAAAGCAGGCCACAAAATATTCAGGTTGTGGCATGCAAAATGCTGGCTACTTTTAATTATAGCTACTATAAGAATCAGGATCAAAAATCAGGGGTGAATAATTTCAAGAAATTTGCTAGTGACAAGAAAGGAAGTGCACATACAGTTGGGTCATTGGAAGTTGGTGACAGGGAGAGCTTGCTTGCTGAAAGATTAGCACTAACAACAGCCAAGTATTTTGCATCAGGACAATAAAAAAGATTCCTTGAGAGTAGCTCAGGAAACAATATCCTGGCATTGCTATGCTCAAAATTATGAAAGTGAAAGACTTTGCTTTGAGAAGAAAGCCCCAGGAAGCCCAGTTCATTCAGAACCAACTATGAACAAGATGGCCAAAGATGGCCATAAAGGTGTTCAGAGACTCTGGGTCCATTATTGAAGGGGGCTAGTCCATTGCTCCAGCAGGCAGCAGATCATGTCATTGTCTATATAGTGCTGGCTTTAGAGGCAAGGAGAATTTTAGAGTTATGGGGTACTGGGTGCTTCTACCTAGATGTCAGTGGAAAGCTGTGGAGTCTAGACACGTACCCTTCATTGGACAGTCCATGAATAAGTGAGAGTGAAACCAAACTTCACTGGAAATCTAGGGAAATTTGAGACACTAGAAACCTCAACATCTGCTAGGCAAACCACAGATAGAGTTTCCCAAAGAAAAGCCAACTCATGGCAGCCAGCAATGCCACAGAGCAGGGATTCAAAGTCTTTCAGAGGTTACATCGTGCTGAAACTTTCCCATGGGATGGGTGTGGATCTATGGCATTTAATATTTGTTCTGCTAGGTTATTTTGGGACAGAATGTCAATAAGTTGCTAGATCAGGGTCAACATTGCTAACCTAAAGCTCAGCCTCTATGGCTTAATGGGCCACTACTCCTGGCTATATATTAAAATCCAGACAAAATGTCTAATTTCAATCAGAATTTATTTGTGTATTTTATTTCCTCGTATTCATTTCAGCATTTTTATACATTGGAATAAGAATAAAACTACTTTAAATTTAGTCATAAATAAAGAAAACCTCACTCAACCATCTCACTTGACACAGAAAAACCATCTGACAAAACTCCATTGCTTTTCCTTATAATAGCATGCAGGATACTAGAAATAAGGGGAAATATCCTCAGTTAAAAAAGCCACATATGAAAATTCCATAACTTATGTCATACTGGATAGTTAAGAACTGAACATATTTTTGATAAGATTAAGAAGACAGTCTGCTTTATTCCTCCCTGCAATGTAGTATTAGAAGTCCTTCCTTGAGCACGAAGGAAAGAAAAGAGTCATCCATACCTGAAGGGATGAAGTGAAGGTGTCTGTGTTAACCTTTGATCTTAGTCAAAAGGCCGAGAAGTGACGCGCCTGTGCTTACAGTCTATCATACTTTATATGGCAAAAACACTATGCACAGGTTCCAAACATCCTCGGCTGGAGCTTACAGCAAAAAGAAATTCAAAAAATATTTCAAAACCCAAAATCAGCTCCTCTGAATCACTTGTGCTTAAATACAATAAAAATGGGCAATCTGAAAAAGAGGTTAAGACCACCAGTTTCATTTCACATACCATTCACTATATGATCAAAGGCCTTCCATGTAGCTGCGTGTTACAATGCTGAGGATCTATCACAGGCACCACAAAAACTAACTATATAAAACAAAATAACATCAGAAAATAACTTACTTAGAGATGGCTATGGTTTGTGTCATAAACCATAAAGCCCCCCAAAGACTCATGCAGGATTACATGGGGCTTTTACGGAGGTGGCTGAATCCACAGTGTGTGATTGATTCATGGATCAATGCTAGGATTAAGGGTGAATGATGGCTGGATCAGTACACTCTCTGGACTGGCACTGGTAGTGTGGGTACAATATAGAGTACAGAAAGTGGCTTGTCTTCCTCTTGTTGCTTTGCTACGGTCTGTGTAACCCACTGTTCTCTACCAAGACACCCTGCCTTGGGGCCAGCTCATTATGCACCAAAGCCTCTACAAACTGTGAACCAAATAAACCCTTCTCTGCTTAACTTTGGATGTCCAAGCATTTTATCTCAGCAATGATAGAAATGTAATTAAAGACATATAAATGACTGAAAATGAGAAATATATTCTACACAGCATTGCTGCAAGAGTTCTTTTTTCTTTTTCTTTTTTCTTTTTTTTTTTTTTTTTTTTTGGCAGAACTGGGGATTGAACTCAGGCCCTTGTGCTTGCCAGGGAAGCACTTATTCCACTGAGCCATCTCCCCAGCCCAGCATTGCTGCAAGAAATCAGTAGGAACAAATATGTACGCAATGACGTTTGACATTCATTTGAAAGACTTAAACATGGTTACAAGGTCAACAAACATTCTAAAAATTTAATATAGCCCTCTCAAAATTTCTATATTTTTGGCAGGAAAAGAAGCATAAATTCACAATAAATGCAAAAATGTATTGATCACAACAATCTTTAATGATCAAAGTGGAAAAATTCATGTTTCCTTATTATAAAATTTACTACCAAGCGATGGTAACCAAACTGTGGTACTGGTATAAGAAAAACATGTACAGTAGTAGGCTATTACAAAGTCCAGAAAAAAGCCATCACATCAATGATTTTTAAGAAGGGTGCCAATACTTTGCAATGGAAAAGAGAAAAAAAGTCTTTTATCAATTAGTATTGAGAAAACTGGATATCCAGGGTAAATCCTGAGAGGACTTAACTGATTTTGGCAGATAAAAAAAGTTACATTTCTTCTTATATAGGTCTTGCTTTATCTTGGTCTTAACCATACAGCAGAAAAGTATAAAAATGAGGTATAAAAAGTAAAGCCAAAAAAAAAGTAAAGCTATATTAATATGCTGAGCTGTAAAAGGCTCAAGTCAAGAACTTCTGACATTGCCAGTCTTATGGATAGCCCACTACTATTATGGACTACTGGACTGTATTGAAATATTTTGCTGAATTCATGCACCTACAATATTTAAATGGCAATGGAATGCCCATCTCTGACAAAACTAAACAGCAAAAGGGGATACAAATGAAGGACCATTTTGTATCTGTATATACAAAATAGTTAGGATAGCTATACAGCTACTTTCTACTAATTCAATGAGAAGAAAATTTTGTACTAATAGTGTTTGGACAGGATATTTGTCTTCATCTTGTACTGTGAATAACCACTATGTAGACAACAATATGCAATGTATTAATTATTGTAACTGTCCTACTGACCTGTTTTGAAACTGTCTCACTGCTATTTGTTTCTCAATAAAATTAATAAAAAATAACATTCAAGATAGACAATAAAGTTACATTTTACTTTACCTAATAAACAATTCACTCAAACAGTGTATGTTACTGTAACAAAGACCTATTAGCTACTTTTACTAGAAAAGCACTGACTCTTCAATTTAGTCTGCAGATGTTCAGAGGATAACTACCAGCAGCAGAAACACTTGGCCTTGATTTTTGCATCTGTCTCCTTTGATAGTTTCAATTTTGGGTCAGATTCCTAATCAGTTCTGCACATAGCTGTGTTTGTTAATCATGCTCATCTAAAACTGGCAATCTTCCCTCTTCAAGGTGGAGATCATAACTAAGGAATTTTGACTTATGAGGTTCCACAATGTCCTCTTGCGGATCACTGGCGGAATGCCAAGAATTCTCTAGTTACTGCCCTAATTCTGAAGGTCTGAGTATCTCCACCCAGAGGTTCTGCTGTGTCATTTGCTCCCCTAGTCACTTTGCATCTAGAAACAACAGTTCTGGTCAGTAGGTTTACTGTGAAAAGGGCCAATAGTACCCCCAAGGAGAAGCAAATTTCATTCCATGGGCATAATACTACATAACGAATCCTGAAATAAGCATCAGCCCCAACATAGTTTGACCAAAATTGCCTGACTGTACATGCTATGCTACTGCTTTGCTCCTATCCTATATAATCCCAAAGTTCCGTCAGTACCTAGGAGACAATAGTCTAAAAGATGGTTCTTTTCTTCTCTCCAAGTGTGATTGCACTGAGTAAATTTCTTTCCTATCTGTCATGGGTACTTTTCTCTCCTTGCTAAGACAAAATATCCAATGCCCAAAATGAAGGCAGGAAAGGTTTATTTATCACATAGTTTGTGGAGATTTCAGTCTGTAATCAGCTGACTCCAACTCAGGGTGACATGGAAGAGGGTAACACTTCAAAGGGGCAGAAGATAGAAAAAGCAATAAGAGCAAAAGAAGGAGCAAGCCTCTTTTCCTGTTTTATATTGTATGCAGGCTACCTTTCCACTCCCTTTCCATGCCTTTCTCTTGCACAAGCTCAGGATGTCTACAACATGAAGACCCTGACTCCCTAGTGAGCCACTTAGTTAAACTTTTTCTAAACTTCTCAAATTGATATAATGTATCAGCCATAACACTATCTAGGCAATTCTTTTTATTTTTTCTTTGGTCAGTTATGATAAATGGCTGAGCCTATTCCAATTTGATTCTCCCAAATTATGGCACATGCTTTAAGATTCTGATACTATTGAAAAAAAATGTCTGGCCTGAATGTACCTCAAAAAGACCAAGACTTGGGAGGAGAGTGTTAATGGAAACAAATCAATTGAATGGAATTCAGGGCTGATGATGTTGGAGAAATTTCTCAAAGATCTGTCTTTGGTTCATTTGACTGAGTGAGTATATTTATGGGGAAGGAAAGAGGCCTGCAGGGCCATCCAAAGATATAGCTTCTCCTGGTGTCTCTGGCCAGATCACAACAATAAATTGTGATATTCTATAAATAGCTACTACAGAAGCAATTTACAAAGACTATGGGATTGTCTTAATGCTATGAATCTATGAAAGATCTGCAGTAACCATCTTAATCATCTAGGTGTAAATTCTCTTCAGGCAAATGATTATGGAGGAACAGTGGGGCATGGAAAAGCATGAAAGATAATTTCCAAGAAATGTCTTATACAGATCCAAGACCTAAATTTCAGAGATTAAACCACACAACTTTTAGGAGAAAATACAGATGGTACATTTCATGACATTATATTTAACAATGATTCCTTAGAAAACACCATATGCACAATCAACAAAAGAAGAAAAAGATACTCTGATCTTCATCTAATTCATCCACCTTTCATTAGAAAGAAACTCTAGGGCCAGGCAAATAGCTCAGTGGATTAAAGCGCCTGCAAGGATCTACAATCTAAGGTACAGGATCACAGGATAAATCCTGAGAGGATTTCACTGACCTTCTCAGACCCAAAAGCTACAACTCTTGTTGCATAGGTCCTGCTTTACCTTGGTCTTAACCATCCAGCAGAAAAGTATAAAATGATGTATAAGAAATAAAGCCATGTTGGTATGTTGAGCTGTAGGGGACTCAGGTCAACAATTTCTGACATTGCCAGTCAAGTGGAAGACCCAATACTATTATGAACTATTGGATTCTTTTAGAATATTTTGCTGAGTTCACGCAACTATAATATTCAAATGATGGAACTAAACAAAAAAGGGGATACAGATGAATGTCCATTTTGTATCTGTGTATTCAAAATGGTTAGGATAGATATATAGTTACATTCTCTTAATGAATAGAGGGATTTGTTCTAATAGTGTTTGTAAATAGGATATCATGTCCACATCTTGTACAGCAATTAACCACTAGAAAGAGAGTATGCAATGTGTTAATTAATGAAACTGTCCTACCAATTTGATTTGAAACTGTCTCATTGCTATTTGTTTCTCAATAAAATTATGGAAAAAAAATAAAGCTCCTGCAAGCAAGAGCAGGGGATGGGGGTTTGATTTCTAAGCCTGCTGTGCCAGCCCGTCCCTGGGGTGTGCTGATATGGCAACTGAGACTGGGCGTGGTGGTGTGTGCCTGTAATCCCAGCTCTTGGGAGGCCGTAAACAGGCGGACTACTATGAGTCTTGTTCTAGTAGTAAGACCCTGAACACCCTATAGGCCCATCCCTAAAATAAATTTTAAAAAAAGAAAGAAAGAAAACAAAAGAAAGAAAAAAAAAAGAAACTCTACTCTGTTTTCTCTACCACTATGTAAACATGGTAAATAGGAGATACTGTGGTTTTAGCTATAAACATGCATGTGAACACACATAATCAGGCACACATGTAAACTCTCCCATATGAATTTATACAGAAGAGAAAGAATCACACATGCATACTGAGGGAAAAAAATCTTCCTCACTATGCATGTGCGATTCTGCTACCAAACTGGTATAAAGACACCCTCCCCCCCACCTATTAAGCAACACGGGTATTTCTGCTCATCAGTACAAAGGGACTGAGAACCACATAACCAAGTAATAGAAATATTTTAATATATAATATTGTGGATGTGTGAGTCAGATTGAAACCTATGTAGAAGGAAAAAATGAAATCTGCCCAGTAAAAGAAAAGAAAACAGGCTGTGAGAATGAGAATACTTTGAGTAGCTCTGATTTCTGGGCTGAAATTATTTGGAGACCTGGAGTTGTGCAGGTAGAGGACACGCTTGTGGTGCTCATATAGTCGTACAGCCATATACCCGCTGCTCTGGCCCATGAGACTCTGGAAGACAATGTCTCGAAGAGTCATGAGAAAGAGGAAAAGCCACCTGACTGTTTGCCTAGATGGCATCATGTAACAGTGCCCAATGTACATTTCAATCCCAGTTCTGTTCATTCTGCTGGCTGATGTGATATAGTTGAGCAAGTTGGAACTTATAAGAAAATTAAATATCCACAAAAGAAGGAGACAGGGAAGAACTTGCCATGCAGTCTGTGGTTTGTGCTTTCTCCACAGGGTAGTCCTGGGACTGATGGTGATGGCTTGCACCATGCTGAGGAGACAGGTGTTACAGATGGAGAATCCTCTGGCCACCCTTCCCATATACACCACAATTTTACAACCAGTATTGCCTAGGAAGTTTCTGAAGTAGAAAGCTGCAGCTACACCTCTGATCCCAATGCTACAAATCATGATTGTATGTGAAAATGCCAAATGAATAAGGATTAAGTCAGTGGGTTTTTTCTCATGGCCTGTTACAAAAGTATGTATGTACATCACAAACATGATGATGTTCCCCACCAGTCCAGGTCCAGTAAGAGAAAGGAGAATTGTTCTCTGGATGAGAGTAATCCAAGTCATCTTCTGACCTCATGGACAAGACTAGAAAACACAAAGAAAGGGATATATGTAAATGTTCTGTTTCTAAAATATGTAAATGTGCATGATTTATTCTGTAGCACATACCTGATTATTCTTTACCACCTCTATTCTTCTCTAGCCTCCGCTAACACTGAGGTGAAAGTAATTATTTGCAATTTTGTTGTAAGTTCCATGCTAATGCATTCATCAGCCTTTCTAAAGGAACCTTTTTCATGCCCCTAATGTCTAAAATTTAAATCATGATTTTCTTCCTAGAGACAAGCTAAATAAAAGGCAACATTTTTCAATTTGTAAGCCGTGCTCTTAAGGATTAACCTGGAGTCTTTCTTCCTTTGTATAGTTTACACCAGCAAATCAGCCCATGCTAATGGTTTATTTGTCCTCTCTCCAAATGATATTTACCATCCCATAGACACTCATCCCTCTAATGAGTCATGCTGAAATAAGGGATTGTACCTTTTCCAGAGAATTATACTTATCCAAATGCAGCAGCTTTCCCCGGGGAGTTCAGGTAGGCACCCCTCCCACCAATGCTGCAAAAAGAGTCACGAATGAGATAGAGTTGCATTTTGTACAGCAGTAGATGTGAAACAGCTGTGGTTAAATTTTTACCCTCAAACTTCTTCATGGCTGGCATCAGATTGAAAAAATGATGTTTCCCCCATCATGTATCCTATCCTTACTCTCCATTTCTCCTGCTAACACCCATCTACTGAAGCTGGTTTTGGTGGTTTATTTCTTCAGAAAAACAGCTCAGCTCTCAGGCGTAGGTCCAATAGGCTATAACTACAGACATATCTTGCTGATTTTGCCTATTGATATTAATCAAATCTAGTGAAAGTCTCAATCAAAATTGCCCAAAACCAAATGAATTGCTCTACATCTTCAGGATGGGTGATATATACACCCATCTTCTAAATGGGATCCATTTTTTTTTTTTTTTGGTATGGTATATTGTATATTGAAAATGAGCTTTTAAAATACACCTTTTTTAAGTTCTTGTAAGTCAGGTATAGTTTCACAGATTAAAATACATACTGTGTGACTCCAATTGAGTCAGGTTTTTGTCTAAATGAAAGTGCTGGGGATATACAGTCCAGATTCTGAGGGATATCACTGAATCAGAAGTGTCACAGCTCAGCGCTTACAAGAAAAGTTTCCAAGCAGCCTTTGTGGATTGTACATGTTGGTATTCTTAGTGCCTATGTGCATGACTATGACCTTGGGCAAGCTGCTTGGGCAATCTATGATCCAGCGTTCTGATCTATAACTATGAGTGATGTTTTTATGCTATGCACGTCTATTATGAAGACTAATGAGCTGAAGCTTTTAGTGTTTAGGGAAGTACACAGCAAGTGGTAAAGGAACATGTTATAAAAACAGTTGAGGTTTTTTCCTTCATTACTCTCTCATTACACAACATCTTGTATGTTGAATCCAAGGAATTGAATACTCATTATAAATAAAATTATAATAAAAAGGGACGAGTGCTTCATCCTACAAAGATGGAACCAGAACAAGATATACAATGCAAACAAAAGTCTCCTTTCTTCTGTGGTGAGATACACAGAGCTTGCTGGTAGGCTGCACCGACTAAGGACTTCAACACACATGCGGCAGTGTTGTTGGTCTCCATGGCTCTTGGGGTGGCCTGGTCTGCATGGAGAGCAGCCTCCAGCACATTGCCTCATGGGTGGCTGTGAATCAGTTCATCCTGGTGGACTAACAAGGACTGATTTCTGGATGGCAGCATGGCAAACCTGTATGTGATTCAGAGCAGTTTGAATCTCATTACCTGTCCACTGCTCTACTACTCATTAACGTGAATATCTTGCATGTAACTTTATATGACCTTACACAGATATTGGACCTTCCTGTGTAAATTCAAAAGTCTTCACTTACAAATGGATACTTGTGGTTATTTTTGAATGCCAAATAAAAGCTCCTTCCTTGGTTAATATTTAATTTATGATTATGGAATAATGAACATGGCATTGCACAATATTTATCATATTGCAGTTCTGAATCAACACATATAACTGTAGGTCCAAGTCTGTGAAGCAGAATTTCTTCAGAAAAAATGATAAATTTTGACAGAATTTGCAAAATTTTTACCTTCTTACCATTATGGGAAGAATAGTGGTGAAAGGCAAGCCACATAAATAGTAGAAGTGAATCTAGCTCTTCAAAGTGGCAGAGTGGAAGCTGGGATTTCTGTGAGGCCATAGAATTAAAGACACCTCTTGGAGGGGACAGAGTGTGGGACAAGATTTCTTTGTGACTCTCATTTCTATGTTTGTGTTAGGCCTGGAGCACAAGTCACCATCACTGCTATTCAAGAATAAATCTTTATGTTTAAACAAAACTTACCAAATTTTGTTTCACACATAGCACAGGAAAATTAACAGTTCTTTCAAATTCACTGGAAAGTGAAATGAAATGTGGGTTTTCTCAATATGTTCCTCTCCCATTAAGCACACCAATGTTCAGCCAGTGTCCAAATGGACTTTTTTTTGTGAACCAGCACACATGGACTCAAAGTCACGTAAACAAGGGACAGAAATGTCAAAATCCTTACTACTATGAAAGTGTTTGTTAAAGATGAATTTAAAACAGTCAGTGTAAGAAAAGAGAACAAAGCATACCAAAGACTTCTCTTTCAAGAGGACTTATGTAGAGAAACATGGCATCTACATCTGGAGAACACAGTGGTGGTGTTTGTGGAGATGAAATACACTGTAGACATGGACTCCACCCATGACAGCCTGGACTCCACCCATGACGGCATTGGGCGGCATAACCATGACAGTGACACAAATCCATCATATTATTTATCTTCCCAGTAGATAATAACAATAGCCATCATTTTTACCAATTTGTAGCATGTTTAGCCAGTATATTTGTGATTGTACAGAAAACTTCTTGTTCATCACAGAACTGAGAAACAAGTGAAAGAGGGGCCAAGCGACGTGGGCTTGAATTCTTGCTACCCGAAGTACCTAAGATTTATATTAATGGCATTGGCCTTGTGAGGAGACTGCAAGTACACTCCAGACCACCCTCATCAGATAAATAACAGTCTTTCAGCCTGTATATGCTGTGACTTTTCTTTTCCATTTTATGGAAAGAAACACTATGCTATTCTTAAAAGCTAAACAAATGACTAAGACATTTATAAGTTGCTTGCCACTGTCTGACCAGAAACTGACAAGCAATTAAATTTTTTAAATGTTTCTGAGGCTGAGGATATAGCTCAGAGGCACAAGTGACTGCCTTGCAATGATCGTGTCCTGACTTTGATTCCCATTACCAAATAAATAAATAAATAAATTCTCTATAATTTCAAATCCAATTAGAAACAAATTATTTCAAGTCATTTCCTTTCTTAATTCCTAGGCAGTACTTTTGCAAAGAAAACCACAGTAATGATAAACACTACCAAAAAATCATTTTATACATCAATTCTCTGATGTATAAGGACAAACGTGCTAATAACGAATGGTGTAGACTTTTGTATAAAGAATTATTTCCTTTTTATCTCAGTGTTTGATAATTATAATAGCACAAAGAGATGTTTTAAGCTTTCAAGCTTTATATTTTCAATGTTCATACCTTCATGATCTTTTTTTATTTCTAGAACCCTAATTAAACCTATGTTCAGTGGTTCACAAATACGTTTTGGGTATTTCTTTTTTTTCAGTCCTCACTATCATGGCAATCTTCATAACCTTTCCAAATAACATTTAATGGTTGAAATGTGATGATCCCAGAACATCCAAGGATTTCTCTGTTGTTAGAAAAAAATCAGACAACAAACTGACTGGAGGTAACAATACCTCCATCATTGGAAGCAAAATGTGACACTGCAGAGGGCTTTTAGGGTGCCCTGAGTTCTGCTGAGTGACTTTGAGGTCTGTAAGGAAAGGTTGGATTAGTTCTTGTTGTGTGGCTAGGTATTCAGTTAGAATCAGATTTGGGGAATAATTAGGTAATGTTTGCTATAATCAGATGAGGGACATGTATGAATTATATATCCTAAATATAGGATATTTGGATAAATATAGGATATTTGTACCAATGTAGATTGATTCAGATTGGCAGAAATGATCACTCAAATGATCACTACAACTGCTACATAATGCTGGGAGAAACAGTGATTTTTGTTAACACCACAGCCTACTTTACCTAATTTTTTTTAACTTAGTTAACAATAGTTTTTCTCAGTCTAATCTGATTTTCATGACTCAGGTCTAAAGCCAAATTAATATGCCGAGCTGTAAAAGACTCAACTCTGAATAGAATTTTACTCTTTGAAACCTACAGTCTTTAGTCTCATTTCTCAACTAGGCATTCGTATAAAACTATAGGATAAATTTTCAGATACAAAGCATCAAAACTTTTTGCATCCCACAGGGTGCACCATATTCTACACATTTGGAATGTTTATTTACACATATTACCCCCCATGTTCCCTCTAAAAACTAAAGCACTACTTTAGATTTTTCTGTCATAAAGTTGTGTCAGAAAGAACTGTGTGAACTTAGGATTTTTCTTAGGTTCAGTACCAGAAAACCTCTTTTAGGACTACCACTCATTGTCTTTCAAACTTTGTTTCTTCTGAAAAATGGGGAGACTGATATGTAAATAAAGGGGTGGACAATTCCAAGTGTGTGACACATACTGAATTGTTACCAGCTTTAAAAACAAGTACAGAATATTAGCTAAAAATTTTTAAGTGTAAATTTATTAGTTACCAATTGGACCTGTTTAAAATGACTATACTCAAAATGTTTCAATGTCATAATAGATTTATCAATTCATGTGTGTGTGTGTGTGTGTGTGTGTGTGTGTGTGTATGAGAGAGAGAGAGACAGAGACAAAGAGAGAGAGAGAGTCCATACTCATATTCTTTTGAATATTCCTCATTTTCTCTGAACATTGTTTTCATACATTTCAAATTCAGAATCAGACCACTAATATCAGTCCTTTTTTTTTTAAATATCAGTCTTTAAGATAACAAGATTATTGCTTTTCACTGTTACTGAATATCGCCTCAGAGAAGGGACAGGATCATTAGCTTCTCAGACTTCCTTGGGGAACAGTAAGCTATATTATAAGACAAACTTGGCATTTATGAATGTGACACGTCCTACATGGATGTAACATACACAGGTTAGGCAGGGAAGTACATCCATCCCAGGCTCAGTTTTTCTCAAATGAAATTACCGTAGTATTGGTGGCTCATGCATAATATAAGGATAAAATCAAACTGAGTCACTTTAGGTTATAATGAGTCACAGCCACATAATTCTTAGTAGAAATTTCTACAAAAGTATAATTATTAATAGATTCTCATATCAAACCAGTGCATAAAAATAAAGCCAAAGTTTGTGCGTGGTATAATATTGTTAATGAGAAAGTAACCACAGGATCAACGTAGGCAAGAAACACATGCTCATAGAGCATTTACATTTAAAAGATAGGCATACTGTAAATACAAAAATACAACCAAAAAATGTTAAGTAAATTATATGAATACTAAGGATGCTGACAGTCATACTGTATACAAATTTGGAGCTGAAAAGAATCTGTTTTCATGAGAAACTTACAGGCCATTTTATCTTCTAATATTTGGAAGAATGAAAGGTTCTGAGGCAAAGAAAACTGACAAGATTAATGCCTACCCAAATCTCAGGCAAAACACACACAAGCACTCTCTGATAGGTCCAGATCCAAGGGCAACGATGTAGAAGCTGAAATATTTTGGGAGTGATACCTCCTAGAAAGTGTCGCCTTAGTCTTTAACATCAGGTAAGAACATTTTGACAGTTAAAAAATGAAGGCACTCAGACATCAGACACTCTAAACAACTCCCTTCCTTAATAAGGTAGAGATTAAGATTTTATACTTCTGGTGAAAAGAAACCTGGCCCAGGTGACTAAACGCAAGGCTTGTGAGGACCACTTACTTTGGTAGCTCTGGTGCAGACAATGGTGCTTTGGTCCTTGGCTGGGCATATGATGCTCCTCCAGTCTTACATGAATCTTCAGGATATTAGAGCTCTAGGGTACCCTAAACTGTAAAGTCCTTACTTTTCACAGTTGTCACTCTATCAGGAAGAACAAAACTAACAGTGGAATTTCATTCCCTGATGTATAACTTTCCTTTTCCCTTCACAATTATGGCTCACAAGTTATCTCAGGCTCAATTATGGCTTAATTACTTTAATGGTAGGGAAGTGCAGTGAAAAAGTGAACAACTAGTGAAGTTTCCATTGTAAAATTTCACATTTTCCTAACTCTCTTTTTATATTCCCTAAATTCTTTTCTGAGATCAAGAATGAGGAGCAGCTTCTTAGACAGAGTAAATCACTTTCCTTTCTTGTCTAGGTTTTCTTTATACTCACTGTTATAGTAAATGACTCCCAGGATTGGAAAAATATGTTTTCTCAGTGTATCTTTGCCTTATTCTGGGAAGGAGACGGGTCATTTTTTTGTAGGTGTCCACACTGGTAGTTCAAGGTCTTTTCTATAAGTAGCAATTTAATACCTCAATTAATACAATAAACAACAAATGGTACTCAAAAGTCAGAAAGATCCACCATTCCCTTTTCAGTAGAAAATATTACCCATAATATTTCAGTAACAGTTGTGTAATCATCTAACTTCGAAGGTCATCCTGTCAAGAATGACTTTTCCTCTCTATGGAATAGAAATGAATGGGAAAAGTCTGACGTTAGAGTTAATAAATGCATAGTTTTGCATTATCCTTCATATACGAAAGTCGTACTGACTTCATCTAGAATATGGGCCCTGCTTAATCATAAACACTTCATTTCCTGTGAACGTTTACTCCTTGTCTACCAGTGCACCTGGCACAGAATAGACACTGAAAAGACTTGTGCCACCATGAGATGATACCCCTGTAAGATAAATATTCTCAGGTATCAACTGAGTGAGAAGCTATCTCTTAGGTTATAAACATGATATTGGCTAATATTTACTTTATGTTCAGATTTCTGTTGTGAATACCATTGTGGAAAGGGACAATGCTCTAGAGAAGAGTTTGACTTCATGGCTATTAACAGAAAGTTCAAATTGAAATGAAAGCAATACTCCATAACTCATTCATGGAAGCAAGTATACAGCAATACCAACATCAGAAAAAAACTAAGCAAAGAAGAGAAATACAAGTCAATTTCCCTAATGAACATAGTTGAAAAAAATACTTAATAAGATACTAGCAAGCAGAATTCGGTAATCATCAAGAAGATTATATACCAGGACCAAATAAGATTCATACTAAGAATTCAATGATTATTCAATATATGCAAATTGATAAATATAGTATACCATATGAACAGAGCCAAAGGCAAAAATCACATAGTCATCTCAATAAATGCAGATAAAGCTTTGGTCAAAATCTAACGCTCCTTCACAATTATTAAAAAACAAAAATATTATATAGAAAATTGGATTTCATAGTATTTACCTCAGTCTGATAAAATCCTTCTATGACAACCCAACAGCCAACATCATTATGAATGGACAAAAGCTGAAGGTTTAGCACTAAGTTCAAGAAGAAGACGATATACACTGTCACCATTTTCATTCAATACAGTTGTGGAAATTATAGCCACAGCAATTAAACAAGAGAGAAAAATAAAAAGGAATAAGGATAGGAAAGCAAGTAGTTAAATTACCATTATTTACAGTTGTCATAATAACCCTGCATAGAAGAACCCAAAAGACTTCTAGATTTAATAACAAAATTTCAGCAGTGTAGCATGATTAAGTCAACACTCAAAAATCCATAGCATTTCTGTAAAAACAACAAGCAAACTAAGAGAAAAATTGCTAAAACTATGTCTTTCACAACAATTTAAAAATGAAGTACTGAGGAAATGCAAAGGAAGCAAAAGATTTATACAGTGAAAATTATAGTACTCTAGAGAAAGAGATTGAGGAGGATTTCAGAAAGTGGAAAGCTATTCCTTACTCCTGGATAGGAAAGAAGAAAGAACATTGGGAAAATGGCATACTCTCAAAATGGTTATATGGATCCAATGAAATCCTGATTAAAATACCATTAATATACCTCAAAGATCTAGAGAAAATATTCCTAAAATTCATCTTCAACCAGAGACCTAGAATAGCAAAAGCCATCTTTGGCAGCAAAGGCAAGGGAGGAAGTACCACAATCCCTGGCTTGAATTTATACTACAAAGTCACTATGATGAAATCAGCATGATACTGGCCACATAAATAAATAAATAAATAAATAAATAAATAAACAAACAAACAAACCAGAGGATCAACGGAACAGATTAGAAGATGCAGAAACAACTACAAACACACTCAGTCACCTTATCTTTGACCAAGGGGCTAAACATGTTCAGTGGAAGAAAGATAGCCTCTTTAATAAATGGTGCTGGAAAAACTGGCTTTCCACATGGAAAAGCCTAAAATTAGACCCATATCTATCACTATGCACAAAAGTGCAGTCAAAGTGGAGTAAAGATTTAAATATTAAGACAGAAACACTAAGTCTACTGGATGAGAAAGTACATAGAAATATTGAAGACCTATGTGTTGGCAGAGTTCATGAACAAACACCAAGCTGCATGGGAAATACTTGAAATAATCAACAACTGGGATCATATCTTTTTAAAAAGTTTCTGTACATTAAAACAAATCAAGAACAAAGTAAAAAGAAAATGAGGAATTGGGAAAAATTTTATCAACTGTCCCTCAAAGGACTTCTATAGAGAACAAAATGTTGAATTTCTGTCATTTTCTTTAATGAAATTCCTTATGAATTCTAATGTAATATTTTTTACTATTTTTGTATTAAAATTTTTTTGTACCAGGGATTGAACTCAGGACCTTGCACTTTCCAGGCAGGCACTTAAATTGCTGAGCTCTCTTCTCAGCCCAGAAAAAAAAATTAAAAAAATAATTGTGACAAATTCAAATGTGATTATGTGGTAAAGATGAAGCTGAAAAAGCATCATATTTCACATGAGTTAGAGTGGCCCTCTTTTGATGTGAGATGGCCAGCAGAGGGAACAGTTGATCCACAAGTAGCCAGCAGAGTGTAGGATGCTGGAATGGAGAATCCTGAGCACCCAGATCAGTCTCCCTATGTAGATCCCTGGCTGCCTGCACTTTGGACATTGCCTCAAGGGCCCAGGATATGTAGCTGTGGGTTTCTTGATTGAGTTTTGGTGGATTGATTGACTAAGTTCTGATTGAGCCTTTCCCTGAGCACTTGAGAAGCATGACCTCGCCTTTGATCTTTGCACTCCACCACCACCCTATCTTGTATCTTGCTCTGCTCCCTGCTGCATCAACCTTCCCAGAGCTTATGGTACATTTCACCATGAATGATGAAGTTTATTCCAGAGACTCAGTCCATTTCCTGCCTCTGTGGCAGGTCACCATATCAGGACCAGAAGGAAAACTTTTGTCTACCTTGGTGTATGTTCCTTTCAGCACTAACGACCCATAACTGGAGAACTCAGAATTCCCCTTCTTCAGAACAACCTTAGTTTTAATTATTTTGCTGGAGTTGATGTTTAAAACTCACTGTCCCACTTGGAATGACTGTCCACAGATATTTCTAATCCTATTTTCTTTACAGGAAAAGGAAAGAGTTTGTATGGCAGGTGAGGATTAACAGAGATTAGACATCAGAGGAACCAATCAGGACAAAACTGAGGCTGTGACTCACAGTATGCCTTGGGATTCCTTTAGCATGGATCATAACACTATGGAAGGTGGGTTATAGTGACTGGAAGCACACCATTGGGCATTGAGAAAAGGGCTACTTTCTCAACAGGCTTTTCTCAAATGGCTCCTGTTGCCCACCATCCCACTAATTTGAACAAAATACTGGAGGCACATCAGCGACTAACTGAAAGCCCCACTGCATTTCTCAAGAGTCTTATGGAGACTTATTTAATGTACACTCATTCACTCACAGGCCCCTGAGAATGCTAGCACTGTCAACATGGCTTTTGTTGCTCAGCAAGGGGAAGGACTTGCAGGGAAGAATTTGTCTCAGCTGGTTGAGGTCCCCCAAGAGGTGTTTCATAATAGAGAGGAAATAGTGGAAACTCAAGCAAGAACAAATGAAGGCAATACTGGATGCTTACAAGAAAGAGGCTCAGTAAAGGACTAGAGGAAAAGGGCAAAATGGAAAACGGACTCATCAATGAGAACTCTATACTCCTCTAGATCCAGATCAACGTGCCTATTACAAGGAAAAGGGACATTTCAAGTGGGAATGTCCAAGGCTTTTAGAGAAAGTAAAAAAGGAAGTGTTTGTGGTATAGTCAGGATAAATTTCGGAATGATGGGCTCATGGATCTTTGGGTCTCAGCCCCAGAGAACCCATGATAACCACAACTGAAGAAGGAAAGCCTGTTTTTTGCTTGATATTGGTGTGCATCTATCGGTAGCTACTCAGCCAATAGTCACACTGCTAAGTCAAAAAGTACATGTTCAAGTCATTAACTAGTCTGGCTTCAACATATTCTTTTAGTTAACCACAATGTGTTCAGATTGGTTGACAAGTACTGAGTCACTTACTGGGAGTCACTGAAGCTGGAAATTGGTGACATGTATGAAAAGAGGACAAAGACACAGTACTTAAGGCAGTGAAGCTACCAAAGCCTTGAAAAAAGTATCCTGTCACTAAGCAACCTTGTGTCACATGATGCTAGCTTTTCAAAGGCTTAAATAAATGCCTCCATTGTTGTTCAGGGTCCTGTGCCAAGCAGGCAAACAGTACTCCACCTAAACCCAGCTCTTGTCTTCTTGTCTATCTTTTACTCATTCCTGTTACCATTTCTCTCTGGGGTACATGGAAAGACCAAAGGATACATACATTTGGTGCCTGAGCAAGGCACTGGGTAAGAGATAAGGCTGCAGCAGGAAGGCTTTCCAAGTGCATGCATGAGGAGAGGGAAGCTAATTTGTTACATCCAAGATTCAGCATAGTGTGCATTGGTAATTGTATCATCAGACATAAAATTTGGGAATGGAGGCTTATTAAGGCCACAAACCGGTTCACTGGGGCCAGAAATGGGTTCATTTACCCTATAAATGGGTTCACTGGGGCCAAAGAGTTAAATAGGCTTAAAGAGAATAATAGGCTTGAGAGAAACCAAAAAAAGAGGAAGTTATGTTGAGTTAAAAATGGGACAAATAGCGTTTCAAGAATCTCAGAGAAATATGTATGTAGAAGTAGTTTTGGCATGCTTGGTTTCTGTATTTAGTTTTCCTTTCTGGATTCTGGTTAGAAGGGGTTTTACAGGGCTGGGGAGATAGCTCAGCAGTCTAAGCACCTGCCTGGCAAGTGCAAGGACCAGAGTTCAATCACCAATAGCAAATGCTGAGCCAGCCCTGGAACACCAGGCTCGTGGTTCAGGACACCGGAATGGGTTGTGGTGTAATCTCCTCACTGGGAAGGCTGAGACAGGACAATCACTACAAGTCCAAGCTGCCACAGCAAAACCCTGTACTAAATAAATAAATAAGAGGGGTTTTACAACCACAAAGGATCTGCCTCACAGCTCTTCTTTAAAGTCAAGTCTCAGGGCTGGCCAGCCAGATAACTCAGTAGACTAAAGCGCTTGCTTAGGCAAACTGCAGGGACCTGGGTTCGATTCCTGGCATGCCTTGCCGGGCCCACCCCCAGAGATCGCTGAGACAGCAACTGAGACTGGCCATGGTGGCACACACCTGTAATCCCAGTGCTTGGGAGGCTGAAAACAGGAGAATCACTATGAGTCCTATCTGTGTAGTGAGACCCTGTAGACCCTGTACTAAATACATAAAAAATAAAGTCAAGTCTCCCTTGAGAGGGACAAGGAGTGGGTAGCAATGGCACTGCAGCCACAGCTCAAACCCTCTAGCCTTGCTCAATCATGTAAGGAAAGAACAAGGAGTGGTGGGGAACAAAATGGATCCTTAATCACTGGAGAAGTATTTCCCATGAATTTCATTTTGCAACATTCTATGATTTTTACTGAGCCGTGGACAACTATTCCAGCCCTTTCAGCTCAGAGAAATTTTGCTAAGTCACAGATGGGAACTTCCACCTCTCGAGAAATAGAGCCATTTTCTCTAACTCCCTTGAAATTGACACTAAAAGAAGCCAGATGGGCACGGGAGTCCATGCAAAGTTTTCAACATATCTATCCTGCTACTGAAGTTCAAGTCTCAAATAATCCTGGACAAGTTGTACATCTTCAGAAGCTGAACTTTGTAAAACCTTAAAAGAATTAAAGCAAGCTGTTGGTACTTCTGGTCCTACTGCTTCCTTTGTCTTGAGTTTAGTAGAAATTCTAGGACAACAGATTATGGCCCCAAATTATTGGAAAGGAAGAGTTAACACATGTTTAAATCCAGGAGATTATTTGTTGTGGAAAGGAAATTTCTTTGAGTATTCCACGGACCAGGGAGCTCCTAATGTTATTGACCACATAGCCATCACCAAAGAATATGCTAATTGGAGGAGTTGCCTTTGTTAGCACAAACAGTTAACTGAACTTTGTATTGAAACTCTATGAGCAAACTACGATAGCTTCCATTAGGGCCTGGAGGGAACGTCCTTCAAAGGGTAAGGGATGCCTTAACTTGTCTTCCTTTCCTCAGGCCCTGAGGAACCTTCAAAAGATTTTGCAGCATGCTTATTTCAAGGTAGTGACATGATTATAAGTAACACAGAAGCTGGCAAATTAATAGTTCAATAATTGGCCCTTTTTGTTGTTGTTGTTTTTGGTTTTTGGTTGTTTTTTTTTTTACAATTAAACATTTTAATTTTAATTTCAAATTACACCAAGCTAACATGTGACTATTTATCAGGAAATATGTACATTAAATTTTTTTTCCGTAATTTTACCTAGAAACAAATAGCAATGAGACAGTTTCAAACCAAACTGGTAGGACAGTTTCAATAATTAACACATTGCACACATTCTTCCTAGTGGTTAATTGCTGTACAGCATGCGGACTTGATATCCTATTTACAAACACCATTAGAACAAATCCTTCTATTCATTAAGAGAATGTAACTATATTTCTATCCTAACCACTTTGAATACACAGATTCAAAATGGACATTCATCTGTATCCCCTTTTTTTGTTAAGTTCCACCATTTAAATATTATAGGTGTGGGGCCGGGGAGATGGCTCAGTAGAATAAGTGCTTGCCTGGCAAGCTTAAGGGCCTGAGTTCAACTCCTGGTTCTGCTAAAAATAAAAAAAATATAAATATAAATATTATAGGTGTGTAAACTCAGCAAAATATTCTAAAAGAGTTCAGTAGTCCAAAATAGTATTGGGTCTTCCGCTTCACTGGCAATGTCAGAAATTGTTGACCTGAGTCCCTTACAGCTCAACATAACACCATGGCTTTACTTCCTATACTTTGTTTTTATACTTTTCTGCTGGATGTTTAAGACCAAGGTAAAGCAGGACCTATGCAACAAGAGTTGTAGCTTTTTGGTCTGATAAGGTCAGTGAAATCCTCTCAGGATTTATCCTGAGATCCTGTACCTCAAACTGTAGAACCTTTGTCAGTGTCAGCCATGTGGATGAGTCACAGCCATTGCTTGGCCTTTGAATATGTAAATAAATGGTATAAAGTGGCTTTACAAGTGCACTGAAAAAATAGGCTACACTATCTGAGATTTGGATTTGTGCAGATACTGTCCCTTCATATGTACAGGAGGCTGTCTTGGCAGCAGCATTACTCAGGTTATTCATCCATAGTCTAGAAAAAAAGGGAAAAAGTAAAGTCATTTGTTTTGCTGTGGGATGAGGGACATTTTGCCCAAAACTCTTCTGCTACACCAATAAATGTAGCATGGCCATTATTATCTCCACCTAAACCTTGAAGTCTTCATACTAAGTGTCACCAAGGTTATCACTGGAAGAATGACTGTAGATCTAGAGCTCATGGGAAAGGTCAACCCTCTCTTGGAAGTCCCCACTGGGGTTTGCCTCAGCCCCATCAAAATATGAGGGCCATGTGGAAGGCTACTGTGGGGCACGAGGTGTTAGGTGCTTTCATATACCAAGTGTGTACCCACTACTGCTACCCCTCCCCCTAAACACTGGCCACCAGGGACTCTGATGGCTGGCCACTACTGGGATTATGGGTGTGAGTGCTGCTCGGATTATGGGTAGAAGTGCTGCTGGGATTATAGGTGTGATTGCTGCACTCAGACTGGGGCAGATAGCCTGAATGCAACATAAGGGAGACAGACTTGCTCTCTGTTGTCATTGTTGCTGCTACTCCTCCCTTTCGCTCTCTGCTCTTTGTCACTGCCATGAAAGGTTGCTCTCTGGCATGTGCCCCTCTGCCTTAGAGCCAGTCAAGTATGACCTGAAACCTCCAGTAACTGTGAGCTAAATAAACCTTTCTTTCCTTCATTTTGAGTGTTGGGTATTTGTCCCAGCAAGGAAAGAAGAGTAACTGAGGTAACTGTGAAACTATCAAATTTAGTGGTGAAATAAAATTCTTCCATGACAAGGAACAGCAGAAGAAGTTCATCACCACCAAATCAACCCTATGAAGAGTCCTTGCACATATTCTAGAAAGAGACAGAAACAACCACAGATTCAAGAGGAACAGCAGAAAGGAACCAACAAGCTGAGCAAACAATAAAAAAGAGGGGAAAAGTACAGAACCTATAGCATTAAAAGAACATGACATTTCATCTTCATACTTTTCTACTGGATGGTTAAGACCAAGGTAAAGCAGGACCTGTGCAATAAGAGTTGTAGCTTTTGGTTTGAAAAGGTCAGTGAAATCCCCTCAGGATTTATCCAGAGATCCTGTACCTCAGATTGTAGAACCTTTGTCAGTGCAGCCATGTGGATGAGTCATGGCCATTGCTTGGCCAATATGCTCTCTCTGAAAGCCCAGTCTCAAATGCCATCTCAGTACACCCTGTGGGCAGGGCCTGCAGGGAAGGCCCAGGGATCAAATCCCCAGCTCCTGCTCCTGTTTGTAGGCAGGCCTAGTTTTCCAACATGGATCCTTCAGCCTTTTGGCACAGGCCCATTAGCCCCCTAATATGGACTTGCACAGACACTGCAATAAACTCTACACCATGGAAAAAACCCTTTGGTCCCCAGTGCATGGAAACCCTCTGCACTCTTCCCCATCCAACTGTGTACATGACCACCGTAAGCCAATCTTGTAATGTCTTACACATTTGTATATCTTGTGTTATATCAGTCTTCTAGTGAAACACTGGTACACCTTCTATGCCACTAATCAGTGGATTAATGAATGTCTGTAAATATAGAGGTTGAAATGCCCACAATTCCTGTGGAATAAAGGAACATTATCTCTTTGTTTAAAAAAAAAAAAAAAAGAACATGACAAACATAAGCCACTCCATGTCATTTATAACCATCACCATAAACAGCCTCAATTCACCAAGCAAAAGAAACAATAAACAAAACCAAACAATATTCTGTATAAAAGAAGCACATTTAACTCAAAAGGAAATCCACTGACTGAAAAGTCAAGCGATGGGGGAAAAAAAATTCTCCATGCCGTAGGAAACCAGAAAAATGCAGGTGTAGCTATTCTGGTTGGTGACAATATGAACTTCAAACCAAGAATGATTAAAAGAGATAAAAAAATGTCACCTCACACTCATTAGGGGAAAACTGAAAGAGGAAGAGATAATAATTATAAATACATATGCACCCAATATAGGAGCACCCAGCTACATAAGACAAATTTTTAACAGACATGAAAAATCAAACAAGCAATAATATAATTCTAGTGGGAGACTTTAACATGCTACTGTCACAAAGAGATAAACTAGGCAAAAAATATTAGCAAGGAAATAACAGAACTAAACTAAACCTGTGAAGTAATGCACTTAGTAGGACTCTACAGAGTGTTTCATCCAGCAGCAACAAAATAAACATTCTCCTCAGCTGCACAGGGGACATTCTCCAAAATAGACCATATGCTAGCACACAGAGCAAGCTTAAGTAAATGCAAAGGAATTAAAATTATCACTGTACCTAATAAATAAATAAATAAATAAATAAATAAAATATTTGGGAGCCATCAATGCTTTGGTTGTTCTCCTTCACCCCAATGTAGCCACCCATATACTCTGCCCAGTTTCCTTCTCCCTACCTAGAACTGGTATACTGTGTTAGTCTTAAAGGATGGTTTCTTTTGTACTCCCCTATCTGTTGTATCATAAGAACTGTTCATTTTTTAATTTGTGGGACCTAGAGGGTGGATGAAAATGTCAAATAACTTGTACAAGTCCCCACAGTGATTTAAGAACTCCCCAACAATATTTGGAGAAGGTTTATCCAAAGAGCTGGTGCTTTTCAGTGTAGAAAAGCCTGAGACGTCTCTATCGCAGTACGTTGATTTCCTTTTGGAAACTTAAACACAGGAACTTTGCTAAGAATGAACAAAAAGACTGTTGAGTATGCTACAGGATAAGGGATATAGACTGTCAAAGAGAAAGGCTCAAGTTTGTATATAAACTGTAAAATTTCTAGGGCTTGTGCTGAAGGATGTGACCCATTTGTTTTCAACCTCCTATACCTAGGCCATCTGGAATTTAAAGAAACCCTCATTTAGAAAAGACTTAAGGGAATTCCTAGGGACAGTTGAACACTGCTACTTTAGGTCTCCAATTTTGTAGCTATTGCAGTCTTTCAAGGGAGATAAATGACCTCTCATCTTGGAGTGGAACCCTGAACACCAGATAGCCTTTGAGACACTAAAGGAAAAATTAAGTGCCCCTGCTCTGGCATTGCCTGATATTACTAAGCCATTTCAATTACTCATATTTGAAAAATAGGGCACTGTTTAGGGTGTCCTAACTTAGACACTGGGGTCCTTGAAGTTCCCACTAGTATACTTTTCTAAGAGATTGGATTATGTGGTGGTTGGGTGACCTTCATGTCTGCATGCCACTGGAGCCACCATGATGTTTATAAAAAAGGATAATAAGCTGACTTTCACACAAAAATGTGATGTTTTTTCCCCATGCAATGGAGACTATTGAAGTGACATTGTGGTAAGTGATTCTTAGGAATCATGCTGGCCCAGAACCAAGGGACACTTCCAGAAGATCCCTGGTTACTAAAATTATTGACCCCCTCAATCCTGCTTCTCTTTGCTGATGTCCTGAGGGCTGCCTGAACATAACTACTTGGAGGAAATCAAGGCTACCTGTTTAGCCTGATGAGTCCTACAAGATACACCTCTCCTGCGCCCTGATCTGGCTCTGTTTACAGACAGCCACAGCATGGTAAATTTTTTTTAAAAATGTATTTGGTTATTACAGGGTCTCACTATGCAGCTTGGACTCATAGTGATCCTCCTGTTTTCAGTCTACCCAGAGCTGGGATTACAGGCATACACCACTACACCTGGACTTAGTGGTCAGCTCAGCCCATCCTGGGGTGGTGCTGGTGCAGCATGTGGTGCCAGGGATTGAACCATGGTCCCTGCACTTGCCTAAGCTTGCCTAAGCAGGTGCTTTAGTATGCTGAGCTATCTCTCCAGCCCCATATTTTTTTATTTTTAAAGAATACAAAATAGTGATTAAAAAAAAACAGAAGTAGAAATGATTTCACCAAACAGAGTAATAGGAATTCAACAATGGTTGCTGTATTAGATGATGATATCTTCAAATTAGTTGTTCAGATTACCAGATATAAATGTGTGAAATTTTTTTAAAGAAAAAACAGAACAATAACAAAGAAGTTATAGGAAATTCAAAAGAGGAAAAATAATCAGAGTAAGAAGAAAAAAAATTAATCTTTAATTGCTCCTTTCAAAAGACCAGCATAATTTGGCAATACAATTCTCTAAACTATTCTGTATATCTACCTAATTGTGTCTTTTTCTCTTCTTTAATTTCTCCTTTTCCTCATCTCAGCTTTCCCTTCCCATTGAGCAATTTCTTTCCCTTTCACAGTATCTGGTGTTGTACATCTATTTTTGAGAGCTTTGGGATTAAATATAAACAGCTGTTATAGTTGAGAGATAAGGAAATATTAGTTTCACTCTGGAAGGGTCCCAGGAAGGGAAATCTCACCATTGTGGAAATTTGATTCTGAAATTCAACAGTCATGGAGAAGAGAATCACCTTAGACCAAACACTGCTGTTTACTGCATTATTTCACAAGGACAGGGTAGTGGAGAAGGGTCACAGAGTGAGTCCAAGCATGTCAAAAGAACTAAATCCTAACTATCTCAGGTACAGAAGAATAATTAAGATCTGAAATAATGAAATAATGAAAGATCACCCAGTACCTTTCCCAGGGTGCATCTCTTATTCTTAGCAAAACATGCCTGTAGAGACAAAAGTTGACTTCAGTTGTGTTGCCAAACAGAAAAACAAAGTAGCAATCAAAAGACCTGACTGACTTTTTTAACTTTCTAAAAGAGAGTGAGAGAGTCCCAGCCCAGGCGCAGCGTGGTCCAGACCCTCTCCCACCCCCTTGGGCCGCCCCCCACCGCTCCGCCCTACCTGCCCCACCCCTCCAGCCGAGTAGGAGTTTCTGACCACTTC
>NW_004524608.1:4514546-4577870 GCF_000260255.1 Octodon degus | reverse complement strand
TAACCACTAAGAAGAATATATGCAGTGTATTATTTGTTGAAACTGTACTTCCGATTTGATTTGAAACTGTCTCATTGCTATATGTTTATCAATAAAACTGTAGAAAAAAAATAAAAAAATAAAAAAATAAAAATAAAAGAGAGTGAGAAAAAACATGTTTTAATTATAGAGTTTATGGGTTATTTTTTAATAAATAATTCTGAATCAAAGGTTCAAAAATCCCAGCCTCTAAATGAGTTCTAAATCTTTGGGGACAGAAGCAAATAAATATCCAAAAGAAATCCTCAGCCTAGAGCAAAGAAATATTTAAAATATATGGTTTCTCTATCCAGTTACCTCTACAGCAGTACGGGTGAAGTTCTACTTAAATTTTCTCTAAAAATCTATCTCAGAATATACTATCTCTCTCACCTAGTTTATAGTCTCAATAAGTTCTCTAAAGATATTAATATACCTAGTAGAAACATCTGAAAATTTTTCTAGATCTTATCTGATCTATTATACATCATAGAGAAAAATACATGTAAATAGAGGTAGTTTTAAATTTCCCATTTTCTTCTCTAAGAGATATTGTTCTTAAGGAGCTTTAAGAAAATCACCTATGGATGGACACACCTCATGGAGGCTTTAATTATGACTGGCCTAGAAGCTCCATCCTCAAGAGCCAAAGGGCAAGTGTGGGAAGCCTCAGGCTCAGTAGCTATAGATGCCTTGAGTGCCAGAGGTATCTGGTTTTCCTGTGGCTCACATTTATACTGGAACACAATTAAAGTTTATTTCTGTAGTGCAAAGAAAGTCTGAACATGGAGCAATTTTGACCATTTTTTCTCTTTCTTACAGTGCAATTCTTGTTATAAAATTGATGGGGAAGAGAGACTCCATTTTCTTTCTGTGACTCAGTTTTAACAAAAACCAGTTCAGTTCACTTAAGCTGTAGATTACCACACTCGCCCTCCCATGTGGTTAACCATGAAACCTGTGGAGAAAACAAGGCCATAAAAAAGAAACAAACAGAACAGCTCAGGACGTAAAATAAACATGGAACCACCATATCCTGTGACTGACAGGTGGCTCACAGTGCCTGGGGAATGTAAGAATACAAACATTGCAGCAATTGTGTAGCAATTCTTTAACATTCCTGTGAATGTGGAAGTATGGTTGCTATGGATACCTCAAAATTATATAATCTAAAAGCACAGTTCAGGCCAGAACCAACAATTTGGGAGGCCTGACCTGAAATCAGGATGTCAGTCTCAAGCTCAGTATTTTATTGTTCCCATACACCTGTCTTTTGTGGGGGCTTATCTTCACTTGTTGTCATTCTGCCATTAAAAAATAACATCATAAGGGCCGGGGATATGGCTCAGTAGAATAAGTGCTTCCCTGGCAAGCACAAGGGCCTGAGTTCAATCCCCGGTTCTGCCAAAAATAAAAAATAACATCATAATCAGTATATCCCTTTTCACAACAGTCTTGTTTAAAGGACAAAGGATTACTTAGCAGTAAACCATTCCTTACTAGCTTATTGAAGAGGGCTCTAAATGTCCATTTTTTTCAAAATGTTAAAATTTTTTGCCACCTATGATTGTAATATTTGTAATTTCCCCTTGTTTAGGGGCCATCGATTAACCTGGCTAATTAAACTTAAACATGTTTCCACTTGATTTAACATAATTTAAGTTAATATTGACTGCAGCAGAGTCAACACAGTTGTGTTGCTGGCCTGCCATGGCTACCTTATTCCCTCTGCCACACGGCTTATGGCACCACTGCTGACTTGGCATCATACCTTGAGTGAACCATGCTGACTCTTGCGTACACTGTGTCAGTCTGTAAAATATTTGAAGGCATGAACCAAGAAATAGTCTCCTCACAGGTCAGTATCCTGTGTTTGCTGAACCACCATTGGGAAACCACGAGGTTTAAGAACATCTCCTTGCATAGCTGCCTTCTTAGCAGCTTCTTTTGGTATGTAAGCATACAAGGTTATTGCATATTTTATCTTTAAATAGTGTGTAGTTTCAGGCTGAGGTGTCTCTTCAAATTCTCACCCAACTTGGGACTCCTTCAGAAACCAATGCGGCAGTGGGTAGTTTTTCCTTTTCTTCATAGTTTTTTCACTTATCTTTTTTGAAAACAGAAATTTGAGAGTATGTCTTAGTTACTTTTTTCTTGTTGCTGGAACAAATAGCCAACACCTAAAACTAAGGAAGGAAAAGTTTATTTATCTCACAGTTAGTGGAGGTTTCTGTCGATACTCAACTGGATCCAAGGCACAGTTGCACATAGCAGAGGGCAGCCATTTATGGAAAACAGCAAAGAACAAAGAGAGGAACAGCAGCCATGGCAGGTAGCAAACCTCTCTTCCCCACACTGGATGCAGGCTATCCACTCCAGGGCAGGTGTAGTGCTCACACTGATAATCCCAGCACGGGATCATGAATTAATCACAAACACTAGAAGCCTGCCCCAGCGACTGCATGGTGCTTTGGGGGGAAAACTAGACACAAACCATAACAGAGTACTAGTACATAACAGATCTAAAACAGGTCTAGTCAAGCTCCAAGCTGAGAAGGTCTCAGGAGAATAGTTCTTCGTCTGCTATGAGCTTCATTTAACACTTCTCTTTACTTTATACTAATTTTCAATATACAAAACTCTCACCTTCTGGAACCAAGGATTATATTTAATTAATTCCTGAAATACACTGGTGATATTGATGGCTAACATCATGTGTTTTGTCTTATTTAAAAGAGATTTTAAAGTAAGATTTTAAAGAAAGAAATTACCCCTTGTGTTTATTCTAGTGAAATTCTTTTTGTTTATTTTTGGTATTGGGTATGGAACAAAGAGCCTCATGCTTGCCAGGCAAGTGCTGTGAAACTGTGTTACATCCGCAGCCCTGGTTAAGTAACTTCCTAAATGGAGTTCTAAGAGAACAAAGTGGAGTCTCTTCTAACATTTCATTCCCCTTCAAAGACATATTTTCCTAATCTAGGATATATATAGTCCTTCATACTGTGGTGCTGATATTCTATATCTTCTTTTAGGATGACCTTTTGGGATGTGTTCCTCATGGCAGTGGTCTGTAATTTGTTTTTCACCCAACAAATGAGGCAGAATCCAAAAGTCAACAAGAAAATTATTGTTAGAATGGGACAAATAGCCTGGCAAACAAGGAAGTTAACCAGGGATTCCAGTTAAATAATTGCTCCTACTAGCTTTGTTCATTTTGTCTGGTTCTTGCTCATTCATCTATATTTTGTTTTACCTTATTTTACACTTCAAGTACAGTTACTGATTGGTAAGAAAATAAGCAACACTTTTCTCCAAGTTGTGCACAGCTCACCTTGTTCCACAAAGTGGAGGTCTAATCTCCCCTAGTTCTGTAGGATGACTTTTGCCAACGAGTCAGGTTGCTCGTTATCCTTGGCCTGAATCCTAAACTCTGGAAAGACCTTTATCTATAGTTTTATTTATACTTGAAATTCCTTTTAGTCTAATTTTGGTGTGACTGGAAGCTCCTTCACCCAAGCCTGCAGTTTCTGCCAAGCTTGTTCCTAGCAGCACTAGGAAGACCACAACGTGGGGCACTCACTGAACTCTCTGCTATTTAATGAAGAGAAGCTGTCTGAATCCATTTCCCAGTTTTCACCCAGAGAAGCACAAACAGTGAGAGACAGTGTCCATGACCTCTGTGTTTTATATCTGCATATTTAAATAACCCAGTGGGAAAGATGAAACAGGTTCCCTGGAAAGCCCGATAGGCTTAGGTCAGGACCAGAGTCTGATTGTATGGGAGCTGGTAAGTTCCACTGCCTACACATTAGAACTAAGGACATTCTTCCACCCAGTTTGCCACCTGATCAAAATGATGCCACCATTCGTATTACAAATGTAATACATACTGTCACATGTGTACACAATCTAGAGAATCTTTCATTGTTAGAAATAATGTGTAAATTGTTATGATATCACTCTCACAGGTCACCTAAAATTGTTAAGATAGTTATATTGCGATCCCTTAGAGTGGTACAGCTGTTGAACAGGACTATCCTTAGTGAATAAAGAGTACTTCCTGTAAAAGTTTTATTCCAGGATTTGTTGGACAGAGTTTGGGGCAGAGTGCCCAGGAAACTTTGAGTACTAGCCCATTACAATCATCTCAGTTATCTTGTATGTATACCAGCATGATTTTCCCCTTCCTTTTTCTGTCCTTTCTCCTTTCACTCATCTTTTGTTACTTATGTTGAGTTTTTTCCATTTCACTGTATCTATTATATTTTTAGATTTTATTTATTCTTTCAGGTTCTTACACTAGGGAGACAATATGATATTTACACATGTGGGTCTGATTTATTTCACTTGTGAGTATAGCCTCTAGTTGCATCCATTTACCCATAAGGTTTGTCTTTCTTTATAGCTTAGCAATACATTGTATAAAAATACCACATCTTTTTTATCCATTTCTCAGTTGATAGGAATTTGTGTTGTTTTCTTTTTTTTTCTCCACAATTTTATTGAGAAACAAATAGCAATGAGACAGTTTCAAATCAAATTGGTAGGACAGTTTCAATAATTAACACATTGCATACACTCTTCCTAGTGGTTATTTGTTGTACAAGATGCAAACATGATATCCTATTTACAAACACTATTAGAACAAATCCCTCTATTCCTTGAATTAAGAGAATGTAACTATATATCTATCCTAACCATTTTGAATACACAATTACAAAATGGACATTCATCTGTATCCCCTTTTTTGTTTAGTTCCGTCATTTGAATATTATAGGTGTGTTAACTCAGCAAAATATTCCAAAATAGTGCAGTAGTCAACAATAGTATTGGGGCTTCCACCTCACTGGCAATGTCAGAAATTGTTCACCTGAGTCCCTTACAGCTCAACATAACAGCATGGCTTTACTTCTTATACTTCACTTTTATACTTTCCTGTTGGATGGTTAAGACCAAGATAAAGCAAGACCTATGCAACAAGAGTTGTAGCTTTTGGATTTGATAAGGTCAGTCAAATCCCCTCAGGATTTATCCTGGGTTGTTGTCTTACCATGAAAGGATACTCTGTTGTTAATGGGGACCTCATGCTCAAACTCCTAAAGGCCACCTCCTTGCCACCAAGGCCACCATCCTACACTGCAAAAGTCACCAAATGGCCACAGATAACATAACAAAGGGAAACAATTTGGCAGATCAAAGGCCAAAGAGGCTGCCTTTCTCCCTTGGCCACCTCTCATAACACTCACCTCAATCCCACACACTCCAACAAACCCAAAATACTCCCACTCACAAAAGGAGACCCTTTATAAAATAGGGGCCACCCTAAGACCACAGGGATGGCTTCTTCTGGAGAGCAAATATTGCCTGACAGACACTCAAGCTACACAGCTCCTCACTGACCTATACAACTCCCTATATTTTGGATGCTGGCCTCTTAGGCATCATCCATTACAAGGTATTAATCAAGATCCTAAAAGATGTCATGACCCACTGTACCTCCTGCACAAAAGTCAACCCCCAAGAAGGGCTCTGACTGTCTTTGGCCTCCTTTAAACCCCACCAGTTTTCAGGATCTCTCCCAGGCCAAGACTTGCAGATAGACTTCACCCATATGCCCCACCACAAAACATTCAGGTATATCCTCACTCTAGTGGACTCTTTCACAGAACAGATTGAAGTCTTTCCCACAAAAGGGGAAACAGCTGGCACAGTATGCTCTTTTCTACTATTCTACTACCTTATTCCCTGCTTTGGCCTCCCAACTTCCATCAGTCAGACAACAGACCTGTCTTTATCTGTAAGGTCACCCAACAAATCTCCCAAACCCTAAATATAGAATGAGTACTTCACACTCCCTACCATCCTCAATCCTTGGGAAAGGTAGAAAAATCCAACCATCTCATCAAAGCCCAACCGAACAAACTCTCTATAGAAACCCACCAATCTTGAGCAGATCTCCTACCTGCCACCTTCACTCAACTCCTCACTGCCCCAACTGGGCTTAGCCCCTCTGAATCATGTATGGTATGCCCCTGATTCTACCTTCCCTACCTTTAACCCACTTGTCAACTACTTGTCACTACTCTCACTAACTTGATATCTCCTCAGACAATACACTGACTAGTGCCTCCTTAAACCTGATAATGGCTCAGCTTCCCTGAAGATTCAACCTGGAGACCAATACTTTCTGAAGGGCCTTACTCTCTCATCCAAAAAGCCTCATTAGTCTGGCCTGCACACCATCTTCCTGAGTATGCCAACCACCACAAAGCTGTTCAGGAGACAAGCCTGGGGCCATCTGTCCAGTTTCAAAAGGGTTCTGCCACCAACCAATCAGCAAAAAGATAAGCAAATTTGGTAAAGCCAATCTCTCTCCCCTACTGCGGTAGACCCTTGCTTCTACTGGAGACCAAGACTTTCTAAAGGACCTCATCCTCTCATCCAACAAGCCTCATTGGTCTGGCATGCACACCGTCAATGACCCGTCACAAATGATCCCTGCCCCTTAGCTCTAACCCCAGAATGAGGGCCATACTCTTCCAGACTATCCACTTCTTATTTCACCTCCACTCAACACTCCACTAACAACCCAATAATTACATTGGAAATTTGTGGCCTACATTGGGCCCCACCTCCTTAGTTACTGACAGCCCTTATCAATGGCTATCAGCCCTTAACTCTTTCCACTGCTTTTCCTCCCTCCCACTGCCCTTAAGTCTTTCTGATCTTTGATGCTTGTGACCTCCACCCTTTTCCTTGTGGCTCACAAGACTGGAACCAAGCATACAGCCACAGGCAAGAATGTCTCTGCATTTGCAATGCACCTACCTCTTACTGCAGAGATGATTGCCCAGCCTGGAAAGATATTGTGGCACACTCCTCAAATGGGAAAATACAGAATTTTTATGTAAATACTAAATACTCATACTGGCCACAAAAATTCACAGGTGCCCACACAAAGCCTGCCAAGGTGTCCTTCCAGTTCATCCCCTCCTAAGTCACATGCAACTCATACCACTGCAACTACATTAATTTTACCATCCATAAGCCACAGTCAGACATATGGGACCATAGAGTCACCATCACTGTTTGGAATGATACCACTGGACAAGACCTATGTGGCTTCCTCCGTGTCCACAAGACACCTCACATGGCTCCTAATATCAACACAGAAATCACCAAGCTCAATGTCTCCCTACAAAAATCAACCACTAACCTCACCTCAAGTTCCCTGATGGCTCTCAGACTCCTCTCCTACATCCCTACTAATCTGTCCAAGTGCTGGCTATGCTTGTTAGGTCTGGTTGTCTATACACCAACCAGACCTAAGGCCATTTCCACTAATGACACCTGCTCAAGGTCTTGCCCATTTGCCCAGAAACCCTTAGCCTTAGATATCTCCCTCAGGTCCCTCACTGTCTCTTATAACCTTTCCTGCTCCACAGGAAACTCCATGAGCCTTCCATGTAACTCCCTCCTCCCCTGCCTCCCCTCATGTAAAAATTCCACATAACTCTTCACTGCATAGGTGTGGGTCAGGACCAGAGTCTCATTGCATGGAGGATGGTAAGTTCCAGTGCCTACACATTAGAACTAAGGACATTCTTCCAACCAGTTTGAATATGTGCATTCTTTAACCTGTGGACCTCACCCATGAAAATCTCCCATAGGTGCCCTGGGAGGGATGACAACTGTTGCTGACAACCAATCTGGAATTATATACCTAAAGAGCAGGAGATTAAGAGACAGAGCACAACAATACTGAGATGTAGTCTCCCCAGGATGATGCTTACACAGCCCATGGGGAACCACAGTCCTATGGCTTTTCCCCCTCCTCGGACTATCTGCCACTGTGCTCTTTGCTTAATAACCTTAGTCCAGAAAACAGTAGCTAAATTCACAACACAAAATTTTAATCAGATGCCTCTCTCAGATACCCCTTCCAGACCTTACTCCAATGAAAGCCCTTCCAGGACAATGACACCTCCTTACCCTGATCTCCAGACTGATGGTCCCACCAGCAGGAATTTGCCAGATGATCTCTTCTCCATTTTAAAAATCAAATAGAGTGGAATGATGGACTAGGACTCAAAGTTTCCCAGGCACCCTGCGTCCAAACTCTCTCCCTCTTGGACCCAGGTTAGGGCAAACCCCAACCCCAACCTCACCCCATTTTGTACCCTAGTCTCAGTTCACTTCCCCTTGGCCCCATGCAGAGTTAAATCACAAAGAAAAATAATAACCTTCACCTGCAATCTGGCTATTCCAGCACACGATGGCTGCCACAGGAAAAAAAAAAAACAAGAAAACAAAAAACCATAAAGTTTCCTGTCCCATTTTATTCCTGGCTGTCTTGGTCCTTGAGACAGCCCTCTGCATAAGCTTCCAATACATCTGCTTTACTCATGTCAGTGTGTCTGGTTTGGTTCTGCATGGGTTTGGCTGCCTCCGTTTGACCTTTCAAACTGTACTACTAATTTCCATTCTTTTTTTAATTAGCAGTTGATGTTTAAAATTTTCATTTTGACTAACTACATGCTAATAGAGTGGTCCTTCAATTACCGCAGAAGTTACATTTCAGATACCTCTGCGATAAGTAAAAATCAGCAAAGTAGCAGCATTATATTTATTTTTTTATATATATATATGCTTTATAAACCCTTCCCACATTGTCATAAACCTTTCCCACACTTTTAAAAATACTTCTAATTATCTTAACCATTTTCTAAACTCACAAACTTATTTAATCTACCAACATACATATACTGTATGGTTCTGCAAAATCCTGCAACATAGCAAAAACTCCACAATAAATAATTTAGATTAATATTTTTTGGAAACACATGAAACAGTGAGTCTTTGAAAGTCGAACTTTGAAATAATGAGGGATTATCTGTAATCTTAGCAAAAGTGCAATACAAAAACCACCATTGAATACCTCACATCGTCTAACTGTGTAGCTTCTAAAGTCATCAATTATTATTATACTCTCTTTAAAATCAATTAAAAATAAAAAGTAAAAAGAACAAGAAAAAATTAAGGTTTATTGTAAGCAAGTGTTAACATCCAATTATTTGACCAATCTTACATACCTATATCTATTAATCTGAGCAACAGTTTTGATAAAAATGTCACATAGCAGGCATTGTTAACTTTATATTGTTTTGAAAATCTGTACCATATGTATTGTTGTATGCACTCTGTTTCTGTCTTTGTTTTTGCTATTTGTTTTTCCTTTTGTTTTTATTTTTACTCATTTTTTTTTTACCTGCTCAGCCCACCCTATGGGCGGGGCTGGTGCAGTATGTGGTCCTGGGGATCAGACTGCGGTCTCCTGTGCCTGCCTAAGCTTGCCTAAGCAGGCACTTTAGACCACTGCATTATCTTGCCAGGCCCATGTTTTTACTCTAAAATAAAATTTTAAAAAGAAATACTATCCATTTGGCTATAACAATTCATTATTAATAATCTCATGGCACATTAAATGTATTGGTGTCTTCACAATATACAGGTCTTCTAAAATGTAAAACTGGGATTGTTTATAGTGATAATCCTTTTCTTTTGGATTCAGATATCTACCTTATTCTTTTGCCCCAGATACTTGTGTTAAAATGTATATGTCAAACCAACATGATGTCACCTGCCAAAAGGGAAAACAACCTTACGTGATATATATCATATATGTCACTGTTCTATCTTACAATGGAGATTTAAATATGTTTTAAAGACAAGATCATGACTGTCATGCTGAAATACCATGTGTGGTTTTTTTTTTATCTCAAGTTTCCTCTATAATACTAACTCTTATCTGTGAATACTGTGCAGAAATTCAACTACTAAAACAACCATGGTTAATAAACAATAATATTCATCTGGGAATACTTTATATTTCAAAGTGATTGCTCTTCATGTAAAATTATATATTTTTTAGCTCACAGATCCTACTACAATGTCACTGATCTTCTGTTCACGGTGCTCAAAACCTGAGGTTTGGAGACCAAAGCTAGAAAAGTAACTGGACTAAGAGGGCAGCCAATATTTTACCCCCAGCCCTCCAACTTCAACAAGGACACAGGATATGAGGAAACCATTCCTAGAACATCACAAAACTAATGAATCACACAACCTCCTGAATAAGGAAACTGATGGAACAAAACAGTAAGCAATATGCCAAAGGAAGATCACTAGAGGAAAAGTCTCTCATGCTTTCATAGAAAGCAATTCATCTAGCAAATGTCATGATTCATCCTGATGGCTGACACTAGCAGAACGGTACAGAGAGTCTCTTTGCATGGTTCCAAAGTAAGCATGGGGAGTAATCAAGGTCAAGATAATTGACCTTCCTAGATAATGAGAAGTTAACTTTAATTAATACCAGTCTCAATTTTACATGGTCTTAAAGATATATCAGAAAGATTAATTCAAATGATATAGGAAACAATATAGTAATAAGCTAGATTGAGGAAGGGACTCTAATCACTAACCCTTTCAGGCAGTTTCTAGCTGCACTAGTAGCTGGTAACTATTATGAATAAAAGAAGTACTATGTAAAAATCTATGAAAGCTCAATAACAATCTTTACATTCTTTCTTTTTCTTGCTTTTTGGTACAAGAAATTGAACTTGACACCTTGTGTTTTCCAGGCAGACATTTATGCCACTAAGCTACATCCCTGATACAGAGTCTTTATTTAGCTAAAATCACCCTTCAAAGCCACCCAACTCTCCATCTGACAGCTGAAACTAGAGAGAAAATTATGACAAGATAACAAGCTTATAGATAACTTCTATCAGTAGAAGAGGCTAAGAGCCAGGAGGTTATGGTCCTGTTCAAGCCTCTAAAGAACAGTCTCTACACTTGGCTTTTTTTCCCCAAATTTCCCTCTCCAAGTGTTCATTCTTTGATTATTCATACTCTAATTTCTTGGAACATGTTTTTATTCTTGCCTTGTATAGAGGCTACCAAATTCCAAGTGATCATGAATACAAAGGCAATGACAAATGTGACATACTCCTTTCACCAGGACCTACTAGAGCAACCTTGTAAAGAGAGTTTATAATTGATAAACCACAACTGAGGCCCATTAGTTTATCTCTGTGGATAATGTCCCTGACTATTGGCCCTACACCAACCCTTCTCAGTGTAAAGAAGCTAGAAGACCCTATACAGCCTAATAAAAGATATTTTAGAGAGGGATAAAAATGACCAAAACTCCATGACTGAGAACAGAAAGAAGCAAACAAATAGGACAATTAAAAACAGGAGAAAAAGAGGTAGACATAAGCAGTCTTTCAATTATTCTTTTGTATACAGCAGGGAAATAGTTCCATCAGAATACTCCACAAATGCACTTCTCCTGCACCCCATAGGTCATGATTCTGTCAAGGTCTATAGGGTGGATATCAAAGAAATAGCAGTAGCTCAGTCCCACAAGTGACACCTGGTCACCAGTATCATGGACACTGTCCATGTCTATGACATACTAGAACTATTTGTGATATCCTATCCCCAAATTGTTAGAAGTGCTGGTGATATATTTCCCATTTCAGTATTTATGTTGTGTTTTATTCTTAGTAATTCTTTACTATCATGAAAACTTTTTCTTAGTTGATATTTTTGTATATATTAACCTATTCAAATACTATGTGAGTACTCTGAATTGATATATTTTCTCCTAGTATTAGAAACTTTAAAAAGTATATGTCTATTTTCCATTGACTTTATATTAGTTCTTCCTTGTCTTTTACACACACACACACACACACACACACACACACATATGAAAAAATATGTATATAATTTGATATAAGATTTGAGGAAATCTTATTTGTTTTGAGGAAATCTTCAATGACCTTCTAAATGGGTTCATCTAACATAGCTATATTTTACATAGTCCTACATAGTTACCATTTTGAGAGCTCTTTATTCTTTATCCAGGACCATACAGCAACTTTTCTTGCCTTCTGGATTAGGATCTTTGTTACTTTCTATATGCTATGTCTGGAAGTAGTATAATATTTTGAGTTTCTATAACTGGAAAATACTTTACTTTTAGTTTTCAAAGGTATGTTTGCTAAGTATAAAATTCAATAAGGACATGTTTTTTCTTTTGCTGTCCTTTGAATTAATTAGCCTAGTTTCTTTTTTCCATAATTTTATTGATAAACAAATAGCAATGAGACAGTTTCAAATCAAATAGGTAGGACAGTTTCAATAGTTAACATACTGCATACTCTCTTCCTAGTGGTTATTTGTTGTACAAGATGCAGACATGATATCCTATTTACAAACACTATTAGAACAAATCCCTCTATTCATTGAATTAAGAGAATGTAGCTATGTATCTATCCTAACCATTTTGAATACACAGATACAAAATGGTCACTTATCTGTATCCTCTTTTTTTAGTTCTGTCATTTAAATGTTATAGGTGTGTGAACTCCGCAAAATAATCCAATATAGTCCAGTTGTCCATAATAGTATTGGGTTTTCCACTTGACTGGCAATGTCAGAAGGTGTTGACCTCAGTCCCCTACAGCTCAACATAACAACATCGTTTTACTTCTTATACTTCGTTTTTATACTTTTCTACTGGAAGGTTAAGACCCAGATAAAGAAAGACCTATTTAACAAGAATTGTAGCTTTTGGATCTTATAAGGTCAGTCAAATCCCCTCAGGATTTACCCTGAGACCCTGTACCTCAGATTGTAGATCCTTTGTCAGTGTCAGCCATGTGGATGAGTCACGGCCATTGCTTGGCCAATGTGCTCTCTGTGAAAGCTTGAGAGAATGTTTTCTCTCCTTAGGCACACTCTACATAATTGATCACTTTTCCCTTTGGCTCCATAATCTCCTTGATCAGAAAATTTGGGACACAACTGAGTTACAGGATGTTACAGTACAATTTCTCATATGTCCTGAGTCTTAATTGACCTTGGAAGGCTAGGGCCAAAATGTTGGCTTTCCTTGTGGCCTTCCTTTTTCTCTAATTTTTGGTCTGCAAACTTAGGTTATTAACCCTCCAAAAGAGAAGCTTATTGTTATTACCCTACAACCTAGGCTGTTGAGCTTAACCTCACTATCTGTTTGAATATCAAACATCTTAGGCATAACATGGAACAAGTATTTTTCATCAAGTATTGATATGTTAAACTTTAAGTCCCTAAAGAATAACACGAAAAAAATTTTAAAAATTAAAATATATTTAAATGTAGGAATAAAGAATTATATATGTTTACACATAAGTCCAGAAATCTAACCATATACAACATTGTTGCAGGACAGTCCGGCAACACTCCTTTTCCTGTGTCCTGCCTTCATTCATCACCCCATTCCTTTTTAAACAATCATATCTACCTGAGAGACAGCACAACAGCAACTGGTGAGACATGACAAGCAGCACATATTAAGACCAGAATGACAGGCACTCCAAGCATGGATTAGCCTACTTTCTTATCTACTTGTTCTATTTTTTCTTTTTCTTTCTTTTTTTGGCAGAACCAAGGACTGAACTCAGACCCTTGAGCTTTCCAGGGAAGTGCTTATTCTACTGCGCCATCTCCCCAGCTCCTATTTGTTCTTTTTTCTTTCTTTCTTTTTTTTTTTCTTTTTTTGCAGAACCAGGGATTGAACTCAGGCCCTCGTGCTTGTCAGGCAAGTGCTTATTCTACTGTTGCTCTATTTTTTTTTAATGTGGAATAAGATGCTACTGAATTTTGTTCTTCCATAGTTAATATTTTTATGTATATTCTTTAATTATCTTTTTCTTTATAATTAGTTTTGGACAATTTCATTTTTGTGTATCTTGGTATGATTTTATTCATATTTCTTGTGCAAAAGAAAAAAGATTTTATTAATTTTTCTTGGAAGTTTGGTGCTATAATTTCAACTAAATTCAGAAAATTTCAATCTTTAAATATTTATTGCCCACCCCTCTACTTTCAGAATTCTGATTATCTAAATATAAGTTTCTTGAATTTGGCAAAGAGTGAACTATTATATGACTGATCTGTAAATTCTTTCTTCTTCATTTTTATTTTAGACAATTTTATTGTTATATTCATTTAAGTTTGTAAATTATTTACAATATGAAACTATTATAAAGTTCATGCTATGTAGTCATTGCAGAAATATTTCTCTAAAATCCACTCTGTCTACATCTCATATCTTTCACATTTCAATATTTTTCTACAATTTTAATATGCTATATAATTATTAATTTTCAATAAAGTTAACCAGAAAAAAAGAAACTAGATGAGAACTATGCCCATTTCCCCCTAACCACAGCTAAGGAAGTGTCTTCAATGTGTTATTTTATAGATACCATAGTTATTTAGAAATATTGTAGTTATTTAGAAATATTGTAGCAGTTAAACTGACCTTGGAAAGGTCAGCACAGGAGACAACTGTGTTTGGAGTTACAATTACAAAAACAACAAGGGAAATGTGATTACCTCCACATGCACAATTAGATTTTGCTATCTTTACCTTAAAATTTTTAAACCTGGTTGAAAGTAAATGTCCTCCATCAGAACTTTATTGACAAAAGGGTAAATCTGATAAGCATGCATAGGATTCAAGTCCTACAGAAGTAATCTGAACAGGAAAGTTAGGTGGCCTGTGTCAGTAACACCATAGGGTCTAGGATGTGCTTGTGTATTAATAGACAGTGGAACACTATTATGGCTGCCCTCCCAGAACATGTGACCATGGAGAGAGGAACTTCCCAGCCCTGTGGTGGAGCCCGTTCCCAGTCATTCCTACAATTGGGGCATTCTTGAGGATAATCCTGGAGAAAAAACAGCATAGTAAACATAGAGATCCACACAGGCTACAAATCCCAGGACAAGGGGAGAACTGAAGAAGACAATGCAGGAGTCTTGCATGCTGGTGAGGTGACAGGCCCTCCCATATACTCCTGAGAGTGTTTGTTGCTGATGACCCTCATAGTCTATATGCTGTTCAGCTGCTGCAATTACAAAAACAAAAAGGGTAATACGTTGGACACCACAATGTCTAGTTTCTCATTCTTCCCTAAGGGATGAATGGAGACTTGAGATTATTGGTATCACCCTTTTACTGTTTCCCATTATCACCTTAGTGGTGGTTATCCTTTCCTACTGAGACCACTAATACTAATACTAACATTAACACTAATACTAACACTAACACTAACACTAACACTAACACTAACACTAACACTAACACTAAACATACTAAGACTAAAGACTACATGGCAAAATCCTTCTTAAAACAAGACTTCCTCCACCCTCCAAGTCATCCGATAATCCTCTCCTTAAGCAATAAATGTCAAGGATATGACCTTGTGGCTTTCTGTTCCTCATGAACAACTGACCAGCTCAACTCCACTGTAGTGACATTTTGTCTCTTGCTCTTTATCTCTCACCATGTGCCATCATGCCTCGTATGAAATTGACGGCTTACTATAGAGGTCTCAAATGCATCATGTTTGTATATTTTTATATAGGATGTTATCACCTATTTACATTCTTATTTGCTGGTCTGATTGGTGCAAGAATAATTTCTCACTGCTAAGTCATGGTTATATAATTATGCCCCTATGTGCATTGGCACTGACTATAGTGCCATGTCCTCAGAGTTGTCCAGAATCATCCTTTATGCCCAAAGATCTGACATAGTCTGAGTAATTCCCCACACAACCCATTTGAGAAATCCTAAACAAAGACCTCACTGAGGTGAAGAAACTGAATCATGCACACAGCCCACACTCAGGCCAAGAGATCTACCATACCAGCTCTAGAAGTCCCCTTTCTACCTTGTCTATACCTTACACTTCAATGGTAGTTCCCAGTGTTAATGCTTCATGGCCTTTACATTTCAAGGGAGAAGGTACTTTGAAAATTTTCAAAAAGTGACCACTTCAGATTTTCAGCTTCTTCTAAATTGGTTCCTGGTTCCAATCATGAGTGGAGAAGATGGAATGAGAATGTGATGAATTTTAAGATACACAGACACTTCAGTTAACTGTAGAATAACAACAGAATAATTACAGAATATGATGGATTTAAAAATACGCAGAATCTGCACCTAATTACATTGCCTATATTCATTGCAGCAAATTAATCTCATGAACTTTATGAACTCAGCACATGACGGAACAACAGGGAAAGCAGCGGGGTGGTTCCCCAGGGATAGAGCTGGAACAGAAGGAGCCCCTTTTCCCTGATGAAGTCAAGACTTGTGACAATTACATAATGACAACTATGGGCCTTGTGACTCAGAGAAGGATAAACAGGGCCTGGCTGGTACTGTTGTAACAGAACTCCCACCCTGTGCTGAGCTGCTCAGAATGTGCAGGTGAGTGCACTTGTTTCTGTGGATTGGGGCTGCCGTGGACTTTGGAAGGGAAGCTGCCAGGGCTGGTCTATATCAGGTGGGGGACAGAAGGGTCTGAGTCCTGTCACTTTTGGAAAATGCATGTGCCAGGACATTTGGAAGACCATCACTTCCCAAATGTCATCTGGAAACCTCTGTCTCACTTCTCCATGAGGGAGCCCTGTTCAGCCGCATTCCTAGCACACTGTACCAGAAGCTATTCCTTTTATACAGGACAAGGAGGGCATAGGAGACTGGGGTCCCCTACGGCATTTCACTGGCTGTGTGGAAGCACTGCTTCTCTGTAATCTCTCTGCCACCATTCTGTGTTTCCACATCACAATAGAGGAATTTGTACTTTTATTTTTTATTTGGGCTATGTCTTCTGTCTGGTGTGCTACATGTCATACGCCTGCCTCTTTATGAATATGTCTAACAATTTTTAAAATTTACTCTGCATTGTCCCTTTAAACTCACATCCAGCTTCCAGTCTAATTGTGATATGCTCTTATGGTGAATGGCTGACTGTAAAAGGATGTGTACATGGAGCACAAAGCAGAGCAGCAATACAGCTCTTTTGAACCGTTTTTCCTTGTTACCAAGCACAGACATAAGCACTGCCTAAGGCCTCACCTTCTCCTCACCAGAGCCCAAGGCAGTACATGGTATTACCCTCAGTTTACAAGTGGAAATACTTGGTCTTGGAGAGGTCAGGGAGTCTGCAGTTAGGAATTGGGAAGACAGGATGGGAACTTCAGAGTACCTGCTTATAAGAATCAAACCACTCTATTCATCGGACAAGATAATGAAGTTGGTAAGTCATGTGTCATTGAACAGGAATGGAGGGGTGTTTTCATGATGTCTGCACCGAAAGTCACAGTGATAATCATGTGGTTCAAAGGGCACCTGCCACAACCGTCCCCTAATTTTTCCTACGGCATTGCAATTTACAACTACACTTGTAACTCCAAGCCTTCTATGATTATTTGATAAGCTGTTTTCTGCAGATACGGATTCAGATCATTGAGACAATAAAAGGAAAGCGGTGTACACAGGGAAGTGGTGAAAGACAAGGGAGAAACAGCAGCAGGCAGCAGAGTGCAAAGGGACCACAAGTATTCGTCATGGAAAATGAGTCCAGGTTGGTTTGTGGGGAGTGAATAGGAGTGAACTATGAAAAGATGTGTGGCAGCAGGTGACAGAGATTCCCAGAGGGACTTCCTGCACATTCCTATGGCTAAACTATGGACCAATCTCATTTGCTTTGCAAAAGTGCAATGTGCCTTAACAATTCAGCCCAAACTTCATAGGAAAGCAATGAGGTCAAAGGAATAAAGATTTCACAGATCAATCTACAAATGTACTTGGACCAAACAAATCAATCGAGGTATAAGAAGACTTAGATTTGAATAAATAAATTTCTGTTTTATAATCTCATTGAAGATGAAAATCCCTAAAGGGAGAGCAATGATGAGATTAAAGTAAATATACTTATTAAGACATTTAAAAGTTAGAAAATGTTAAGAGACACCATCAGTAAAATACTGGCGTTGGCAAAAGTGGCCAGAGCATATTTTGAAAATGAAATCTGTATTCACATGATTTACTGCAGAGTTAGAGGAAGAGGGCAGGATAATAAGTGTGGGTAAGGTAAAAAAAAAAAAAAACAGCCTCTAAATATTGTCCCATTAATAAAGTTCCACAACAACCTCCAATCTATAAAACCATGGAATAGACTTTCACAAAACAGGCACCTACAGATGAGGCCTTCCCTGTCACTAACTATCCAAAAATATCAGAGCAAGGAGAAAAAAATTATCCTACATTCAGAGCTAGGCTGGTTCACTTGGCAGAGTCAGTTCTCCAGAGATGGCTGGGGACTGTCGCAGCCAGCATTCAGAGCAGATGAGGGAAGAATGTACACAGTGCTGAGAGCTAAATAGAGAAGCGCAGTGTTTCCGACTAAGCTAAACTGGGTAGATTGTGGAATCTAGACATCGATATGCAGGAATAGAGGCGGAATTAACTGCTTTAGGAAATTGATCAAGTGGAATATATATATATATATATATATATATGTGTGTGTGTGTGTGTGTGTGTGTGCGCGCGCGCGCGCGCCAGGAGAGAAATAAAGACCTCAAAATGTTAGATGTTATAATCATGGCAGCTCGTGAATCTATAAAGTCACAGATAAATAAGGAACACAAAGAATGAGAGGAGGAGGAGAATGCATGCATGCACAAGACTGTCACATATTACACACTCCAGTGTTGCCACTGTTCTCTTCCTTTTAGTGAACCAGAGAGAAGCCACAAACTGAAACATTTCCTCCTCACTAATTTCTGTTCCTCCAAAAATACTTCCTGTTTTTCTCCATGAATTCACAAGATGATGGGAGTAACCTTATCCGGAAAATAATGTTCCTTTCTCTTACTGGAATTGGCATTGCAGGGAATTTCTTTTTGTTTGTGAAACATCTGTACACTTTACATGTGGAGACTGAGAAGAAATCCACGGACTTTATTGTAATCCAACTGGCACTCGCTAATGCGATGACACTCTGGGCTTCTGGAATCTCCTATATAAGATCACCTTTTCATTTTCATTACTCCTTAGGTAATGTTGGTTGTAAAGTCGTGATTTTTCTGGGAAGGGTGGCCCGGGGCCTTTCCCTTTGCACGACCTGTCTTCTCAGTGTGGTCCAAGCCATCACCATCAGTCCTGTGAACACGCCGTGGACAAAGCTCAAACCACAGAGAAAATGGCCAGTCCTTTCCTGTCTCCTCTTCTTTTGGCTCTTAAATTTCCTGATCAGCTCCAACTTGCTCCACTACATCAGAGCACTAAATAGCATCAACAGGTCTGTTACTAAAATCCATGTTGGGTATTGTTACATGATGCCCTCTAGGCAAGCAGTCAGGTGGCTTTTTCTGTCTCTCATGACTCTTCGGGACATTGTCTTCCAGAGTCTCATGGGCTGGAGCAGCGGGTACATGGCAGTACGTCTGCATGAGCATCACAAGCGTGTCCTCTACCTGCACAACTCCAGCCCTGCAAACAATTCCAGCCCAGAAGTCAGAGCGACTCTAAGTATTCTCATTCTCATGACCTATTTCCTTCTTTTTTATTGGGCAGATTTTACTTTTTCCTTCTACACAGGCTCAACTGTGACACATGAGTTCACAATACTAAATATTAAAATATTTCTAGGAGTTGGTTATGCAATTTTCAGCCCCTTTGTTCTGATCAGCCGGGATACCCACATGGTTAAACGCTGGCACAGACACAGAGATCTTGGGGAAAGTCCCTCCAACGTGAACACTCTATGAAACTGAAGGTTTGCATTTAGTTGTATATTTTACTCAGAAATTCTTTCCAACAAACAGACTGTGATTTAAAAATTATTTTCATCCAGCATCAATTAGAAGTATCTTTTCAGTGCAGAATGCTGATATGAGGTCTTGGGAAGCAAACACTGACAGAAACGGAACTCCTGTGAGAACCAAGGAGACTGAGCAATCACCAGAGCACCATGCAGGTGTGATGCTGAGTGATGGGCAGAGGGCGGGGGGACTGGGGATGTGTCCCAGGCTCCTGCACAGCAAAGGCTGTACCAGATGAGGTGTCCTGGAGATCAGTTTAGTATTCTGTGGAGGTCTGTGTCTTATGGAAATTTACCTGTCTGTCTTTTCCTGGCTCATTTAGGAAATGGATAGAAACAGTTTGTGAGTTTGTCCCAACTTGAACCCAGCCATGTGTTTTCGGACACAATGGCTAAAGGAATTCCCAAATGTTGGAAGTGTTCATAGTCAAGTGCATGTTTTCACAGTGGTCATCAGGGAAATGGCTTTCACTTTGTTATTTTACATAAAGAGGTCATTTACTAGGCAATCTAAATCTGGCCCAGGGTATCTAAGAAAGAAGGAAGATGATTTTCTTGTAGACTTCATTTAACCATTGCTTTGATGTGTTATTTGTCTTTATAATTGTATAGCTATTAGTGTCTATCTTTCTTGAACATTAAAAGAGAATGATGAAAAGAACAACACATATATTAGGTGTCGTGGCTTGGGTCTATATATCCTCCCAAATCCTCATAGGTGGGGATTTTCAGAGGTAAACCTAGCATATATGATGCAGAGATTAAGTGTAAAATGCCGGGATTGAATCATGGTCCAATGCTAGGATTAACGGTGCTGTACCCTGGGTGTAAGTCCACTTTAAGGTATCTTGGATTGAATATAAGGGATATAAGAAGTGTTGTCTGTCAGTTACTGCTTGTTACTTCAGTACTTTGCAGTTTTATTCTGGTGCCTGTTGTCTGCATGAACCCTTTCTTCATTATGATGTCCCTCTGCCATAGCAGCCTACCTTGGAGCTGGCTAAATATGAACTAAAAAATCTACAAACTATGAGCTACAATAAATCTTTTCTCTTTAACTTTGGGTGTCAAATATTTTGTTTCAGCAGTGAGGAAGGTAATGCATTAAATAAAAATAAATTGATGTCATAACTTTCAACTAAATCTTGTTGTTGGCCAAAGATATCACATATACAGAATAGGAAGCTCACCCAAGAAGACAGTTTCCTACCTCAACATGAGCCCAGTTATCTACATAAGGAGAAAAAAAGAACAAAAGAAATATGGCAATGTGACCAGGCTGTAAGTCACTGAGACTTGTGTGGCAAATACCCCTGAGTGTTAGAACCCACAGGAGCAGGCCTTTCTGAAGGAGGAAGAAAGCAAGACAAAAAAATAAACAAACATTTTACCATCTCTAGTCTAGAAACCCATTAGGTTGAATTCTGAGACTCTATGATTGAGAACTATGCAATAAAACAGTTTTAAGACAATAATTTCACCAAAATAATTGGCAAAATTTCATATTTAATGGCAAAACATCATTGAGACTTTAGGGACCAGGGCTCTCATCCACTGCAAAGGGACATACTTTTCAAATAAAAATTGTGAATAATTTAACAACAAAATGAGGAATAGGTATAAATTTTGATTTCAGTGTGTTCCTGTTGTAATTGTTCTTTCTCTTTTTTTTAATTTATTTATTTTTATTTATTACATTTATTGTGTGTGTGTGTGTGTGTGTGGCCAGCTCAGCCCACCAGGGGGCGGGGCTGGCTGGCATGTGGTGCTGGAGGATCGAACCGAGGTCCCTGTGCTTTGCCAAGCTTGTTTCAAGTAGGTGCTTTAGACCACTGAGCCATCTCTCCAGCCCCTGTTCTTTCTCATAAATAAATCCCATAGTTACATTTATTTACGTGAGAAAATGTTCAATGTTCATCATGTGCACTTCACCATTACTTGTGATTTTAAAGACAGGAAGCAGCAGACACAGCTGTCATTACAGAACTAGATAAAACGATGAGAATTAAACAAGCATTGTAGGGTCACCCAACTTGCAGCAGGAGGTGGTGTTTATAATGTGTCCAGGTACAGACAGTGCTACATGAGAGTGCCACCAGCCTACCTTTTGCTACATGATGGCAGCAAAAGAATGAGCAGAGTGTATGAGTCTCTATTCATCTGTTTATATATAGAAGGAAAACAAGAAAAATATGTCGATTGCACACCAGCTAGACTGGGACACAGGTACAAGGAACATAGGATAGACATCTTTAAAGAGGAGTACTTTATATTCTTAAAACATACATATGAAGAAATACTTCCATCATTGACAGTAGTTAAAGAGGATACTACGTATGCCCTGTAAAATAAAATTTAATGTTGATAATAGAGCCATTATATGAAAACACAATTTTAAAAACTGATACAAGAGAAACTTAAAATAAAAATCTTGCATGTGTTCTACAAGTTAAATATAAGCACCAATAAAATTCTAAACACAATTGAATTTATGATGGATTCTTCCAACTTTATGTAAGGCAAAATTCCACTTTAACACAATTTGAAAAGAACCTTTGAGCATTCATTTCTTGCAGCTATCCTAACTTTGAAACAATAATGTGGAAAAGTTGCTGCAAGTCAAGGAAGCATCTAAGCTAATATCCATCATGAACACAGAGAAAAATTATAAATGGAATGTCAGCAGACAGAATCCAAAAACAGGACTCACAGCATGGCTGAAAAGAGGAGAAACTTCAGAGCTACTCAGACAAATTCAACTAGAAACACAGGCAATTGGGAGAAAGGGGAGAGATATACATCCTGAAATCAAAACTGATCTAAAATTTAAAAAACTCGTAGATCAAGCAAAACACAGATAAAGGACTTATAAACAGCTAGCCAGCCCACCCAACTGGCACTGAGTATCCACATCACAGAAGTTTGCCTGCCATACTTGGAAGCATAAAAAGAGAAAACAGAAAGGACATACTAAATAGATTTATTAATATATTAAAACCATGTCACACCATGCAGACTTAGAATATACAGCACCTGTCTCTTTTGCCTCCCTGAAAACAGAGAATCCTGTAGCTGAATATATAATAAATTCTACAGCACACACAAGATTGAGTGAACTGAGCCCTCTCTGATGATCAGCAAGCTTTCTATCTTTTTTTCTTTGCCTTTTATTTTCTTTCCTTTGCTCCCCTTTTGACCACAATAGTGCAAACTGGAGCCTCTAAGAGCAAGATTATAGTCTACAGGGATGTGTACTAACCCCCACCCTGGGCTAGAGAGACACAAGAATTAAACAAATTTGTACTGCAGGAGTCTGAAATTTGTGGCCATCCCCATTCTTGGGAGAGGAGCATAAAAGCACCACAGAGCACCTCAAGCCATCACACCTGATGAAGTTACAAACTAAAGCAGTGGCAGGTGGTGATGGTCACAGACCTTGCAAAGCAACAAGTGTGAAGTCAGCACTTCTCCTTTAAGAGAGGAGTAAGAATTGTGACTGAACAGCCTAGGACAACACCGTCAGGAGCAAAGGGTTAAACCACATCAGAGCATCCCACCTGTTGTGGATTGCTAACTGGTGATCAACTATTTATGCCCAACTGAATTGGCATAGAGTGATGCTGGGGTTGGGAGGCCCACCAGAGGATTGTTGACAGCAGCATAAGAGGCAAAACTGGAGAAGTTGTTGAGAGGCTATTAGGGAAGCTGTTAGGAGAAGCTGTTGGAGCAGTTCAGAGAGGTGGTTCTCTTGGGCTATTCTGCTATTCTCCTCATGCTGTCTTTCCTGTTAAATTTGGTTGTTCTTGTTGGAGGAGGAGCCCTGGACCTCTCTGTCCCTAAAGATGGCTATGGTTCACTTTTTTGGAGCTCTTGTTCTCACCCTGAGCATCACTGTTTGGCTCAGGAGGGGGATGATGGTGCACAGTTCAGCCTTTTGGAGAAGCTTGTCATATTTACTTTCCTGATGAGAACTCAGCTTTCCTCAGAATTAGAGGAGCTTGAGATCTCACTGTTGCTGAAAATGGCATGGTACTTTTCAGGAGAGCTCAAATTCTTACTTTGAGCATTGTGTAATGGCTCCAGTGCAGATCCCTCAGCCTGCTAGCACAGATCCTTCATCCCACTGGCACAGATTTCTTAACTTCTACCACTGACCTTGGGCCTTCCTACCACAGATCTGTGAGACAGGCCTGTGTGAGCAATGTCGTGGGCTCTAGGCATCCAGTTGGACTTGTAGGAGGCATTGTTATGAGCTCTATGTTTTCAGCTGGACTCATGAAGGATATTAGGATTCAGGCCCTCAGCTGGATTCTTCAGTCTTTAGTATGTAGATAGATTTCCTGCAATTCTGTATATGATTGTTTGGGTGATTATAAAAAAATCTTATAAAATGTGTCCTGTATTGTATTTTTCCCTTGCAAAAACCACAAAATATGACATCACCCCGCTCTATAATAAATAAGAGGAGAAGACAGAGATTTTCCAGTAGAAGAGGACTATAGAAATTTGAGTAAGGTGCCAACTGTACAAGAGACTGGAAGCAGTCACTTGTCTATCTATAAGCACCACAGCAACTGAGAGAGATATGCTGAGAGAAACAGGGTAAGAGTTGGAAGGCTGCTTGCTAATAGACATACAAAAAGTATCAACTGAGGACGGTGGCCAATGCACCCACATCTGAAGGCCAAGATCAGCTTAACATATAGCACAAACTCTACTGTAGGAATGGCAATGATAACCAGTAGTTGTGGGATCTCAGTGGACACTAAAAGATTTTGTTTTCTATAATATTTTTCCTCTTTTTTCGCTGATTTATTTTCTGTTTTTGCTTTTATTGCCTTTTACTTATTTTTTTTAATCTGTCTTCTTTCTCCTTATACTCCATTTTTGTCTCTAGGTTTAATCATATTCTCATATGGGTGATTATCTCTAATTTTTCTGGTTAACCATGAAGAGTCTTTGCACACTTCTTCATACTTTCTTTTTTCTCCTCTTCTCTAGTTTGCCAAAGCTTACAAGGTCATCCTTCAACTTCCAGGCTTGCCTCTACCTTATTTCTCTTATCTCTGATTTATCCACTATTCTTCGTAAATTTCCCCACCACAGGGTAAAGACAACTCTATCAAGGGTAGAAACTTTGAATACAAGCTTCCAATTTATTAGGGATTGTCACATAACTGTAGATTTTGATCCTATGATTTAAGGTACAAAATTAATAGTTACAACATTTTGTCCATTTTTAAGCTGTGCTTGATGCTACTGTTAGTGCTAATTATACTATGTTATTTAGGATGTCATATGTGTTTCAATCAGCTGTGTTCACTTCTGTAACAATACTGAGAAGATCTAGGGAAATAATCTCACTACAGTCTAGCATGAAAGGAGCAAGTATAAGCCATACAGACAGCCACATTCACTCTTAGTAAATATGGAAGGTAGAATTTGGAGGCAGACACAAACTAAGAACCTTGTACACACAGAAGACATTCCTGAAGAATAGACATTTCCTAGGGAGGCCTCGATATTAGTGATAAAGCTGCCTACTACAAAAACTTATGAGGATCAGCACAGAAAACAAAATAAAAAATTTTAATAGAAAATTAAAGATGCAGAAGCATAAGGCAACCTCACACATCTGACCCACTCAAAACAAATCCAGGAAACAAGATAGTGAAAAATGGAAGTCGCACATCTGAAAATTCTGAGATGATAGCAACAGAAGTAAAGAAACAAATCCATGAGGTTACAAAAGAAATCATATCAGAAATCATCTATCAAGTTAAAAAAGAAATGGTTAAGTAGTGAAGGAATTACTCAGCAAATAGAGTAGATATGAATAAAAACATTAAAAAGCAAAAGAAAATGATGGAAACTTTGAAGGACTAATAGGAAATAATTATAATTTATGAAACAGATTAAAATAGATAACCAGAAAATTTAAAATTCAATTGCAATCTTATAAAGTGGTTTGAATGAAACTAAAGACAGACTTTCAGACCATGAAGACAGGAAAATAGTTAGTGATCATGAAAGAAAAGGTCTCTTGAAAAAAGAACAAAGATCAGAAAAGAACAATTCAACAGCTGCAAAGGTGATGCAATGAAAAATGCTACAAGAATAATTAGTGTCAATAAAAAAGCAGCCCTTAACACACATGGCATAAAAAAACTATGTGCAGAAATGATAGCAGAAATTTTCACAAGCATAGGGCAAGAATCTGGGGACATGTAGATAAGAGAGGCATACAGAAATGAAATTAACTATGACCAAAGTGAATCTACACCCAAGCATAAAACAAGGCAGGCCTGATAACTCAGCAGACTAAGGCACCTGCTTAGGCAGAGCACAGTGGCCAGGGTTCAATCCCTGATGTGATGTGCCAGCCCTGACCCTGGGGTGCACTGAGACAGAGATTAAAACTGGGTGTAGTGATGTGTGCCTGTAATCCCAGTGTTTGGGAGGTTGAAAACAGGAGTATCACTACAAGTCAGATCTACATATTGAAACCCTGCACATCCTGTACTAAATACAAATCAATGAATCAATCAATCAAGCCCCTGGATATTGAGAATAATAACAGGACATGAAAAGCTATTAGAGAAAAGAAAAAAAAACTATTAAGGAAATCCATCAGAGTCAAGGCACACTTCTTAACACAAACACTCAAGTCAAGAAGAGCTTGGAGTCAAGTATGTCAAGTCCTGAGAGAAAACAACTTCCAACTCGATGGATGTAACATGGAAAATTATCTTTCAAAAATACAGAGAAATAAGATACTTCCATGATAAAGAACAACTGAAGAGAGGCCGAGGAGGTGGCTCAGTAGAATAAGCCCTTTCCTGGCAAGCATGAGGGCCTGAGTTCAATCCCCAGTTCTGCCAAAAAAAAAAAAGAACAACTGAAGAAATTCATGACCCCCAAACAAAGAGTACTGAAAGATAGCCTATACAGAGATAAAAAATGACCACAGTTCTATAAATAATATAAAGAAATCACCAGACAGTATGAACAATTAAATGGAAGGGAAAAGCAGGCATCCAACAATGGGAAAATAACATGACAAAGATAAGCCAATACATATCAGTTATAACCATCACTGTAAATAGCCTCACTTCAAGAAAGGCCCTGACAAAATGGATGAGGAAAACAGACCAAGCAATATATGGTGTAAAAGAAAAACATTTAACTCAGAAAGAAATTCATCGACTGAAAGTCAAAGGATGGAAAACAATATTCCATAGAATAGGAATTGAGAAAAACATTGGTAGCTATTAGTTTTGCACATAATGTGAACTTCAAACAAACAATGATCAAAAGAGATAAAGAAGGTCACTACATACTTGTCAGGTGAAAATTTCAAAAAGACATAACAATCATAAATAGATATGTACCAAATGCAGGAGTGTTGAGGACTACTGAGATGACTCTCCCTGAAAGAAGACAAATTGTCTCCATTTTGGCCCACCCTTGCTCTATTTCCATGTACTGATATGGTCAGTGATGGCTAGAAAAATTGTCTTACTCCTCAATTATCTTTAAGCAATTCAAATGCATCTAGCCAAAACATTGATGTCTAGCCTTTGGAGCAAAGTGACTAGTCAGTGATTCCCTACCTATAACACCCTACTCCTAAGCATGAGCTAAGCTGAAAAACACCACACTATCAGCTGGGATTGAGCATCAAGAAAGGGCCGGTGAGGTTCCAGGTCAATAAAAGCTAGACATGAGAGCTGACTCAGCTAACTCAAAACATGATACTTCCCAAAACTTCATTATGCAGATCTCTTCAAATTTAGAGGCTACCTGTTACCAAAATCAGGTACTCTATTTCAGAGGAGTCAATATGTCTCCTACCTAGTCCAGTTTAAAGTACTGATGTACTTCCTTCCATTCTTTATTTTGTTTTAAAGAGAAAGAAAACTAAAACAAAAATTCATAACAAAATATTGGGAGCGTAACAATGGTCAGCACATTGTATATTGCTATCTTCAAAGTAGTTACTCAGCATAAATATATGCGTAAGAAAAATGTTATGTTGGTTTTTGTCCAAACAATATTAGCTCAAATATTTCTTTTCAATGAACTAGGTGAAATTAGTAGTATAGCTACCTTAACATATATATCTATAAATAATCTCATATCCTATATATATAATCTTATATCATATATATAGTATATATAGTATAATATATATATAGAGAGAGTTTTTTTTAGAAAAGTGTCTACAGGGTGTTCAGGGCCTCACTATTCAGGGCCTCACTACTAGATTGGACTCAGTGATTCCCCTGTTTTACAGCCTCCCAAGCACTGGGATTACAGGCACACACCACCATGCCCAGTCTCAATAGCTGTCTCAGTGTGCCCTGGTGGCAGGGCTGGCATGGCAGGCCCAGGAATCGAACTTCCAGCCCCTACACCTGCTTGCAGGCACTTTAATCCACTGAGCTATTTGGCTGGCCTTTTGTGTTCTCTCTCTCTCTCTCTCTCTCTCTCTCTCTCTCTCTCTCTCTTTCTCTCTGTGTCTCTGTGTCTCTGTCTGTCTCTCTCGTATTTTGGACAGGGTACAGGGTGTACAGGGTCTTACTGAGTAGACTGAAATCATAGTGATCCTCCTGTTTACAGCTTTCCAAGTGCTGGGCAGGCACACGCCACCACACCCAGTCTCTGTATATATTAAGAACTGAGTTTTATGGGTGGTTCAGTGGTAAAATTTCTTTTTTTAAAAAAAATGTATTTAGTACAGGGTCTACAGGGTCTTACTACATAAACTGGACTCATAGTGATTCTCCTGTTTTTAATCTCCCAAGCACTGGGATTATATGCACGCACCACCACACCTACTCTCATTCCCATCTGAGTGCTCTCCGGTGGCAGGTCCTGCACAACACACTGGGGATCAAACCCCAGTCCCTGCTCCTACCTCAGCAGGCACTTTTGTCTGCTGAGCTATCTGGCTGGTTCTAAAACTCATAGATAGATAGATAGACAGACAGACAGACAGACAGACAGACAGACAGACAGATAAATTCTATATCTTATAATCTATTCAACTACTTTGAAGATAACTATATGCAATATAACAACCATTGTTGATTTCCTATCATCTTATTTTGAAATTGGGTATCATTTTAAATGATTTTTTACTCTCTTTAAAATAAAATGTCATTTATATAATTTCAATTTGTTTGTTGATAGCATATAAAAAATAAGAAAATCTGTGTATTGATTTTTTTCCTTTTCTCTTCATTGTCTTTTTCTTTTCACCCATTCTATTTTTTTTAATTTTATTTATTTATGTGTGTGTGTGTGTGTGTGGCCAGCTTAGCCCACCAGGGGGCGGGGCTGGCTGGCATGTGGTGCTGGGGGACTGAACCGCAGTCCCTGTGCTAAGCTTGTTCTAAGTAGGTGCTTTAGACCACTGAGCCATCTCACCAGCCCTTTTCACCCATTCTAGATTCTCTTTCCTTTTCAACAGTTACTTCCCATTTCATAAATTATACACTTTGGATCTTATGTAGTCTTTTAGCCTCTCATACTAGGATGATGACATGGTGTTCACACACATGAGCCCGATATATTACACTTTTGAGTATGGTCCCAAGTTGTATCCATTTACCTATAAAACTCTCATGTTTGTCCTTCTTTATGTTTGAGTAGTGCTCCATTGTATAAAATGACATCAATTTTATCCATTTCTCTATTGATGAGCATTTGGGTTTTTTCCAAACTTTAGTTATTACTAATTGTGCTGTTATAAACATGAGTGCACATATATCACTGTGGTATCATACTTTTAATTCTTCTGGGAAGATACCTAGAAGGGGAAGACCTGGGTCAAATGGGACACCTCATCCTAGTGTTTTGAGGAGTCTCAACCCTGATTTACACAGTCACTGCACCAGTCTACACTACTTCCAATAATGGAGAAGGGTTTCTTTGGCCCCAGAGCCCCTCCAATATGTCTTTTTGGTTGATTTCTTGATGATAGCCATTCTTTCTGGAGTGAGACAGAATCTCACATGTGTTTTAATTTTCATCTCTCAAAAAGCCATTGATGTTTAACGTTCTTTCATATACTTATTTGGCATTTGTATTTCTTCATCTCAGAAAGACACATGCATCTCAACTGCAGACTTTTGGATTGGGTCTTTAAATTTGGGAGTCTGATTTTTTTTCAATATTTTATAGGACTTAGGTAGAAGTCCCCTGTGTGAGGAACAACTGGCTATAATGTTTCCCGCTCTGTGGGTATTCTTTTTATCCTACTGGTGATTGATTTTTTTGTGCACAATATTTCTAATAAGGTGGGTGTCTCAGTTACTCTTATCTCATTGCTGGGACTAATATCTGACACCCAAAATGAAGAAAAGAAAGTTCATTTAGCTCACAGTTTGTGGGGGTTTCAGTCCATACTCAGTTGGCTCCAAGGCAGAGTATGGCACACAGCACAGAGCAACTGTTCATGGTGGCAGCAAAGAGCAAAAGCAAAGGGAGTGGCAGCATCTCAGGCAGCTAGCTAGCCTCTCTGCCCTCCTTACACTGTAATGCAAACTACCTGCCCCAGGGCAGGTGCAGCACCCACACTCACAATAATCAATCATAAACTCCAGAAGCTGCCCATGACTACAGGAGGCTTTGTGGGGACAAGTACACACAAACCATGACAGTGGGATCCTATTCGTTGATTCCTTGAAGAATTTCCCATGAAATCTGGATTTTGTTCATGAATTCTCTACTTACACATATATCTTCCACATTTCTACCTTTTATACCTTCAATAGATTTAATGTTTCTGTTTTAATATTTATCTTTGATCCATTTTTACTTTAGTGCATGGTTCTAGGCATGTGCTGAGTTTGAGCCCTTCACACATGGAAAGCCAGGTTCTTGTTTTCCACTTTTTTAGTGCGTTTGGTATAGAGTCTCATTACACAGCTTGGACTCAGTGATCCTTCTGTTCTCAGTGGGCCTAGCGCTGAGATTACAAGTGTGCACCATCACACCTGGTCTCGGTGGTGTGCCCAGGGGCAGGGCCGGCACAGCACGTGGTGCCAGAGATCAAACTCTAGTCCCTATGATTGCCTAAGTAGGTGCTTAGTCTACTGAGCTATCTTCCTGGCCTTTTTCCACCATTTGTTAAAGAGTCTGTCTTTGTTCCAGTGAATATGTTTGCATCCTTTGCCAAAGATAAGGTGCCCAATGTGTTTGAAGTTGTGTCTGCATCTTCTTTTTTGTTATACTGATCTTTAAGTCTGGATTTTTTGCCAGTAGCATGCTGATTTTATCACAGTAGTTTTGTAGAATAATTTCAAGGCAGGCGCTTTGGTGCCCCCTAACTTTTCTTTGTGAATTAAAAGTGCATTTGCTATTGTAGGTCTCTTCTGGTTCCAAATGAATTTTAGGATATTGTTCTCTCCTTCTGTGAGATATGCTAATGGCATTTTAATTGGTATTTCATTAAATCTGTATTATAATTTTGGAAGTATGACATTTTCTCTATGTTGGTCCTTCCTATCCATGAGCAAGAGATGTCTTTCCATTTTCTGATATCCTCTTCAATCTCCTTTTATCAGGGTATTGTGATTTTCAATGTATGGCTGTCTAATTTTAGTGAGAAAAAAATGCAATAAAAACAGTATGAAATTTTACCATACTCACAAGTGAAATTAACCAGAATCCCATGTGTAAACACCATACTGTCTCCCTAGTGTAAGGAACTGAAAGAGTAAATAAGATCCAAAAGTACAATAGATTTGGTCAAAGAGAAATAAACTTCTCAAAAGGAAAGGGCAACAGGGATAAGGGAATGGATAAAAGAAGGAAAGGAAAAGAAAATCTATCTATTTATCTATGTTTATCTACTTCTATGTCTATACCTACATCTACACACACAAAAAAAAGCTAAGATAATTATACTACTAATTACTATTAGTTTATTTATTTATTTATTTCTGGGGAAGGGTCTACAGGGAGTTCAGAGTCTCACTACTAGATAGGACTCGTAGTAATCTGCCTGTTTACAGCCTCCAAAGAGCTGGGATTACAGTCATACACCATCATTCCCAGTCCCAATTGCTGTCTCAGCTTGCCCAGGAGGCGGGGCCGGCAGAGCAGGCCTGGGGATCAAACTCTATTAGTGTATTTAAAAGAATGATTTGTCCTCATACTGTTTAATTTTTCATACCTATATCTTGTAATGTGAGCAACTACTTTAAAGATAACAGTAAGCAACAAATTAACCATTGTTAATCTCCCACTAGTGGCAGGGAGACAGCTCAGTGGAATAAGCGCTTCCCTGGCAAGCGCCAAGGGCCTGAGTTCAATCCCCGGTTCCGAAAAATAAAATCTCCCACTAGTGTATTTTTAAATTCTATATCAATGATTTTTTTATTTTTAAAATTAAACTTTTAAAAATTAAAAATTTTTTAAATATCTTCTGTGACCTATTTGTTGATCAGGAGGGTGTCCTTTAATTTTCATGTGCTTCTATAGTTTTTTGTGGCTTCTTTTTTCATTGATTACTAGTCACATAATATGTATGGGACAATTTCAATTATTTTGAATTACTGAAATATGTTCTATGGGTTAATATGTGAGAAGGTGTATGCTCTTGTTGTATGGAACACCCTGTGGGCATCTACTAAGTCCATTTGTTCAAAAGTTTGTTTCAGTTCTAATATTTCTGTGTTGATATTTTGTCTGGTTGATCTACTAAATATTCCCCCACTACACTTGTCTTAGTGCTTGACTTTTCATGTCCATTAATATTCGTTCTATGTACATGGGTGCACCAGTGCTTTGCACAAATATGTTTATCATTGTTATACCTCTTTCTTGAGGTCTTCTCTTAACAAGAATCTAGTAACCTTATTTCTCTATTTGAATCAGTCTGGGTATGAATTTCACTGTCTGTGAATAGGATAGCTATTCCTACTTTTTGTTGGGATCTTGTGGAATGGAACATTGTTTTCAATCCTTAACTTTCAGTCTATAAATTTCTTTTTTAGTTAAATGTGTTTCTTTTTTTTTAATAAAGTTTATTTTTATTTATTTATTTTTTTGGCGGAACTGGAGATTGAACTCAGGCCTTTGTGCTTGCCAGGGAAGCACTTATTCCACTGAGCCATCTTCCTGGTCCCTATAAAATTTAAATAAATGCAAATTTTATTTAGCTCACAGCTTGTAGAGGTTTTAGTCCATAATCAGCTGGTCCAAGGTAGCATGGCTTGGCAGACAGGCATCGAAGAGGAGAAACCTTTAATGGTGGGCAGAAGGTAAGAAAGCAAGCAAGAGACAAGATAAGCCTCTCTCTGTCCCCTATATTGTATTCAAACTACTGGGATGAGGGTGGTACCAAACCAGTCAGTGGGCCAAGTTAGTAATCACCCATCCTTAATCCTAGCATGCACCATGAATCAACCACACACTCTAAATTCAACTATCTCTGAAAAAGTTCTACCTATGATTGCCTTAGGCTTTGGAAAAACATCTAGACACAAATCATAACATTAAGCCATTAGAAGTAGAGAAGAATGTTTTGAACTAATAGTGTTTAGTCAAGATATGTCTGCATCTTGTACTATGAACAACTACTATGAAGACAACAATATTCAATGTAGTTATTATTGTATCTGTCTCTACTAACCTGTTTTGAAACTATCTCATTGCTATCTATTTTTAAATAAAATTAATATACAAAAGTAGGGCAAACTATATAAAATTATTTTATATTTATTTGCATTTAGAGCATTTATCAAAAATACTAAATATCTCATAATAATTTCAGTATACAAAAAGCTTTTTCTTTTCTTCTCAGTTCTGGGGATTGCACCCAGGGCCTTGAGTATACCAGGAAAGTGCTCCACCACTGATCTACAACATTGGCCCTAGTATGGAAATTTTAATATGCAACAAGTCAGCTATTACAGGGAATATTAGTCTTTTGCTTATTTCTCTAATGCTAGCCAAAAGAAGGGTTTGGGGCCAGGGAGATGGCTCAGTGGAATAAGCGCTTCCTTGGCAAGCACAAAGGCCTGAGTTCAATTACCAGTTCTGAAAAAAAAAAAAAGTTTTTATTTTATGTATCTATAATGTAGAGCAAGAGAGATGAGGAAAAATCATCTTATTACATTTTATAACTCTAAATGTGTTTCTTGAAAGCAGTATATTGTTGGATCTTGCTTTTTGATCCATTCTACTGGTTTGATTTTCTTGACTAGTGAGTTGCATTTATTTCTGTTGATAGTTACAAATGGTATATGCTGGCTTATTCTTCCCTCCATTCTCAGTGACTCAAAGTTGTGTCCCTTTACATGATTGAATAAAACTCCAGTTTGGCTTTGAGTTATGGCCTTTGTTACAGTTAATCTTGGCTTAGACTGAACTTAGGACACGTGGGTTTTCACAACTGCAGATATATATTTGTCTTTTTATTCTTGCTATGGATTGTACTGGAAATGGTAGATTGGAATTCACATATGAGAATTCCAGCAAATTTTCCCTAGCATTACAATTTATAAACTCCTCCAGGCCACAGTGAGGTCTAAGTGGCCTCCCATTGGGAATACCCAGTTGTATAAAATAAATATTATGAGACATAAAAAATCAAATAGGCAATAACACAGTTGTAATAAGAATCAAAACTGTGAACAAATAGACAGTACATGGTAACAGAGTTTTACAGTCAACAACGTCAGAACATATTCTTCTCAGCTACATATGGGACATTCTCCAAAAGACCACATACTAACTAATAAAAATGTTTAAATAAATGTAAAGTGAATTGAAATTATCCCATGCATACTTCTGACCATCATGAATTAAAACTAGAAATCAATGGAAAAAGAAAATGCAATAAGTCTAAACACATAGAAATTAAAGAACATCCTCCTGAACAACTTCTGGAGACTCCTAAAATGGACTTCTAATCTTGCAGGTGTTACAGCTCATGGAGAGAGAGAGAGAGAGAGAGAGAGAGAGAGAGAGAGAGAGAGAGAGAGAGAGAGAGAGAGAGGCAGTATACTGGGAAAACAGGATGATCCATTGTTCAGGAGGCACAAAAGGCCACAAAGCTTCTAGAACCTAGGCATTTATTCATTGTGGAGGGAATCTGAGGAGGGGAATATTGGATGAATTGAGAGGGCGTTGGTTACCTTATGCTAAGAAGGATTTTTCTCTGGAAAGACTTTTAATTTTAGCGGGTAGGAAAAGATGGTCCCCCCCCATAGAGATAAATCCAAGTCTCCCATCATCACTTAGGGAAACATGTACAACTAGCTTCACATTGTGAATTTGTAGTACTAACAAACTAATAATAAGGCAGAGATAAATTTAAAGAAGATATTAAACAATGTCTACAATTTTTTTTTTGAGCAAAACTGCAGAAACAACATACCACAACTCATGGAATGGAATGAAAGCAGTTCCAAGATGGTAATTCATACTGATGAATTCTGGATCAGGAAGACAGAATAAGCAAATATAAACCTAAAGTCAAGGTGTGTGAGAACTTCCACCAAGCTCACTGGATCACCTCCAGCCCTAGTCCAGGATGGGCCTGTGTGTGGGACCTGCTGGAAGCTCATGGGAACCTCCTCCATCAGACAGGCCTAGTATGAAACTCTGAGACTAAAGTCCTTCCAGAGAGGCTAGGGGCCAGAACTACCCAGCTAATCCAGGAGCTGAGCATCTTGCCAAAGGGGCACAGTGGGTTCACTTCCATGGGTTGCCACAGGAAGAAGCTGAACACAGCAGCCAAAATCAAGTCAGGCACATCTGGATGAGTTCAAAGTTGATAGATATAGACCCAGTCATCTGAGACACTTTGGGAGACCCAGATCTATGAGAGCATCATCTGTCTTTCTCTCTTGATTGAGAGAGGGGGCAACAGGTAATAGGGGTAAATTAGTCTGCCTCGAAGACATTGGCTACATCAAGGTGAGGTGATAAGACAGAACTTGGGGTAACTAACTTAAATACAAATTCCTAATTTAATATCTGCTTAGCTATACAGACACAATGTTTGCTCTTATTGTCTAAAATATAAACCCATTTGTTACAAAAGCTTGTCAATTGCTAAGTATCACTGCCCATTATTGGTGTTCCTAATTGTTGTTCTGTAAATACAAAATTTCAACTGCCTTAGCCACAATCTCTCTTGGGTAAGAATTTCGAAGGTGCTAAAGTTATAACTACACCAAAACTCTGCACCAAAGGTCACAAGAAAGTGCTATACAAAATGACAGAAAGAGCAAAATGCATTCTCAGGCCCCGAGCCCACCTGGAACAAATGCAGGAGACACTAGTATACAAGAAAAGGGAAATCACACAGTTGAAATCTCTGAATTAATAGCATCTGAAATAAAGAAACAACTGCAGAAAGGTAGAGATGAAATCAAATCAGAAATAATCTCTGAAGTAAAAAAAAGATAACTATAATGAAAGAATTACTAAGTGTTTCTAAAGAGGACACTGATTAAAAAAAAAAAGGAGAATAGAAAAATGATGAAATCCTTGAATGAGCCACATAAGAAAGAAATAGATTGTATGAAGCAGATTCAAAGAGCTATATAGGAAATTAAAACCTCAATCACAAGCTTGCAAAACCGTTTGAATGAAAATGAAAACAGATGTTCAGACCCTGAAGACATCATTGCAGCTAGTGAAAAGGTAAGAAAAAATCACTTAAAGACAATCAGGAGAAAGGGAAATATAATTCAAAATCTGTAAAGACGATGCAAAGAAAAACAATGTGAGACTAATAGGCATCAATGAGAAAGAAGTCAATGCAAATGATATAAAAAGAATATGGTCAAAAGTAAGAGCAGAAAACTTACCAACTATGGGGAAACAATCTGACATTCAGGAAACTGAAGGATATACAACTCCAAATAACATCAATCCAAATAAAAACACACTGTATTCAAAATGGTTAGGATAGATATATAGTTACATTCTCTTAATGAATAGAGGGATTTGTTCTAATGGTGTTTGTAAATAGGATATCATGTCTGCATCTTGTACAGCAATTAACCACTAGGAAGAATGTACGTAATGTGTTAATTATTGAAACTTTCCTACAAATTTGGTTTGAAACTGTCTCATTGCTGTTTGTTTCTCAATAAAGTTATGGAAAAAAACAAATAAAAACACTCTGAGACATATAATACTCATTATCCCAGAAATCTAGCACAGAAACAAAATATACTAAAAGCTGCTAGAAAAAATAAACCACATTTAAAGGAAAACCCAACAGAAAAATGGCACATTTCTCTTTGCAAATCATCAAGTCAAGAAGAAAATGGAGCAAAGTATTTTAAGTCCTCCAAGAAAACAAATTCAAGCCCAGACAGCTACACGCTGCTACACCTCTTTCAAGTTTGATGGAGAAGTGAAATACTTCCATGACAAAGAACAACTGAAGAATTTCATGATGACAAACCAATTATAAACAGATTACTAAAAGATACTCTAGAAAGGGACCAAAATGACCACAATTCAACAAATGAGAATGGAAGTAAGTCAGCAGATAGGGCAAACAATTAAACACAGAAGAAAATGGGGTATACAACAACAGGGAAATAACATGCCAATCATAAGTCAGCAAGTCTCAATTATAACCATCAATGTAAATGAACTCAATTCACCAATTAAGAGAAATAGAGTGGCACAGTGAATTAGGAAGCAAAATCCAACAATATGCTGTATACAAGAAACACACTTAACTCAAAAAGAAATTCAGGGGCTAAGAGCCAAATGATAGAAAACAATACTACATGCACCAGCACCTCAGAAAAAACAACAGGGATAGCAATCTTTTTTGCAGTCAGTCTCAACTTCAGACCAAGAATGATCAAAAACAAGGAGATTATGGGGCCAAAGAGGAAAGTGATCAATGATGTAGAGTGTGCCTGGGGAGAGTCACATGGAGAGAAAACATTCTCTCAGGCTTTCACAGAGAGCACACTGGCCAAGCAATGGCCGTGACTCATCCACACGGCTGACACTGACAAAGATTCTACAATCTGAGGTACAAGATCTCAGGATAAATCCTGAGGGGATTTCACTGACCTTCTCCGACCCAAAAGCTACAACTCTTGTTGCATAGGTCCTGCTTTACCTTGGTTTTAACCATCCAGAAGGAAAGTATAAAAATGAAATATAAGAAATAAAGCTATGCTGTTATGTTGAGCTGTAGGGAACTCAGGTCAACAATTTCTGACATTGCCAGTTAAGCAGAAGACCCAATACTATTATGGGCTACTGGACTCTTTTAGAATATTTTGCTGAGTTTACACACCTATAATATTCAAATAACGGAACTTAACAAAAAAAGGGTATACAGATGAATGTCCATTTTGTATCTGTGTATTCAGTGTGGTTAGGATAGATGTATAGTTACATTCTGTTAATGAATAGAATGATTTGTTCTAATGGTGTTTGTAAATAGGATGTCGAGTCTGCATCTTGTACAGCAATTAACCACTAAGAAGAATGTATGCAGTGTGTTAATTATTGAAACTGTCCTATCGATTTGATTTGAAACTGTCTCATTGCTATTTGTTTATCAATAAATTTATGGAAAAAAAGAATGATCAAAAGGAATAGAGAAGAGCGGTACACACTGGTTAGGGGAAAAATTCAAGCGGAAGAGGTAACACTCATAAATATGTACACACCAAACACGGAAGTACCCAACTATATAAAGCAAATCGTAATTGTCATGAAAAATCTAATATCCAATGCCACAATCTTAACAAAAGACCATAACACTGCCTCACCAAAAAAGACAGGACAAGCAGACAAAAAATTTAACAAAGAAATATCAGAATTGAACCAGAACTCAGAACAAAAGGACTTAGTGGACATATACAGAGTGTTTCACTCAACCACAGATAAACACACATTTTTTTCAGCTGCACATGGGTCATTTTCTAAAACAGACTACATACTAGTCCATATATCATTCTTACATATACACAATAAAACAGAAATTATCCCATGCATGTTATCTGACCACAGTGCAATGAAACGGGAAATAAATGACAAAAGAAACAAGAAAAACCCCATATACATGGAAATTAAACAACACCCTCTTCAACAACCAATGGGTCACAGACAAAATTAAACAAGAAATTAAATATATCTACAAATCCATGAAAATTCAAGCACAATATATCAGAATTTAATGGATGCAACGAAAGCGATTTTTAGAGGGAAATTTATACCTGTGAACTCACACATTAGGAAAACAGAATGAGAACAAATACCCTAATGTTGCACCTCAAAAGTCTAGAAAAAGAGGAACAAATCACAACCCGAAGTTCAAAGACTGGAGGGAATTATAAAGATGAGAGCAGAAATTTATGCAATCTAAACAAAGAAAACAATACAAAGAATTAAAGAACCAAAAAGCGGGTTCCTTGAAAGATTAAATAAAATTGATAAGCCCCTAGCTAACCTCATCAAAAAGAGGAAAGAAAAAGTTCAAATTCAAATAATAAGGAATTAGAGGGGTGAAATTACCATAGACACTGTGGAAGGTCAGAAGATTGTCAGTAGCTACTTTGAGAATCTGCACTCTTACAAAATCGAAGACACAGAAGAAATGGACAGTTTCCTAGAAAGGTAAAATAACCAAAACTGAATCAAGAAAATGTAAGAACTCTCAATAACCCAATAAGACCTAATGAAATTCAAAATGTAATTTTACAAAAACCTACCAACAAAGAAAAGTCCAGGTCCTGATGGATTCACAACTGAATTCTACAAGAATTTACAGAAGATATAATCCCTATACTCCTCAAACTCTTCAATGAAATTGAAAAGGAAGCAGTCCTCCCAAAACCATTTGAGCAAGCAAGTACTATACTGATACCAAAACCAGGGAAAGATGCAACTAAAAAAGAGAAACATAGGCCAATCTCCCTCATGAACATAGATGGAAAAATCCTCAATAAAATCTTAGCAAATAGAATACAGCAAATCATCAAGAAGATTATACACCATGACCAGGTAGGATTCATCCCAGAGATGCAAGGATAGTTCAGTACATGCAAATCTATACATGTAATGCACTATATCAATAGAGCCAATACAAAACCACACATTATCCCAATTGATGCAGAAAAGGCTTTTGACAAAGTACAACACTCATTCTTGTTCAAAGTTCTACAGAAAACTGGAATAGAAGGCCTCTACTTCAATTTGATAAAAGCCATCTATGACAACCCAATGACTAACATAATCCTAAATAGGGAAAAACTTAATCTTTTACTCTCAGACCTGGTACAAGACAAGGATGTCCGTGATCACTCCTCTTATTCAATATAGTTCTGGAATCATTAGCTAGAGATGTTAGACAAGAGGGAATAAAAGGAATAAGAATAATTAAAGAAGAAGTTAAACTATTATTATTTGCAGAGGACATTATCCTCTACTTGCAAAACCCAAAAACTGCACCAAGAAGCTACTAGAATTAATACACAAATTCAGTATCACAGCAGGATACAAAGTCAATACCCAAAAGTCAATAGCATTCCTCTACATAGGTAACAAATACACTGAGGGGAAAATTAGAGAAACAATACCTTTTATAATAGCACCACAAAAAAATGAAATACCTTGGAATCAATCTAACTAAAGAACTCAAATATCTTTTCAAGGAAAATTACAGTACTCTGAAAAAAAAGATTGCAGAGGATTTCATAAAATGGAAAGATATTCCCTTCTCCTGGATAGGAAGAACCAACATTGTGAAGATGGCCATACTCCCAAAATTGTTAAACAGATTTAATGCAATCCCTATCAAAATACCAACATACCTCACAGACCTAGAGAAATCATTCCTAAAATTTATTTGGAACCAGAAAAGACCTAGAATGGCAAAGGCAATCCTGGGCCACAAAGACAAGGCAGGAGGCATTATACTTCCTGACTTAAAATTATGCTACAAAGCTACTGTGATAAAATCAGCATGATATTGGCAACAAAATAGACATGAGGATCAATGGAATAGATTAGAAGATGCAGATCTACAAACACACTCAGCCACCTTATCTTCAACAAAGCGTCCAAACATGTTTACTGGATGATAGCCTCTTTAACAAATGGTGCTTGAAAAACTGGCTTTCTGCATGCTGAAAATTAAAACTTGACCCAATTCTATCACCATGAACTATCCTAAAGTCAAAATGGATTAAAGATAGAAACATTTAAACAGGAACACTAAATCTCCTGGCACAGAAAGTAGGAGGAATTCTTTAAGACATAAGGGTAGGCAAACAGTTCAAGAACAAAAATCAATTTGCACAGGTAATATTTGAAAGAATTAACAACTAGGACCTCCTCTTATTGAGAAGTTTTTGCACATCAAAGAATTTATCAACAGAGTGAAAAGCTACCCACAACTTGGGGAAAAATACCTTAACTAATAAGCACTCAGACAAAGGTCTTCTCTTGCATTTATAAAGAACTAAAAATCATTAAGGTCCCAAAATGTAAAGACCCAATCCAGGCCTCCGAGGTAAACACACACTTCTCAGAGGAAGAAATACAAGAAGCTAATAAATACATGAAATAATACTCCACATCACTAGCCATTAGTGAAATGCAAATTAAAACAACATTGAGATAAAATCTCACCTCAGAAAGAATGGCTATCATAAAGAAATTAACCAACAACGAATGTTGGAGAGGCTGTGGGGAAAAAGGAACCCTTCTCCACTGTTGCTGGGAAGGAAGACTGGTGCAACCGTTAGAGAATTTAGTGTGGACACTCCTTAAAAAACTCGGACTGGAAATCCCATTCAATCCAGCTATCCCTCTTCTGGAAATTTTCCAAAAAGAACTGAAAACATCATATCATAGTGATGTATGTGCGTCTATGTTTATAGCAGTACAATTTGTGATAGCCAAACCTTGGAAACAACTAAAATGACTGTCACCTGAGTAGTGGATGAAAAAGATGTGGCGTTGGTAATACAATGGAGTATTACTCAGCTATAAAGAAAAATAAACTTGAAGCCTGCATATATAAGTGAATGGAACTTGAAGATATACTCATAAGTGAAATAAACCAGACCCACAGGTGTAAATGTCATATTGTCTCCCTAGTGTAAGAGCTCAAAAGAAGAAATAAAAATTGAATGTTATAACACAGTTGAAAAGAAAGAGAGAATTTAAGGATTAAATAATGAAGAGAGAAAGGGAAAAAGTTAGAAAATATGGCAGGAGCAAAACCATATATTAATATACACAAGAAGGGTAAGGCAATGGTCCTAAGAATCTCCATTAGGTTTTGGAAAACAGCAATCAATAGGTAGAATTCTCACCCTGACCAACTCTATATGTTTATATCTGTGAATTAGGCAACTCCACTGAGGATAGCAGTGTGTAATACTACAACCATGCTTCAAATACCCATCATTTTTGTTTTTTAAATGTGTACTGTTTCTAACATCATATAAATTATTACCACACTTTCTTTAAAGGAAATGTTTGTGGCCAGCCAAATAACTCAGTGGATTAGAGCACCTGATTAGGCAGACACAGGGGCCTGGAGATCTGATCCCCAGGCCTGCTGTGCTGGCGTCCCTCCTGTGGTGCACTGAGAGGGCAATTGAGATGGGGCGTGGTGGCACATGCTCTTAACCTCAGCACTTCAGAGACTATAAATAGGAGGATCACTATGAGTCTGATCTACGCAGTGAGACACTCTACATCCTGTACACCCTGTCCTAAAAAATATAGAAAAGAAAAGAAAGGAAATGTTTGTTAAAAAAAAAAAGTTTTAAAAGAAAGTGAAAGAAAAGAAAAAAAGTCATAGGATTGTCCTCCTACAATGTTATATATGGTTTTGTTTCTAAATTTCTGTGTAAAAATGTATAATTATTCTTTTTTAATTCTATAGGGATTTAAAGTTTAAAATTTCCATGGTTGTTGGAAAATACCAGTTCCATGTTATGTATAAGGCATTTGATATTCAGATGGATAGTGATGTTAAGTTCAACTGCCTCCATTACAGGGTAATAATATCATTAAGCTTCTCTTATGGATGGCTAACAACTAAACTTGGCAGACCAACAATCTCTCAGGTTTTCACAGAGAGCAAATTGGTCAAGCAATGGCCATGACTCATTCACATGGCTGACACTGACAAAAGATCTACAAACTGCAGTACACGGTTGTGGTACATGGTTTCAGGGTAAATCTTGAGGAGATCTGACTGACCTTGTCAGATACAGAAGTTACATTTCCTGTTATATACATCTTGCTTTATCTTGATCTTAATCATCCAGCAAAAAATTATAAAAATGAGGTATAAAAAGTACAGCTCAGCATATTAGTATAATATATTAATATATGTTGAGCTGTAAAAGGCTCAAGTCAACAACTTCTGACATTGTCAGTCCTATGGATAATCCACTACTATTAGGGACTACTGGATTACATTGGATTATTTTGCTGAATTCACACATACAATATTTACATGGCAATGGAATACCCATCTGTGACAAAACTAAACAAAAAAGGGGATATAAATGAAGGACCATTCTGTACCTGTATATATAAACTAAGATATGTATAAAGTTACTTTCTCTTAGTTCAATGAGAAGAACGATGTGTACTAATAGTGTTTGGACAGGATATCATGTCTGCATCTTGTACTATGAATAACTACCACGAAGACAACAATATGAAATGTATTAAATATTGTAACTGTCCTAATAACCTGTTTTGAAACTGTTATTGCTATTTGTTTCTCAATAAAATTAACAAAAAATAAAAAATAAAGTTAGGATAGATATAGAGCTACTTTCTCTTAGTTCAATGAGAAGAAAGATGTGTACTAATATTGTTTAGACAAGAGATCATGTCTGCATCTTGTACTCTGAATAACTACTATGAAGACAACAGTATATAATGTGTTAATTATTGTAACTCTCCTACTAACCTGTTTTGAAACTGTCTCATGGGTATTTCTTTCTCATTAAAATTAATTTAAAAAATTTTTAAAAAAACTAAAGTTGCAACTAAAAATTCTAGAAGGAGAAGAACAAGTCAAGCCCAAATCCCATTCAAGGGAGGAAATTTTAAAGATCAAAACACGAATTAGGGCCAGTGAGATAGCTCAGCAGACTTAGCACCTGCTTTGGAAAGTGTAGGGACCAGGGTTCGATCCTCGGTCCCATATGACACGCTGGCCCCACCCTTGGGGGCACACTGAGCCAAAGAGTTCGAGTGTGGTGGCACAGGCTTGTAATTCCAATGGTAGGGAGGCTGAATATAGGGGGATCACTATGAGTTCAAGCTGCATAGTGGGACCCTGCACTAAATACATAAAATGAAAAATAATCCACAAATTAATGCTATGGATAGTAAAAAACAAAACAAATAATTAATAAATTTAAAAGTTGGTTCTTTGAAAGACTAAACAAAATTGAAAACCCTTATCTAACTTTATTGAAAAAAGGAAAGAGGAGAATCAAATTCATGCAATGATGAATGAAAAGGGTAAAATCACTACAGGGCCTATTGAGTTTCAAAAATCATAAAAACTATTTCAAAAATCTTTACTTTAATAGGATTAAAAGCACAGAAGTGGATAGATTCCTAGAAACATATGAAGTACCGAAGTTTAATCAAGAAGATTTAAAAATTCTGAATAAGCCAATATTAGTTAATGCAATCCTTATCTATCCCTATTCCATTTATTTTTCTCTCATATGTAATTTTTCTGGCTAATTTCGAAAACTGGATTAAAGATGAACGGTGATAGTGGATATTCTTGTCATGTTCCTGATTTCAAAGTAAAAGCTTTCAATTTTTGTCCATTTAGTATGATGTTGGGTGTTGTTTTGTCATAGATGGTTTTTACCATTTCAAGGTAAAACAATTAATTCTGATTTTCTGTAAGACTTTTATCATGAATGAGTGTTGGACTTCACTAAAGGTTTTCTAAAGCTAATGAGAGGATCCTGTGATTTTTATATTTGGCTTAGTTTATATGGTATATTATATTTATTGATTTCCATGCGTTAAACCATTCCAACATTTCTGGGATGAATCACACTTGGTCATGCTTTATAGTCTTCATGATGATTGCTTGCATTCTGTTTGCTAGTATCTTATCAAGGAGGTTTGTATCTATGTTCTTTAGGAAGACTGGCCTGTAGTTCTATTTTTAGGTTGGGTCTTTCTCTGGTTTTAGTGTCAGGATAATACTTGTTTCCAGGAATGAGTTAGGGAGGATTGTTTCCATTTAAATTTCATTAAAGTGCCCAGCAGAAAGAATTTGGTGCAGCACACAGGAACTGAGGTGCAGTCCAGGGGGTGGCACAGCGGTCTAAGTTTAGCCTGGCAGACAGAATTTGCCCTTGTGGATGGAACTGAGTGTGGGGAGAGGAGTTGAGGTGCAGCTCTGCAGACAGAGTTGGCCTGGCAGGTGGAGTTTGGCCCAACAGGCTGAGTTCAGTGCTGCAGTTCTAGGAGGTGAGGCTGAGACCTGCAGCTGGGCCTGGTAAACAGAGGCAACATGCTAGTCCCAGTAGGGCCCTGTCTAAGACCCACACCTACAGGAAGATCCTCGCAGCATGAAGGTGACAGCTGGTAAATTAGCTTTACTAGTCTGCCTGGAAAATGCCAAGTATGTGAAGGGAAGTTAGTTACCCAGATGAAACTCAGGAGAACTAGTTTACATATGAATTCCCAATTTATAATCTCCTTTCTATATAGCAATGTTTGTTTCTATGGTCTAAAATACAAAATCATTGCTTACCAAAGTTTGTCAATCACTAAATTTGTTCTTATTAATATTTGCTCTTATTAATACTGCTAATTGTAAGTGGAAAACCATATCTGCTTTAATCTCACATTCTCCCTTCAGTAATAATATTGGGAGGCATGTGGGTAACAAACTCACCAAAGCCCTATACTGAAGGATGGTGAACAGTGCCAAACAGAATTAATATCCCACCATCAACAGAGAAGACAAAATCTTGGGACACAATAAAACAAGAATCTCTGACACAGAAGAGATATCTAAAGAACAGACCAGTTACAGAGAGACTCTGATTGGAATGATACGACTACACAAAATCAAACTTTCACCAAAAAAAATCACAGAAATCAAAATTAAGAGTTCTTTGTGAAATAGAAAATGATAAAACAAAGGAGAAAAATGCAATCTTAGGGCCCAAGCCTACGCAGAACAAATCAGGAGACACTAACATAGACAAAATAGGTAGTCACACACCTGAAATCTCTGAAATAATAGCAATGGAAGTAAACAAATAAATTCAGAAGGGTATAGAGGAAATAAGATCAGAAATGATCTCCCAGCTGAAAAAAGAAATGGTAACTACAATGAATTTGAAGAGTGTCTAAAGAGAACACTGATTAAAAAAGAAAAGGAGAATAGAAAAATGATGGAAACCTTAAATAAACAATATAGGAGGGGCCAGGGAGATGGCTCAGTGGAATAAGTGCTTCCCTGGCAAGTGCAAGGGCCTGAGTTCAATCCCCAGTTCCACCAGAAAAAAAAAAAAAGATATAGAAAACATAAAATGCACAAAGAAGATTCAAATAGATACACAGGAAATTAAAAATTCCATTAAAAGTTGGCAAAACCATTTGAATGAAAGTGAAGATAGACTTTAGGACCTTGAAGACATCACTGCAGCTAGCAACCAGGAAAGGAAAAATCTTTTAAAAACACCAAGGATCAAGGAAATAATAATTCAACAGCTGCAAGATGATGCAAATATGAACAATATAAGACTAATAGGTATCCATGAGAAAGAAGGAGCCAGCACAAATGACATAAAAAGAATATGGGCAGACATAATAGCAGAAGACATCCCAGACATGAAGAAATAATTTGACACTTAGACAACCAAGGAATATAGAACTCCAAATAATATCAACCCAATTAAATCTAGACCCAGACATATAGTAATCAAGATCCCAGAAATTCAGCACAAAAAAATAAAATACCAAAAGTCACCAGAGAAAAGAAATACCACATATAAAGGAGAATCCATCAGAATAACATCAAATTTTTCAACACAAACCATCAAGTCAAGAAGACCATGGAGTAAAGTATTTCAACTCCTACAAGAAAACAAATTCCAACCCAGGCTGATATACCTTGCAAAATTCTCATTCAAATTTAATGAAGCAAGAGAATGCATAAAAAAGAACAACTAAAGCAATTCATGATGACCAAATGAACCCTACACAGAGTAATAAAAGACATTCTGGAAAGGGATCAAAATGGTCATACTCCAAGAACAACAGAAAGATCCCAACAAACAGGGCAAACAATTAAACACAGGAAAAGCAGGGAACCCAAAAGAGAAAAATATCACGACAAACATTAGCCAATACATAGCAATTATATAAATAGACTAAATACATCAATTAAAAAACTAGAAGGGGCTTGGGAGATGGCTCAGTGGCATAAGCACTTCTCTGGCAAGTGCAAGGGCCTGAGTTCAATCCCCGGTTCCACAAAAAAAAAAAAAAAAAAAAAATAGAAGAGCCTAACTACACTGAGGTAAAGGAGAGAGTTATGGGCCAGGGAGATGGCTCAGTAGAATAAGCGCTTCCCTGGCAAGCGCAAGGGCCTGAGTTCAATCCCCGGTTCCGTTAAAAAAAAAAAAATAGATTAGCAAAGTGGATCAAGAAACAAAATCCAAAAAATATACTGTATATAAGAAAAACATTTAACTCAAAAAGAAATCCATAGGCTCAAAGCTAAAGGATGGAAAACAATACTACATGAGCTAGGACATCAGACAAAAGCAGGAGTAGCTATTCTGTTTGCAGAAAACCTGAACTTCAAACCCAGAATTATTAAATGAGATGAAAATTTCAAGAGGAAGAAATAATAGCCATAAATATATATGCACCAAATTTAGGTGCAACCAACTATATAACACAAATTTTGAAAGACATGGAAAATCTAATGACCAATGACACAATCTTAACAGGGAAACATGACACTCTATTATCTTAAAAAGATAGGCTAACTAGACAGAAATTTAGCAAAGAGATAGCAGAACTAAGCCAAACCTTTGAACAAATGGACGTAGTGGACATTTACATAGTGTTCCACCCAACAACATCTGAATACACATTCTTTTCAGATGCAAATGGGACATTCTCTAAAATAGATCAAGTATTAATCCACAGATTATGGAACAAAACAGAAATTATCCCATGCAATTTACCTGACCACAGTACACTAATTTCCAAACTGGAAATTAATGACAAAAGTAATTGTAAAAACCCAATAATCACATGTTAATTAAATAACATCCTCCTCAGCAACCAATGGGTTACAGATGAAATTAAACAAGAAATTAAGCAATATCTAAAATCCAATAAAAATTCAAGCACAATTTACCAGAATTTGTAGGATGAAATGAAAACAGTTCTTAGAGGGAAATTTATAAGAGTGAAGTCACACATTAGGAAAACAAAATGAGAACCAATAAATACCCTAATGCTGCAACTCAAGCTTCTAGAAAAAGAAGAGTGAACCAAATGCAAAGCCCAAAGGAGGAAAATCTTAAATATTAGAGTACAAATTAATACAACTCAGACAAAGTACATAATACAAAGAATTAATGAATAAAAGAGCTGCTTCTTTGAAAGATTAAATAAAATTGATAGATCCCTAGTCAACCTCATGAAATAGAAGAAAAAATCCAAAATCAAGCAATAAGGAAGGAAAAGGGCAAAATTACTACAGAGCCTGTGGAAATTCAGAAGATCATCAGGAGGTACTTTGAAAACCTTTACTCTCACAGAATTGAAGACACAGAAAAAATGGACAGATCCCTAGAAAGGTACAAATTACCAAAACTGAATCAAGAAGATATAAAAACTCTGAATAACCTAATATCAGCCATTGAAATTGAAAATGTAATCAGGAACCTACTAACAAAAAAAAAAGCCCATGTCCTGATGGAGTCACAGCTGAATTCTACAAGAAATTTACAAAAGATTTAATCCCAATACTCCTCAAACTCTTCAATCAAATTGCAAAGGAAGTATTACTCTCAAAATCATTCCTGGAGGCAAGTATACCAAAACATGAGAAAGACTCAACCAAAAAAGAGAATTACAGGCCAATCTCCCTTAATAATATAGATGCAAAATTCCTCAAAAAATACTACTAATAGAATGCAGCAAATCATTGAGAAGATTATACACAATAACCAGGTAGGATTCATCCCAGGGATGCAAGGATGGTTCAACATATGCAAATCTATAAATGTAATACACTATATCAATACCAATAGAATTAAAACCAAAATCCACATATCTTCTCAATAGACATAGAAAATGCTTTCAACAAATCCCAATCTCATTCATGATCAAAGCCCTACCAAAAATTGGAATAGATGGCCTATACTTCAATCTGATAAAAGCCATCTATGAGAAACCAACAGCCAACATCATTCTAAATGGAGAAAAACTGAAAGATTTTACTCTAAAATCAAGTACAAGACAGGGATGTCCACTCACCACTCCAATTCAATATAGTTATGGAAACATTAGCCAGAACCATTAGACAAAAGACAAATAAAAGGAATAACAACAGGAAAGGAAGAACTTAAACTATCATTATTTGCAGATGACATGATATTCTACATTAAAGACTCAAAAAACTCTACCAAGGAGCTCCTAGAGTAGCATAGCAGGATACACAGTCAATACCCAAAAGTCAGTAGCATTCCTCGACACAGACAACAAAGTCACTGAGAGAGAAATTAACAAAAAAAATTACCCTTCACAAGAGCATTTAAAAAAATGAAACACTTCAGCATTAATATCACAAAGGAATTGAAATAGTAAGACAATGAAAATAAAAATAGTGTCAAAAAAAGAGATTGACATGGATTTCAGTAAATGGAAAGATATTCCTTGCTCCTGGATGGAAAGAACCAACATTAAGAAAATGGCCATATTCTCAAATTTGTTATATATGTTTAATGCAATCCCTAAACTTAAAAAAAAATCAGGCCCCAAAATTCAAAGACCCAATTCAAAAATTGTCACCTCAGATGAATGCACACTTCTCAGAAGAAGAAACATAAATGGCAAATAGATACATGAAAAAGTGTTCCACTGCACTTGTCATTCATGAAACGTAAATTAAAGCAACACTGATACCATCTCACCCCAGAAAGAACGGCTGTCTTAAAGAAATCAACTAATAACAAATGCTGGAGAGGCTCTTGGGAAAAAGCAACACTTCTCCACTGTTGGTGGGCACACAGACTTGTTCAACCACTATGGAAAGTATTGCGGAGACTCCTCAAAAAAACTAGGATTGAAAGTCCTACTTAACCCAGCTATTTCCTTCCTGGGTGTTTTTCAAAAAGAACTGAAAACATCATACCACAGTGACACCTACCCACCCATGTTTATAGCAGCACTATTTGTCATAGCCAAATCTTGTAATCAGGTCAAATGCCCATCACCTGAGGAATGGATATAAAAAGATGTAGTATTTTTATATAATGGAGTTTTACTCTGCTATAAAGTCAAACTTAAGGCCTTTATAGGTTAATGGATGCAACTAGAGGCGATACTCATAAGTGAAATAAATCAGGCCCACCTGTATAAACATCAGATTGTCTCCCTAGTTTAAGAACCTGAAATAATAAATAAAATCTGAAATGTATAATAGATATAGTAAAGTGGAAAGAAACTCAACATAAGGAATAAACAATGATGATAAGGGAAAAGAGAAAAGATAGAGAATAAAGAAAGGGAAAAATTATGTAAGTATATACATAGGCTAGGTGAGATGATTGTACTACTAATTTCTATCAATTTTTTGAAGTAACAGTTAATGTTTAAAATTTTTACCTAGACTAACTCTATATGATAATATCTGTAACCTGAGCAACTGTATAGATGACAATGTGCAATACAAGAGCCACGGTTGAATACCTCTCATCTTGTCCTTCTAAATGTGTACCATTTCTAATGTTTTATCAATTATTATTATACTTTCTTTAAAATAAATTAAAAAATAAAATGTAAGAGGAAGAAGAAAATATTAAGGTTTAGTGAAAGGAAGAGTTAATGCTTAATCAACCAATCTTGCACTCCTATGCCTGTTAATCTGAGCAACAGATTTGATGATAAAAATACGTAATGAACATTGTTAGTTTTCTATTCTTGTTTTGAAATTCGATACCATATGTATTGTTGTATGCCGCTCTATTTCTGTCTTTGTTTTGGCTTCTTTTTTATATTTTGAAATAAAATTAAAAAATAAAGTAATAGTAATGTTCTCAGTTTCTACATTAAAAAAAAACTAGAGAGATTTTTATTGGGACTGAATCAAATTTGTAGGTCATTTAGGAGTGAAATGTTATAATAATGAATTTTCTCACTCATAGCATGATTTTATCTTTCATTCCTTTGAGTCTTTATTTCTAAATATCTCATGTTTGTAATATGCTTGTAAATAAATCACTTTTAAATTATAGATGTTCATGGATAATACACGCAATTTATTTCAAATATATGTTTAATTTATCAAGATTATTGTTTTGTCTAATTTTTCCTTATCTTTTTAATTTCTGTAGAATGTATATTTTCTCTTTTATTTCCAATATTGATAATTTGTATCTTCTTTCTTTTTCCCCATTGCTATGGTTAAATATTTTTAAATTTTGTTGAACTTTTCAAGAACTACAGTTTGATTTCATGAATTTTCTGGATTGATTTTCTGGTTTTATTTTATTGGTTCCTGCTCTTCATTATTTCTTTCCTTCTATTTATGTGATATCACATGGTTTTCCATTCCTACTTCTCAATATTAAAACTCAGATTTTTTTTTACCAAAGATCTTCTAAAAACACTCATTTAATGCTATAACTATCCACCCAAACACTGTTTAACCTGCCTGTAATAATTTTGATATGTTGTGCTTTCATTTTCATTACATTAAAAATATTTACTAATTTGTGTTTGTATTTCTTCTTTGGTTAAAGAATTAACTAGAAATTAATTCTTTAGTTTTCAAATCCTTAGGAACTGCCTATTATTATCTTCAAAGTAGTTGCTCAGATTACAGTATATACGAATGAAAAATTAAAAAAAAAAATACAAGCACAGGGATGGGGAGATAGCTCAGCGGTCTAAGCGTCTCCCTGGAAAGTGCAAAGACCTGAGTTCACTCTCTAGTACTGCATGCTGGGCTGGCCACAGAACACGGACACCTTGTGTCAGCCCTGAACCCAGGCATGGCAGCACATGCCTATTATCCCAGCACTGAAGAGGCTGAGATATGAGGATCACGATAAATCTGAACTGTACAGCAAGATCCTGTAGCATATATATATATATATATATATATATATATATAATTTTAATGAATTAATAGAAATTAGTAATATAACTATCTGAACTATCATATATATATATGTATTCTTTTCCTTTTCCCTTCCTTCTTTTCTCCTTTCCTCCATCTAAGTTTCTCTTTCTTTTTGAATAGTTTATTCTCCTTTGACTTCTATCTAGTGACCAGTTTGGGTCTTATTTAGTCTTTCAGCTTCTTCCATTAGGGAACAACATGATATTTACACATGTGTGTCTGATTTATTTCAATTGTATGATCTCAAGAAAACAGTATTCCTGTACAGAATAAGCAAAGTCACTGAGAGAAGTTAGGGAAAGAGGGCCAGGGATATAGCTCAGCAGAATAAGCGTCTGCCTGGCAAGTGCAAAGTCTTTAGTTCAATCCCTGGTACTGAGAAAACAAACAACAACAACCAAAAAAAAAAGAAAGAAAGAAAGAAAGAAAGAAAGAAAGAAAGAAAGAAAGAAAGAAGCAAAAAACCCAAAAAACAAAAACCGAGTAATCAATCTAACAAAGGAAATAAAAGATCTATACATTTTCTACCCATTTACCTATAGAAGTCTCAAGTTTATCTACAGTTGAGTAATACTCCACTGTATAAAAATATTTCATCTTTTTATCCATTCCTTGGTTGATGGGCATTTGGAATGTATTAATGATCTATCACAAACTGTGCTTCTGTAAACATGGGTGTGCATACATCTCTGTGGCATGATGTTTTTAACTCTTCTGAGGTATGCTAACAGTGTTTTGGTTGAGATTGCATTAAATCTGTACAATGACTTTGGGGTTATGGCCATCTTCACTATGTTGTTCTTCCTATCCATGAACACAGGATATTTTTCCATTTTGTATTTACCTCTTTTATGTCATTTTTTCAGATTATTGCAATTTTCATTGTTTTTGGTTTTTCTTTTCCAAGGAAAATTTATAGATCTTTTATTTCCTTTGTTAGATTGATTACTCGGTTTTTGTTTTTTGGGTTTTTTGCTTCTTTCTTTCTTTCTTTTTTTTTTTTTTTTTTGGTTGTTGTTGTTTGTTTGTTTGTTTGTTTTCTCAGTACCAGGGATTGAACTAAAGACTCTGCACTTGCCAGGCAGACGCTTATTCTGCTGAGCTATATCCCTGGCCCTCTTTCCCTAACTTCTCTCAGTGACTTTGCTTATTCTGTACAGGAATACTGTTTTCTTTTGTATTGTTTTGGTACCAGCAATCAAACTCAGAACACTGCACTTGCAAAGTAGACACCTGAACCACTGAGCTATATCCCTGGCCCCTAATACTTTTGACTTTGTATCCAGCTATGCTACTGAAATTTGTTATTAAGAAGTCCTTTGGTGAGGTTTTTTAAGTCTTCTATGCAGTATATTATACCATCTGGGAATAATGATAATTTAACTTCTTCCTATCTTTATTCCTTTTATTTCTCCCTCTTGACCCATTACTCTGGCTAACATTTTAAGAACCATACTGAATAGGGGAGGCAATAGTGGGCATTTTGTCTTGTCTCTAATTTAAGAGAGAAAACGTTCGATTTTTGACCATTTAGTAATATGTTCCCTGATGGTTTGTCATGTATGTCTTTGATCATGTTGAGAGAACCATCATCTATTCCAGTTTTCTATAGGGCTTCTAGTGGACTTTGTCCAGTGCCTTTTCTGCATCTGTTGAGATCATTATATGATTTTGTCTTTGGCACTATTAGTGTGGCATATTACTTTTTTTTTATTTTCATACATTGAACCATCCCTGCATCCCTGGAATTAATCCTGCTTTGGTCATGGTGTATAATCTTCACAATGACTTGTTACATTCTGTTGGCTAGAACCTTGTGGAGAATTTTTGCATCTATGTTTATTACAAAGATTGTCCTATAGTTTTTTTTTTTTTTTTTTTTTGGTTGGGCCTTTCTCTGGTTTACAGAGAAATGAAATTATGAAATATTGTTTCACCTTCTTTCCATAAAGTAAATTTTTAAACTTTGGGAAATTTTTAAAATTTGGTTAAAGTATTATCTAAAAGTTAATTCTTCAGTTTTCAAATGCTTGGAAATTTCCTATTATTATCTTCAAAGTAGTTGCTCAGATTATAATATATAGGAATGAAAAATTAATCAAAAAATACAAGCACGGGATGTGGAGATAGTTCAGCGAAAATAAGAAAAATAAAATAAAATAAGCAAAAATAAAAACCAAATAAACACAAAAAACCCAACCAAATTGCCAACAGATAAAACAATATAATACAAAAAAATCCAAAAGTCAGGTGATATCCCACTGGAATTCATTTTCAACATCCCAAAAAGGGCCCTGTTCATCGAAGGCACACTAATGAAAATGTGTGAAAAAATCAACAATCCTCAAGAATACAGTAGAGTAAATCTAAGGAAACATATTACCCCTACACAATGCGTGTGCGTGTGCACGTGTGCACACACACACACAGATTATATTACAAAAAAATCAAGAATAAAAATGACTTCAAATGCCTGTTATATTATATAGCATAAAGCACAATAGATTTTAGGTGTCTTTAAGAAACAATGCTATTCATTTCTAGAAAGGCAAGGCAAAACTGTGTTTCCCTTCAAAAGTAACATCTTATTCTAAAATTCAAATTTGAACTTTAATTTTCCTCTAGAGCTAAGTTTTCCTCATTTTAATAGAAGCGAGGTTCAACCCACTATTAAAAATGACATCACATTTATGATAAACTCAATTTCAGTTTATTGTACTGAGAAACCTTTTTTACTCTTTTTCTGGAGTTCCGTATACATTAAAGATTTGTAATTCCCACGTGTAGAGTAAGAACTGGAGCCAAGTTGAAAAGAAGAGTAGTCTTACTTTTCCTTGATAATAACTTTTGAGCACTGAGAAGACACATTTCTTAGGATAGCATCACATTATAATGAAGAGAAAATTGATGCCCATAGCCAAAGCAAAAGTTACAAGTAAATGTTCTCTTAAATGAAAAGAAGGAAAGGGAAAAAGAGACATAAAAGCAAAGTGACATAAAAAGATTGCGAGCTTGGGTATCACAAATTGTCAGTCAACAAAAAAATTCCTTATGTCAATAGGTATATTGATACAGATATATTGGATGACCTTCATTACTTTTACAATAAATTTGACAAGTTACTCATTTGAATCAATTTGTACATGTAGACTTTTCCCTAACTTTTAATCTGCAAAGCTAGCTTAAAAGTACATGGTATATGACATTAAGTACCATATGAAATAAAACTGCAGTTTTATTTAAGCAGTCATCTTGCGTGAGACGAAGGACTGGGGTTCTTGTTGCACTTTTTCCTACCTTTTAGAGAGCACAGGTGAGGACAGGCGCTCCGTGTCAATACATTTCTGAAGAGCAGGCTCTGGACTGGATCTCTGGGCTAGTGTTCCCTCAGGATGGCTGTGCTCTGCGCCTGACTGGAAAGCAAGCCCCTTGGCAAGGGAAGCCCACCTGCAAAGCCAAACGGAGGGCTGCACACTGGAGCCAGGAGGTCAGTGGGGAAGAAGCACTGCAGCCTATGTCTGGGCTTTCTTTGTTCCCAGCCCCTCAAGGCTTCACAAGAGCCTTCACTTTCCTTCCCTCCTCGCTCTCCTTCCCAAAGGCCAACTGCACAGCAGCAAGCAACTACAAGGCAGCGAGAATCTCTAAACACCAGACTCAGGGCAGACCCGCATTGCTTTGGTGGCCTATGCCCCCAGCACACTTCCGCTTCCGGTCTCAGGGTCGCTGGGAGCGGAAGTGGCTTAGACCAGAGGGGTTTTTAGGCGGTTTAAGAAGGTTTTGTCTTTGTCCACCATAGCGGAGAAATTCTAGTTTCTCTCTGGAGGGACTGCCCGTTCAGTCAGGTCCAAAATGGCATGGAAGGTGAAGCTGCAGTGGGACCTATATCTGATGAGCAGGCCCTGGGGAACTGCGGGTTAGAAGCGAAGCTGCGCTGGTGGGCTGTATGCCCTGGGTGTGTGGCTGGGTCAGGGATTACTGGCAAGTTGGAGGTGCTATATATTTAACTTTCCGTTCCTCCTTAAACCTTGTTCCTTTTTTTTTCTTTTTTCGAAATCAAGGATTGAACCTAGGCCTTTATGCTGGCCAGGCAAGCACTTATTCTGCTGAGCCATCTCCCCGGCTCCTTGTTCCATTTAATTCACTGCTCTACAAAACATTTTTTTCTTCATTCGTGCTTATCTATACAGTATTAAAAGTAGCACATATTTTACAGCGTCTCTGTCTCAGTCTTTAAAATATTTGTATGTAAATATATGCATAACAAAAAATATATTTTTATGTAAATATATAGGAGAAGTTCAAAAGGGAGGTTGTTACTCCATCGCAGTTGGCCTCCATAGAAATAATTATTGTCACCAGGTCCATCATATTCATTATTTATCAAGCACAGGTGTGTAAGTGTATTTTAATAAGTATCTGGAGCACACCAGTTGACCACTTCATGCTAAGTGCTAAGGTTACAAAGGGTAATGAGGTGTGTCTCGATGCAAGAAAGGGCAGATGAAGGAGTGCAGGTGAGCTGCAGAGAGGGGAATAAGGCTACTCCATTCCTGTAAAATACAACATTTTGTAGTGCGCACTTCATTACCAGAATATTTCTTTCTTGCAAAAATTGTGAAGGAGAAATGAAAATAGTTGATGAAGAGTGGAATATCAAAGAAGAGTTAATGGCATGATGAGAGAGATTTCCATTGAGAGTGTAGGATTGGCAAAACCAGATGTGGGAGAAATAAGTGTTTTGATAACATTGAATAATAGGCTAGAGCTGTAGCTTGAGTGTTTTGTGTTAATGTTACAGGGATAGATAAAGAAGCAGCAAAGCTCAGAAATAGACTCGGGCGTATGGGGAGATCCAGTATATGTTAGAGGGAGCATTTCAAACCAGAAGCTCAAGAAAGCTGTTGGGATAATTGCTAAAGGATTGTTAGATCCACATTTCACATCATTCACAAAAGTAATTCCAGGTAGATTATAAAGCCAAACATTTAAAAAGGGCTTAGAATATAAGAAGAAAATATAAGAATATTCCTAACTGATTTTCCTTTATATATTTGCAAGGTGGAATATTAAGTATATAAGGGTGGAATCCTGGCTGTTAACCAACCAACCAATGACTGGTGTAGCTTCTCCAACTCATGAATAAAAAGCATTCTTAGAATGGGGGCAATAATGGGATTTTGCTAAAGACTAAGATGCAATCCCTGCATGAAAAGCATTTATGTCTGACAGGTAATAAATACTCAGTACATACTAGATATTGTCATATTTTTGGAGAAAGTAAACTTATATCCGTACTTTTAAAAACTTCCTCTCTTCCTGGACTAAAATTGCCTTAAATTTTGGAGTGTTATGCATTGCTATTCATTCATTTGGTTTAGTTTTGGGGTTGTTTGCTTGATTGCTTGCTTACTTGCTTATTTTTGCAGTGTGAGGGATGAAACCTAGGGCCTTGAGTATGCTAGGCAAGTACTTTACAACTGAGATATACCCTCAGACTTAGCCTTTAGTTTTATTTAACCAGTCTCCTGCCATACTACCTTCATGTTTTTAAAATTTGTCTGATACAACTCTTATTTTCGATCCTGTCATTTTTTTAAAGTTATATATTATAAACAGTACATAACTGATATGGGATATTAGCAAGGTATGAAAGTAACTTTTTCCTCAGAAGGGCACTTAAGTGAGTTGTATTTAAGGTCATGACTGATATATTTAGTAATTTGCACTTTATTCGACATTTAGTATATGTTTCCTACTTGTCATGTTTATTCTTGTGAATATTAATTGAGCTAGGTCTCTCTATTCTTGTCAATTTGCTCCCTATTTTCTTCAATGTGTTCATTTGAAAAAGTGGAAAATCTGAAAAATGCACCATAGATATTTGTAACATACAAAGAGAGTGGGGAGCCAGGAGAGACCAACCAGCCTTGTGTAAAGGCAACTTGGCCTGGAATTTATTTGCCTCAGTGCAGGTGGAGATTGCAATCAGACCTTCAGCATCCATCAAAGAGAGGTGTGTTCCTATATATAGGAATGGAGAGAAGGCAGGGACATTAGGCAGAAAGATCCTATTGACATCTGCAGTTAAAGTTCTTTGTCAGTCTTGCATCTCAGTGAGCAGAGTCCTTGAAGGATCAAGTGTAAATTCTCATCTTTAGATTTCCCAGAACCTGCATTCCTTGTCCTATTTTACTCTGTCTCAGTTACTCTTCTCTTGTTGCTAGGACAAATATCCAACACTGAAAATGAAGAAAGAAAAGGTTTACTTAGCTCACAGTTACTGGAGGTTTTAGTCCATACTCAGATGGCTCCAAGGCAGACTGGCACATGGCAGAAGGCAGCAGCAGAGCAAGAGCAAATGGGAAGAGCAGCAGCAACTTAGGGCTACAGAGAGCAAGTCTGTCTCCCTTAAATTGCATTCAGGTTATATGCCCCAGGCTACTGTAGTACTCACACCCATAATCCCAGTAGCACTAAAACTCACAATACTAGCCTTGAGCATTAATTAATCTCAAACTGTAGAAGTCCCCACCCCATGACTGCTTGAGGCTTTGGGGGCAGAAATAGACACAAACTATAGCAATCTCCTTTCCTATGCTTGCCAATAACAACTTCAGTACTGAGCTGAGTTCCCTGCTGAGAACAGTGCTTTTGCTGGCCAGCAGGGTGGGGCTGAGAGAGCCAGGTCCAGCTGAAGTCTTACAGTGTTGTGGAGTAGGAAGAAAATGTTCAAATGGGAAGGTAGACTAGGGAGGGGGGAGGGGGAGGAAGAAAGACAGGAAAAGGAAAAATGGAAACAAAGCTTTCATAAATACGCAGAAGACTAGTTGAAAGGAAGGTAGGGGAATGGCAAAAAATAAATCAAGTAATATCATGTAGAGGTACAAATTCCCTATGATGAATATGACCATTATCTATGCCTAAAATGTTCCAAGAAACTTAATTAGTTAAAATGCCAGAAGGTCTGGCCAAAATTAATCTAAGACTCTTAAGCATCATTTCCTGCTTATCGGTTATAGCTTCTAGGAGTTGTGATCAAACCATTCAGTGAATGTTTAAATTCAAAGAGTTTTTTAAAAAATTACAGGAAAAGTCACTGTGCCATTAATTCCCTTGAGAATATCACCCCTTCACTTCAAACACCTTAACAGCATTATTCTTAACACTTTTCAAAGCAGGTCTAGCTATCCTTTCTCATGTCTTTTTTTTTTTTTTTTTTTTTTTTTTTTTTTTTTTTTTTTTGATGTATTTAGTACAGGGTCTCACTACACAGATCGGATTGTAGTGATCCTCCTGTTTTCAGTCTCCCAAGTGCTGGCATTACAGTCACGCACCAGGACACCCAGTCTCAATCGCCATTTCAGCACTCCCTGGGGTCACCAGGAGAGCAAATCCCGGGCCCCTGCATCTGCCTAAGCAGGTTCTTTAATCCACTGAGCTATCTGACAGCCCCCTCTCTCATGTCTTTAGCTGTGCTGTGGTGGCTTGCATGGTCATTTCAACTTTGGAGAAGAGCTATAAGATGAACAATAGAAGACTAAGCACATACGTCAATAAGGACCCACCAAAATGGTTCTATGTGAAGAAAATTGGGTTGGGGAGATGGCTCAGTAGAATAAGTGCTTCCCTGGCAAGCGCAGAGACCTGAGTTCAATCCCTGGTTCTGCCAAAAGAAAAAAAAAAGTAAAGAAAAGAAAAGAAAAAGAAAAAAAATTAATGTAAATATTTTGAAGCGATTTAGGACCATAAAGCAACCACAAAGTTACAGTCCTGAAGACTTCCAAAACAGCTTCAGAAAATGGCAAGAAAGATGGGATAAGTGTGCTCAAACTAAAAAGGGGAGAGAGCCGGTGAGATAGCTCAGTGGACTGAGCACCTGTTTAGGCAAGCTCAGGGGCTGGGGTTTGATCCCCAGTACATTTTGTGCCAGCCACTGAGTCCAGGCATGATGGTGCACACCTCTAATCCCAGCTCTGCAAGGAGGCTGAGACCAGGAGGACAACTACCAGTCCAACCTGCATAGTGAGACCCTGTATCAAATACATTAAAAAAAAAACGAGGGGGATGTTGAAGGGTGTTCATGAAAAAGCGGCTTTTATCATGGTATATTTTTAAATTTTAATTTAAACATTTCTCATATTTTTTGTTCACATGTCATATTTTGTCTCTATATTCTTGAAATCTTACATATTACTTATTATGATATTGTAAAGTATAGAAAAATAATGTCATGTATTGCACATGTTCTAAAATTTCACAGTAGTTTATTCAATACATATATTTGATCTGGAAACTCATGTTTTCAGCTTCAGGAAATTATTATATTATCTTATTTCATTACCCCTTCTCTGTGTTTTCCTTTTTTACTGAAATTCCTCAAACTCTTTCTCTTTTGGTCTACTTTCTTAGAGATTGTCACCACTTTATGTCTAATCCTTCAGAGTTTTTTTTTTTTTAATTGGACTGATACAATTTTAAATCTTTAAATCTCTCTTTTTTTCACTCTTTTTGAGGCAGGGTTTTGCTGTGCAGTTCAAGCTGGGCTTGAACTCACATTGTAGCCCAGACTGGTCTCAAACTCATAATGATCCTCCTGCCTCAGCCTCCCAAGTGCTGGGATTAGAGGGGTGCACCACCACATCCAATCTTAAATCCTTTTAAATTTTTTTTATTAGTATACCTTTGTGCTACAGTCACTATGGGGAACTGGTACATATATGTATAGAACCTTGAGCCATTTTGCTTCTCTTCCGTCCCTTCCGTCTCCTCCCCTCCTCAGATCCCCTTCCCATCTGCACGAAGTCAACCTCCCTGTTTCCCATTATCTTTTTTTGTTCTGTGATTTAGTCACACTTTGGGGCTCATGCACTCAAGGTGAGGCTTTTCAGAAGTAGCTGGGTATAGGGCAGTGGTGGCGAACCTATGGCATATGTGTCACAGCCAGCTGTTATGGAAAACTCTGAAAGGGTCACCAACACTGCCCCAGATAATACAAATATGAACTATGGGAGTGTGGTAACTGGATCAGTGCATTGATAGGATCAGTGTAGTTCCCAGTGTGGCCGGATGGATTTGCAGAAGACAGAAGACCAATGCCGGATGTGAGTGCCAGCAACCAATGGGCTTGTTGCCTACATGCAATAAAAAGGGAAAGTGGGGCTTGCCTCTAATGCTGTCTGCCTGTCCAGCCACTGTTTCTTCTCTACCATGCCTGTCTGTATGCTACCCTGCCTTGGAACGAACCAACTATGGACTGAATCTTCTATAAACTGAGTTATAGTAAACCATTCCTCCCTTCATATTTTGTCCCAGCGAGAAAGTAACTAAGACATCCATTATGTATACATATAATATTTTCTGTGTCTAGTCATGTGCGGATAGACCCAAAGGGCACTTCCAGGAATTAGTTACTATGTGCTGTGCTGCTATAAACATGCATATGTATATATCACTCTCATATGATGTCCTGAACTATTTTGGAGAAGATACTCAGAAGTATAGCTAGGTTGGGCTGACCAAATAGCTCAGTGGATTAAAGCACCTACAAGCAGGCACAGGAGCCCAGTGTTCAATCCCCCAGCCTACCATGCCAGCCCCATGTCCCAGGTGCGCTGAGATGGCAACTGAGACTGGGTGTGGTGGCATGCACCTGTAATCCCAGCATTTGGGAGGCTGTGAACAGGTGGATCACTATGAGTCTGATCTAGTAGTAAGACCCTGAACACGCTGTAGACCCTTCCCTAAAATACAAAAAAAAAAAAAAAAAAGTATAGTTAGCTTGAGTGGAAATACTTTTAGTTTTTTGATAGAACTCAGTATTGATTTCCATAGTTCTTATTCTAGATTACATTCCCACTACCATAGAGAGAGTTCTTTTCTCCCCACAACCTCACTAGTTTTGCAAGTTTTTTAAGACCTTGAGGATAATCCTTCTTTGGATGGCATGATGGAATCTCAAACTTATTTTGATTTACATCACTCTAATAGCCAAAGATGAGAACAATTTTTCTTGTACTACTTATCAACCATTTGTATCTAGTCATCTGAGAAGTGTTTATTCATTTCATTTGTCCATTTTTATTGGCTCTTTTATTTTGAGGGTTCTAATTTTTTGAGCTTGTTTAAGTAGGCTAAATTAACTCTCTGTCTGAGGGTTTTTGCACTTTATAAGTTGTCTGTTAACAACATTTTGTTTCCTTGGCTGGGCAAAACATTTTTAATTTGATTATATCTCTTTTTGATTGTTATTTATTGAGGAATGGGTGTTCTATACATAAGTGTTTACCTACACTCATGTCAAGTAATTTACCTATTTTATTCAAGTAGATTCAATGTTCCTGCCTTTATATCTAGACTTCTGATCCATTTTTTTTAAATGTTTGCATCAAATATCTCATTTGTAATATGTAATACACAACATGAGGAATCAAATAAAATAAGTTTACACTGCAGTGGAAGTTAAACTGATAATTTTAACTGTATTTTCTACTACTTACGTAAAACTTTGTGAATTTGATTACTTTTCTTTTTGTCCCCATAACTTTATTGATAAGCAAATAGCAATGAGACAGTTTCAAATCGAATTGGTAGGACAGTTTCAATAATCAACACATTGCATACATTCTTCCCAGTGGTTAATTGCTGTACAAGATGCAGACATGATATCTTATCTACAAACAGCATCAGAACATATCATTCTATTCATTAACAGAATGTAATTATACATCTATCCTAACCACTTTGAATACACAGATACAAATTGGACATTTATCTGTATATCCTTTTTTTGTTAAGTTCAGTTATTTGAATATTATAGGTGTGTAAACTCAGCAAAATATTTCAGGAGAGTCCAGTAGCCCATAATAGTATTGGGTCTTCCGCTTGGCTGGCAATGTCAGAAATTGTTGACCTGAGTACTCTACAGCTCAACATAACAGCATGGCTTTACTTCTTATATGTTTTCATACTTTTCTGCTGGATGGTTAAGACCAAGGTAAAGCAGGACCTATGCAACAAGAGTTGTAGCTTTTGGGTCTGATAAGGTCAATGAAATCCCCTCAAGATTTATCCTGAGATCCTGTACCTCAGATTGTAGAACCTTTGTCAGTGTCAGCCATGTGGATGAGTCACAGCCATTGCTTGGCCAATGTGCTCTCTGTGAAA
>NW_004524608.1:4513195-4514446 GCF_000260255.1 Octodon degus | reverse complement strand
TGAGATCCTGTACCTCAGATTGTAGAACCTTTGTCAGTGTCAGCCATGTGGATGAGTCACAGCCATTGCTTGGCCAATGTGCTCTCTGTGAAAGCCAGAGAGAATGTTTTCTCTCCATGTGACTCTCCATAGGCACACTCTACATCATCGATCACTTTCCTCTTTGGCCCCATAATCTTCTAGATCAGAAAATTTGGGACACTACTGAGTTACATGACATTAGAGTACAAGTTCTCATATGTCCTGAGTCTTAATTGACCTTAGAAGGATAGGGTCAAAATGTTGGCTTTTCTTGCAGCCCTCTTTTTTCTCTAATTTTGGTCTGCAAACATAGGTTGTTAACCATCCACAAGACAACCTTATTGTTATTACAATACACCTTAGGCTATTAAGCTTAACCTCACTATCTGTCTGCATATCAAACATCTTAGGCATAACATGGAACAGGTATTTTTCCTCAAGTATTGATATGGTGAACTTTAAGTCCCTACAGAATATGATAAAAAACATTAGAATATATTTTAAAGATAGGCATAAAGAATTATATACTTCTTATGTTTACACATAAGTCCAAAAACTCACCATATACAACCTTGAAGCAGGACAGTCCCATAATATTCCTTTTCCTGTCTCTTGCTTTCCTTCACCACCCCCTTCTTCTTGAACAACCATCTACCTGAGAGACATCATAGCAGCAACTGTCATGTCATGACAAGCAGCCAATATTCAGAAGACCAGAATGACTGGCACTCCAAGCATGAAACTACTATTACAAATTACCATCAGCAGTGCAGAAGATTAGTTCACAGGTATCAGTATATATAGTTAGTCAGGGTGAGAATTTTTCCAATTAACTGCTAGATTAAAAAATCTTCTGAAGATTCTCAGGATCATTGCCTTGCCCATCTTCTACATATAACTGTATGACTTGACTTATTCATTTTTCCTAGCTCGTCTCCTTTTCCTCTCTTCATAGTTAGTCTTTGAGATCCTGCTTTCCTTTTACTTGTATTATACCTTTCAATTTGTATTTCTTCTTTTAGGTTCTTATACTAGGAAAACTATACGATATTTACACATGTGTGTGTCTGGTTTATTTCACTTATGAGTATATGTTCAAGTGGCATCCACTTCAATATAAAGGCTTCCAGTTTATCATTCTTAATAGCTGAATAATACTTCATTGTGTAAAAATACCACATCTTTTTCAATCATTCCTCAGGTGATGGGCATCTTGGTTGTTTCCAAGAT
>NW_004524608.1:4478005-4487918 GCF_000260255.1 Octodon degus | reverse complement strand
GCAGTGTATTATTTGTTGAAACTGTACTTTCGATTTGATTTGAAACTGTCTCATTGCTATATGTCTATCAATAAAACTTTGAAAAGAAAAAAAAAAAAAACCAGACTGTTGAGAGTGCCTGGGTTGTTTTTGTATCCTGGATCATGTTCAACTAATCCTCCTATCTCTTTTTGTTCCAGTACCACGCTGTTTTTTTTTTTATCATTGTATCCTTGTAATATAACTTGAAATTCAAGATTAAATTTCTTCTTTCACTGTCTTTGTTGCCCAGAAGTATTTTTGCTAATCTGGGCCTCTGTTGGTTCCATATAAATTTTACAGGTTTTTTTTTTCTAGTTCTCTGAAGAATACTGTTAGTCTTTCTATAGTTTTGTAGTTTGTATCTAGATGTTCTCCCAAAAAGGTTGGGACATGGACACATAATATTCATCAGTGAATTAGTCCACCATTGAGTTATAACTAAATGTGATGTGTGGTGAGGCATAGTTGGAGGAGGTAGGTCACTTGGGGCATGGTCTGAAACAGTACATCTCCCTGCCTCCTCCCTCATCTTTATCTTTTTTTCTGATGCTATGCCATGAGCACTTTGCTGCTATGCCCCTCAGTCATGATGCCCTACCTTGTTAGCAGCCAACTATGGAATGAAACCTCTTCGCTCCATGCACTTGAGGGTAACAGGTATTGTGTCTCTGCAATTAGGAAGTAACTAAAACACATACAAATTGTATTAAAACTAAGCATCATTTTTTTTGGTAGTATGGCCAGTTTGATAATATTAGTTCTTCCTATCCATGTACATGGGATATTTTTTCCATTTTCTGATACCTGCTTCAATGTTGTTTTTTTTTTTCTTTCATACTCCTAAAGTTTTTGGGTTTTTTTTCAAATGCATAAGTGTTAGGACTGTGTATCTTTTCTCTTGTTTTTTTTTCAAAATTTTATTGATAAACATAGCAATGAGACAGTTTCAAATCAAATCGGAAGTACAGTTTCAACAAATAATACACTGCATATATTCTTCTTAGTGGTTAATTGCTGTACAAGATGCGGACTTGAGATCCTGTTTACAAACACCATTAGAACAAATCATTCTATTCATTAAGAGAATGCAACTATATATCTATCCTAACCACTGGCCATGACTCATTCACATGGCTGCACTGACAAAGGTTCTACAATCTGAGGTACAGGATCTCAGGATAAATCCTGAGGGCAGTATACTGACCTTCTCAGACCAAAAAGCTACAACTCTTGTTGCACAGGTCCTGCTTTACCTTGGTCTTAACCATCCAGTAGAAAATTATGAAGATGAAATATAGGAAGTAAAGCCATGTTGTTATGTTGAACTGTGGGGGACTCAGGTCAATAATTTCTGACATTGCCAGTTAAACAGAAGACCCAATGCTATTATGGGCTACTGGACTCTTTTAGAATATTTTGCTGAGTTTAAGGTTTTTATAATAGAGGTCTTTCACTTCCTTGTTTAGGATAACATTTAGCCAATGTTTTTTTCTTTAAAGCTATTGGAAATGGAGTTGTTTTCCTGACTGCTTTCTTGGTGAGTCCATTGATGGTTTATAGGCATGCTATTGATTTTTCTGATTTTGAACCTCCTAATTTGATGAATTTATTTGTTCTAAGTATTTTTGGTAGATTTTTTTAATTCTAGTTTTTTTTTCTATAAAATTAGAAACAATGGAGTTGACAAAGATTTCCTTCCACAATTTTAAATAGCACCCTGTAGCCACTCTTCCTTTCATTGTCCTAACAGAGTTAAAAAAGAAAAAAACACATCATAGTGCAAGGAGGTCTCTGATGCTCTATTTAAGAGCACATATATGTTGGATCCCTTGGCCTGACCTTCAGTCATCTTCTCCCTATTGAAACTTCATTAAAGGTTCATAAATATGTACTACATGTTTTGCATGTAATTAAGATCAGAGTGAATTGTGGAACAAGGTTGCATGTTGTGAGTTGGTGAGAAGAATGAATGCCCAGTCACTAATTCCTGTCAATCATATCTAGAGATTCAGAGGAGGTACTGGAGTGGAGGTGCATATCCATTAAATTTTGAAAGCCTGATTTATCAAGAACTGTTGTTGCTGTGTGCTGTCTTGATGTGAAGGTATAAAGGCATCCCTGTCCATCTCTGTGTCCACCAAACATTCAAGATCCTATATCTATGCAGAGAATATTTGCATGGAGTCTTTGATTTGTGCCTATGTAGGAGCTGAAATCTCTGAATTCCCCCTGAAGCCCTCCTACCCCAGATTCCAAACAGCTTTGCAGATCAGCTTCGTGTAGAAGGCCATAGCATGGGCTGTACAGAAGGGGAAAGTCAGTCCATTCCACAGTTTTGGCTTTTATTGAAAGCCATCCTCAACCAGGCTTCTCTGTCAGCCTGTGTCAACTGAGTGCATAAAACAGATTAATCCCTTTGGCCTTTTCACACTAACTACATTATAGAATTAGAGCATACGGAATGAATAAAAAGAGTGGGGGTGCAATGGCAGAGCTCAAATAAACTGGGAATAATTATCTGGGTTTGGGTTGTACAGCTGGAGAAATTGAAAACTCATCGACATTTACAATGAAGCCTTGAGCCTGAGATTTAGGCCCGTTATGTGTTTTTTTCCCATTTGGCTAACTGCAGTGACCAATGTAGCTGTTAGGCTTTCCATAAGAAGCAATTTGGGGTTTTAGGGAATAGATGGGTGTGTCTGAAATTTTCTTATGACATAAAAAGAGTGGGGAATTTACTGTTATCTTGTGACTTTAGGCCCAGGATGATGCTAAATATACAATGAACAAGGTTGAGCTCATTAGAAGTAAATAATTGTCAGATATGTTGACAAGATTGATGAGCTTTTGTGGTTTTGATCATCACATGAATCTCAAAATTTTGTCCCCTTTCCACAGGTACAGTGGCTGGGGCTAACATTTCAGCTCACTGGTCAGTTACAAATAAAAGTAATTCTTACAAGTCTGGGCTTTTTAACATTCCTTAGTTCTTCAGGATTTCATGAAATTCCATTGCCAGCCACTAAAAAAAAAATATCTCATTATGATACAAAGCACAGAATTTTCACTTAAGAAATTCAAACGTTTTTGAAGACCTTGTATCAAAATTTGCAAACTATGAACAAGTAATGCTTATACATTCTATATATGTTTTCATCTTTACTCTGATGTAACAACTGTGGAGAATAGCCATAAAAAATTTAGTCCCTGAATTCATCAAAAATATCATGGTATTCACTGTAATACAATAAGAAATAAATAGCTGAGATACAAAAGGGCTGGGGAGATATCTCAGTGGCATAAGTACCTGCCTGGCAAGTGCATGGTCCTGAGTTTGATCGTTAGTACCACAAAAAAAAACACAGGAAGAAACAAAAAAAAAAGAAAGAAAGAAAGAAAGAAAGAAAGAAAGAAAGAAAGAAAAAAAGAAAGAAAGAAAGAAAGAAAGAGAAAGAAAGAAAGAAAGAAAGAAAGAAAGAAAGAAAGAAAGAAAGAAAGAAAGAAAGAGAAAGGAAGGAAGAAAGAAAGAGATTGAGCTTCCAGGAGATTAAAACCTAGAGCAGTTAACATTTTTTTTTCAGTTAATAGTTTTTGAATAATGGAAGAATTTACATGATGCTTAGGATTTGATAAGAGAAAAAAAATTAAGTTCAATCCCTGGAGTGTCGTGCTGGCCCTGCCCCCAGGTACACTGTCCTGGTGACTGAGACGAGGCATGGTGGTGCACACTTGTAATCCCAGCACTCGGGAAGCTGAAAACAGGAGGATCACTATGTGTCTTATCTGTGTACTGAGACCCTGTAAAAAAAAAAAAAAAAAAAAAAAAAAGATACCATGAAATGATCGGGCTGACCAAAATAGCTCAGTGGATTAAAGCGCCTGCAAGCAGGCACAAGAGCCAGAGGTTCAATCCCCGGGGCCTGCAGGGCTAGTTTCTCCCCTGGAGCAAGCTGAGAAAGCAATTGAGACTAGGCATGGTGGCAAGCGCCTGTAATCCCAGCTTTTGGGAGGCTATAAACAGGCGGATCACTATGCGTCAGATCTAGTAGTGAGACCATGTAGACCCTTCCCTAAAATACAAAATAAATAAATAAATCATTAAAAAAGTTTCATGATATCTTTGTTTTTCAATAAGTAAGAGTTCTTATGTGTTTTACATCCATGTACAGAAGCTTATAATTTTCTTTTTCTTCACTGATTAGCACATAAGAAAAACAAGGACCCTATTAATTTATACTGAAAGACTTGAACTTGAGTATACCGAAGTCATATAACTCATCAGTATTGGTAAAGCAAGATAAGTAAACTGTAGTGAGTAGTCTCAGGTCCAGTAACTTAAAACTGAAATACATCTTCAACCTGACAAGTAAGGTCTGTGATCTGGGGCCAAATGGGCTGTAGACCTCTGTGTTGCCTCTAGTTACTGAGAACAACTCTAAGCTTACTGAAAGCCACAAGCTGGAGAGCAGAGGAAAGCAGGTGACAACTGTATAAATTGGCTTGGAGATTTTGTCTTTTCTGAAGTTTTTATTGGTTGCCATAAGCTTTTCCCTGGAACGTCGTTTTGATTTGCTGGAGTCGATACATTTACATGAAAAAAATCAATGAAGAGCGATCATACAGGAAACACATTTGTATACTCTTCTAAAGGAAAACGTTGGGGCCAGGGAGATAGCTTGGTGCTCTAAGCGTCTGCCCGGCAAGCTCAAGGACCCGGTACCACATGCGGACCCTGCACACAGCCTGCAACCGAAACTGGGCATGGAGGCACACGCCAGTAATCCCAGTGCTGAGGAGGCTGAGACAGGAGGATCACTACTAGTCTGAGCTGTATAGTGAGACCCTGTACCAAATAAATAAATAATTTTTTTTTAAATTGTAGAAAGAAAAGTAAGCTGACAAGATAGCTCAGCAGACCAAATGCTGCTTAGGCAAACGTGGGGGAGGAATGCTAGTCAGCGATGGAGCCTGGGCATGGTGGCGCATGCCTGTAATCCCAGCGCTGGGGAGGCTAAAAACAGGAGGATCACTAGAGTTTGAACTGTCCAATGAGACCCTGTAACAAATACATTTTTTAAAAAAAGAAGAAAAGCTTGATGTAGTTGGCATTTTGTGGTTTTTAGACACCTAATATTAATTTATTAGGTTCTTACCATGGGTGCAAAATTCTGGACATACACAGTTTAAAAGTTTTATTTTAGCACATGGTTTGAGATTGAAGTTAGGTGATTTTGACTCCAAAGAAGTAATGTCATGGTAGAAGAAAAAACAGTGCAGAACAAAACTTGTACCAGAGAGGACGGGGGAGGGAGAAGGTAAAGCCCGTAATACCACACCTCCATGACTCAACCTAACAGGCCAGAAATGTGCTTTACTGCACCGGCCCTGCCCCCGGGGCCCACTGAGCCAGCAACAGAGTCCGGCATGGTGGCTCACGCTTGTAATCCCAGCACTGGAGAGACTGAAGACAGGAAGATCACTATGAATTCAGTCTATGTAGTGAGACCCATCTCTCATGTCAAATGTTAATCAAGAGTATCACATGACTCCAATTAATATTTCCCTTCTAGGAGTATTAATGCCTTGAAAACAGAGTTTTCAGTCTGTAAAGAGGGAACTACAGAAAACAAGGAGCTTACAGTCTCAAGTCCTCAGGTTTCCTTTCCTCAATACCAGGAAGTAGATGAAGCTAAAGCTTATAATCTTTGGGACATATATTGATTTTCTTAGCTTACTATAAATAAATCAGGTCGGTTGTGGTGGTGCACGCCTGTAATCCCAGCACTCTGGAGGCTGAGACAGGAGGGTCGCTTCAAGTTCAATACCAGCCTCAGCTACAGAGTGAGTTCACGGCCAGCCTGAACTGCATAGAGGGACCCTGTCTCAAAAAGAAACCCCCCGCCAAAAAAAAAAAAAAAAAGTAAATTGAGAGATATAATGTTAGAAAGACTTATTCACAAAGCAAACTACCTTATTGCTCATTTTTATTTTATTTTTTATGTATTTAGTACAGGGTCTACAGGGTCTCACTACACAGATCAGACTCGTAATGATCCTCCTGTTTTAACCTCCCAAGCTCTGGGGATTACAGGCACGCGCCTCTTCGCCCAGTCTCATTAGCTGTCTCAGCGTGTCCCCCCGGGGGGGCTGGGTCGTGGCATGGGACGCCTAGGATCAAACCCGGTCCCTGAGTCTGCCTAAGCAGGCGCTTTAATCCGCTGAGCTACCTGGCAGGCTCTATTTGTCATTTTTAACCTCTCACATCAATCCTTCCCTCCATTTCATTACGTCCTGACCTTTCCTAGATTCATGACTTCTTACAGTGATTTCTCTGTGGAGAATTAGCACATAATTGTGGAACTCAATTGGAACTCTTAGCACATATGTGACCCTATTTTAAGGGCCAACTCACAAGAAGAGGTCGCTGAATCCAGTAAGAAGGCAGGAGTAGCTGGGAGTGGGGGTTCATCCTTGTAAATCCAGCACTAAGTAGACTAATGCAGGCGAAGTACAGTGAGGTCAAGGCCAGATGAGACCCTGGCAAACAAAAATGACAGCGGCAGCTCCGCAAAGCTTATATGCAGCTAGGACGGGCTGTATCCTGGGAGAGAAAATAGTTTAAAAGCCTCTGGGTTACAATCTACCCCTTCAGCGTGACTCTTGTTTCTGTTTTTCCTGATGCAACTGTGACAGCTCGGAGGGCAGGTAATAGAGCAGGCGCAAATCAGGGTTAAAGACGCTGGCTGCAGGAACGGCCCAATCAGGTGACGCCGGGGAGGCGGGCTCTGTTTCCTGGCAACAGAGCTCGGCTCCTAAGCGCTGCGCTGAGAGCCGCCTCACCTGGCTAGACCAGCTTGCTTTAGGATTTCTGCGGGCTGCAGACTGCGTTGGAAGGGCCCTTGAAGACTCTGAAGCCACGCAATGGTAATAGTGTGGGGCGGCTGCCCTGCGATGGGATGGAATGGGAGGCGACGTGGGGGGTGGGGGTGGGGAGATCGACCCGGAAGTGGTAGGACCCGGCAATGGCGGTCCGGAGCTTCTGCGTGCTCCCGAGTCCGGGTTTTTCCTGGTCTGCCTTGGCTGAGGCTGGCCCGTTTTGGGCACCGAGCGGCACATCTCCCCAACACACCCCGCCAGCCTGGAGTGCAGGCTCGGGCAGCCCCAGCTCACAGCCGCTCCACTTGGGTGCGGAGAAGGGGAACGGTGGGAAGACCCAGGGTCAAGGGAGAGCTGGAGCTGCAGGAGCCGCGGCGTGCTGGTTTCCTGCTTTCATCCCTCCTGCCAGCAGACCTGATGGGTCTTTCTTTTATATATGCCTTTGGTCCAGTGTCTTAAACCCACAATTTCGCTCCTCAGTGCTCCTGAGTTCCTAAATTTGCAGTATACCCCCACATTGCCACACTCTCAATAGGTGATGGTAAATAGCATGATAATCCAGAGATGGGATTACCATTGGGTGTAACTCGGTGATGCAGCGCCTACCATTCCTGGAGTGGACTCCTGGGTTACACAAGCAGAAGAGCAGAAATACTATCTTAGTTGTTTATGTGGCGCTTATTTTAACAAAGAGAGCATTTAAGTGAGGACTTCCCATAGAGTTTAGAAGGTTGGGGGAAATGGAGGTGATGTTAATGTTTATTAGCAGAATCAGGAGAATGGGGCTGCCTGTTAAACACGATGTGAAGCTCAGTGAAGTTGAGCAACTACTTGGACATGTGATTTGGTAGGAGTGGAAAGAGAGGTGTCATCTCATACAATTGCTATAGCTGTTGGATTGTTCTTTGTTTTAAAGATTGAAATGCTAATTAATTGAGGTGGACTTCACAGTGGAGGCTACTGCACTAGAGGTAATACCCTAAATGTGAGGTCTGCAGGCATAAGAGTGCCTAGGGATGGAGGTTTTCTCTGTAAGGAGGAGCAAACTGCAGGAGAAAGACAGTGGAGAGGAGGTGTTGGTGAGGGTGACAAAAACTACACCTACAGTAGAGAAAGCCTTCACCTCAGGTGAGAATTGTTCATTGTATGACTTAAAGGAATAGTGTCCTGGTTCAATCTGAGAGTGGGCCATCATCATAGGCTTAAGAAAGAATTTAGTCAAAATTAGATTAAATATGTCTTCTGTTACTATCGATTAGTTAACATAACCATTTTGAGGGAAAATTGGAAATTAGGAATGTGGCCCTGTAAGTTTCAGAATTGTTGAGCATGATCATCTCAGTGTAATGGGGGAAGGGATTTCTCTAGGATACAAAAGATTGCAAGGTGTGGTTGATGTTTTTGTTACACAGAGGATTGGACGCAGGCCTTTTGCTGTGGATTACATTCCTCACGTTTTAATATTTTGTTTTTAAGTTCGAGACTGTGTCACTGAATTGTCCAGGCTGCAGTGAATTTCTGATCATCTTTTATCCTCTTGTAGTTCTGAGATGCAAGACATGAACCGGCATGACTAGCTAAAATGAGGGTGCTTTACCCCTCCTATTCAGTAGGATTCCAGTGCTTGCTTAGATGAAACTTAAAGTTAGGTGTGGTTGTGCCTAACTTTCATCCTAGCATCTTGGCACTCTGAGGCAGGAGGATTGTAATACTGAAGCCGTCATGGACAATGAAACAGAGCCCAAATCAAAATAAAGTAAAAATACCCCAGGGATATAGCTCGGCAGCATAGGGGCCCACCTGGCAAGCACAAGGTCATGAGTTCAATCCCCAGTAACAACAACAACAACAACAAAAATAAAAGTACTGAGATTGTCTCTAAACTAATTGTTGTAATGTGTGCGAGGCCCTGAATTTTAATCTCCAGCAATGAAGAATAAAAGTAGTAATGATTATTTTTTTTATTTTTTAATAATAAAATCATGAATTTTTTTTAAGATGTAGACAGTGAATTTTAGAAAAATATTTCTGAAATGAATACACAACATGTGTATTAGTAATAGATTGCACATTGTAAAAAATTATTTACAAACTTAAATGAATATAACAATAAAAACTCTACAATAAACATGAAGAAGAGTTTACAGAGCAGTCATATAACAGTTCTCCGTGTCAAAATCAAGTAATTTATATTAATGTTATTAGAATTCTCAAAGTAGAAAGTGGTAGGTAATAAATATTTAAAATTTTTGAATTTAATTAAAATTATAGCACCACATTTCCAAGAAAAAATGAACCTTTTGCACAAGAAATATGAATAAAATCATACCAAGATACACAAACATGAAATTGCCCAAAACTAACTGTCAAGAAAAAAATCATTAAAGCATGTACATAGAAAAAAATATTAACTATGGAAGAGCAAAATTAAATAGCATCTTATTCCACATTAGAAAACAAAAAGAGCAAGTGGGTAAGAAACTAGACTTATTTATTTAAAGGACTGAAAAGAAAGATCTGTCTTCATTGAATTTTATACTTAGCAAACATACCTTTGAAAATTAAAAGTAAACTATTTTCTAGTTATTCAACTCAAAATATTCTAGTACCTCCAGACACAGCATATAGAAAATAAGACTATAATCCAGAAGGGATTATATTAGCTGTATGGTCCTGGATAAAGAATAAAGAGCTCTCAAAATGGTAGTTATGCAGGACTTTGTAAAATACAGTATTAGACAAACCCATTTAAAAGGTCATTGAAGATTTCCACAAAACAGTATCAATCTTATGTCAGGTTATATACATATTTTTTCATACGTACGTGTGTGTGTGTGTGTGTGTGTGTGTGTGTGTCTATGTGTATAAAAGACAAGGAAGAACTAATACAAAGTCAATGGAAAATGGAAATATACTTTTTAAAGTTTCTAATACTAGAAGAAAATACCATACCATGTCTTATAAGTAGATTACAAATCAAAGAAACAGTATAAATCATAAAACAAAAATTAAAATT
>NW_004524608.1:4434660-4477283 GCF_000260255.1 Octodon degus | reverse complement strand
TGGAATTTGTTTTCTTGCAAGACTTGAAGTACTTTGCTCCATGCTCTTCTTGACTTGATGGTTTGTGAAGAGAAATCTGCCATTATTCTGATGGGATTTCCTTTAAATGTGATCTGTTTGTTTTCTCTAGTGGCTTTAGTATACTATTCATATGCTGAATTTCTGGAATCTTGACTATTATATGTCTTGATGTGTTTTTAATTGAGTTGAAGTTATTTGGAATTCTGTATGCTTCAGTTGCCTGAATGTCAGATTGTTGCCCCATATTTGGGAAGGTTTCTGCTCTTCTGCCCATATTCTTTTTATATCGTTTGTACTGACCCCTTCTTTCTCCTTGATGCCTATTAGTCTTACGTTGTTCGTCTTTGCATCATCTTGCAGATGTTGAATTATTTTTTCCTGCATCCTTATTGCTTTTAGCAGATCTTTCCTTGCCTTTTCACTAGGTGCAATGGTGTCGTCAAGGTCTGAAAGTGTGTTTTCACTTTCATTCAGACAGTTTTGCCAGCTTGTGATTGAGGTTTTAATTTCCTGTATGTCACTTTGAATCTGCTTCATACATTCTATTTCTTTCCAATATTGCTCATTAAAGGATTCCATCATTTTTCTGTTCTCCTCTAATTTTTTTTTATCATTGTCTTCTTTAGAAGTACTTAGTACTTCTTTGATAGTTATCATTTCTTTCTTTACTTTGGAAATTATTTCTGATCTGATTTCCTCTATCTGTTTCCTCTTTTGTTTCTTTACTTCAGACGCTATTATTTCAGCAATTTCAAATGCATGATTTCCAATTTCTTCTGTGCTAGTGTTTCCTGCATTTGTTCTGGGTGGGCTCGGGGCCTACAAATGCATTTTGCTCCTTCTCTTTGTCATTTTGCATAGCACTGTCTTCTGACCTTTAGTGTAGAGCCTTGGTAGAGTTATTACCTTAGCCCCAGGTCCAGATCTACCAAGTTCAAACTCGTCCAGTCAGTTGTGGCTTGGGTCTGGCTGCTGCTGTGCTGCAGTTCTTCTGCTGCAGCCCTTGGAGGTGACCCCTCTGTTCTACTCTGTCAAGATATTCTGCTCCTGGATCAGCTGGGTGGGTCTTGCCTCTAGCCTTTCTGCAGGGAGTTCTGCTACAGGGTTCCACACTGGGCCTGCCTGATAAAGGAAGTTCCACCCACGTGCCTGGCCTGGATGCTGGATAGAGTGAGGGTCTGGCGGCTGCAAGCAGTCCAACTCACACACGGAGCCTGGGTGCTGGCTGGAGTGAGGGTCCGGAGGACCCCGGGTGGTCCTACTCACATGCTAGGCCTAGATGCTGGCTGGAGTCTTTGCTTTGATTTTTGAATTTTATTCGGTTCTGCAATTTTATTCATGGTGTATGGTACAATACTTGCTGAAGGTCTTGGGCATAAGCAGTGAATCACTGCCCTGTCAATGACAGAATATCAAGTGACAACAGCTAACATCTCCCCCAGAGAATATGAATTTTATTGGGTAGTTTCCTGCGTTGAACACTTAATTATTTCTCCTGAGGAACTGAACTGGGACATATTTTGAATAGTGATTGGCTAAAGGACAGTACTCTAGGTTTTGTTCTCTATCTTTGGTTTGGTTTGGTTTCATTTGATTGTTTGGCTATTTATTTATTTTGTATTATAAAGAGGCACACCAATCCATTGATACTGACCGTCTTCCATTATTAGGACAAGGGAATAGGATAGAAATTGTCAGTAAACACACAGGGCTGAGCAGTTTTAACCACAATAAAGCAAGTGCATACAGTGCTAAAAACACTTCCCTTCCTAGTGCTAATTTATGCTGCTTCTGGGAACATATTTCTAACAGCTTTAATCTTTTTTTTTTTAATTAATGTATTTAGTACAAGGTCTACAGGGTCTCACTACACAGATCAGACTTGTAATGATCCTCCTGTTTTCAGTCTCCCAAGCACTAGGATTACAAGCGTGTGCCACTACGCCCAGTCTCAGTCTCTCAGTCAAAGTCTCAGCATGCCCCAGGGCTGGGGGTGGGGCCAGCATGGCAGGCCAGATCTAACTGGTCCCTGCATCTCCCTAAGCAGACACTAATCCACTGAGCTATCTGGCCTTCCCTAACTGCTTTAATCTTAAAGAAAATATGACTTTCTATTCTTCCCTTTCTTATTTTCCCACTGCCCCTTCCATTCCCTTAATGGGAAGAATTCATTTCTGTCTAGCACGATCACATCCAAGTCTTTGGATTTTTCTTTTCTCTGGAGTGACCTAACATCTCTGGGGAAATGGGGAAAGAAGTGACCGTGAGCCTTTGCTGTGTGGCCTGTGTGTGGCTGGACCAGCGATGTCTGAAACTCTCTTGAGTTCACCTGAATTACCCACACTCTGTGGACAACTCCCTCATGTTGGTATGGGAATGGCCTATGAAAAGCTCACAGCTGAGATAAAGCACAGAGCTTCAGTGCAAGACAGCCCTTAGTCTGGCTTCTACACCCCAAATGTGTGTCATAAGCACACCAAGAAGTGGATCTCTTTGTGGCTTTCACTTTAGTGGCATCAAGAAGAAGCCTAGAGAGAGACTAAAGGAAAGTGTTCAAATATAGACCAGAAGTTATTTGGGTAGAATCACTCAGCTTGGGTTTGTGGTATGAGGTAGGGAGATGACAGCCCTTAGGGTCTTTCTTTGCCCTCTTGGGGTACCATATCAGTCAGGAACTTACGTGCTCATGCACTCTGTTAAATCAGAGAATTCCACTCACTGGTGATGGCATACTTTAGAAAACAAGTGGATGTAACAGCACTTTATATACTTTTTCCACAGTTATGAGAAAGCAGGTTTTTCAAGTTCTGTCAATGATGTGAGTCCCACAGGAAGCGTTCATTGCCCTAGAAACAGATTTGAGAAAATGCCAACTCGGGAGCATATTTACTAGTGTACAGAGTATATATCTATTTTAAATCTAATGTATACTATCCATACAACCACCACCAGTAAGCAATGACTCCTGTTTCTACCAGCACCAGAGAATATTTACCTTGTTGAATTTTGTGTATATGAATAGAGATTCATTTCCATTTTCTCTGTCTTTTATATCTCCTTTCTTTTGTTTTCATTTTTTCTTATATAAGCCCTTCTATAAATTGCCTGCTTATGTGTCAATATTTGCAGTGGAATACTTTTACATTAAATCTTCATATATTTGTCACTTGTAGAGAATGTTGATACTTTCTGAAGTTTTTCATCAACAGGTTAATTTTATCAGGGATTTTCTTTACTGAGTAGAGATCCTGTTACTCTTTATCTTTTCAAAGTCACCTTAACATTTGTGGTTTTACAATTTTATATCTGAAGTTTTCCTCACTCGTAAATCAGAAAGTAATTTTCTTATATTTCTATTTACATTTTCATGTTTAATATTTTTGTCATAAATGTTCGTGATGTAAAAATCAGGTTACTTGGCCCATAAAATGTATAATTTACAACCATAAGTAGATAATTTTTTTAAAAAGATAATTGAGATACAAATGAACGACCAGTTGGTATTTGTATATTCAAAATAGTCAGGACAGATAACAGCTGCATTCTCTTAATGCAATGAATAGAGAGATTTGTTCTAATAGTGTCTGTGGACAGGATATCGTGTCTGCATCTTGTACTATGAATAACCACTACGAAGACAACAATATGCAGTGTATTAGTTATTAAAACTGTCCTACTAATCAGTTTTGAAACTGCATCATTGCTATTTGTTTCTCAATAAAATTATTTTTTTAAAAAAGAAAATATTTGTTCCACTTGCATAAAAAATGGATAATTAATTACCCTTTTCTCTTGATTTCTACTATCAGCCTTAGCAAATCTCAACTTAGAAGAAAGGAAAAGTATTTCTTGATACTTCTCATGAATGTAGTGTCTATATGTTGTCTTAATGTTCAGAATTTAATGACTGTTAAACTCAATTATCCCACTTCTCATCTTTAATTTTAATTGAGATTTGAAAAATGATGTCTTGCCTTCTCTTTCAGAAAGCATTATAGAAGATTTTTGTTACATTAATGTTGATTCACTAGTATTATAAATATAGTAATATTAAGGATATATTGTACTTTTTCATCAAGAATTTATTTAGCATACATTGTGCACCAAATATAGGGTGCAAAATGAATACTGGAAATTTAGAGAAGATCTGACCCCTACCCATAAAGATCTAACACCTTATTCATTCATTAGCATCAACTTTATTATTTGTACCATTATCTTTTTGACCGGCAGATTATAAAAAGAACAAAAATCAGATTTTCACTTAAAAGTAATAGGAATACATAGTGTTCTTGAAAGTACAATTAGTCATGCTTCACTCATCCCGATGAACTAGTAATTGCTAACATGCTCCCATGGAAACCAGGTGCTGCCCTTCAGCCGAAGACGTGGAGAGTATATTCTAAATTTTTCAGTAAGATGTTTTTGGCAGGCATTTTCACTCGTGTTAATAACAAAACTAAAACAATCTGCACATCAGTTCTGACTCTTGGGGAGGTCTCTGCAGGAATGTTAGAGACTAGAGCTTCGAGTACTTTGCCCAACTAAATGTCATTTCTCAATTAAGCATAATCTTCTAAGTAGCTTTTTTTATTTGAAATAAACACAATAGCCTTAAAAAAAGAAAAAGGATATATTGTACTTTGAACTGTTGATAGCATTTCACATCATTAAATCTAGGTCTGTAAATTATTCTGTACGTACACAAAACATTTCCATTTGTTTGTTTGTTTGTTTTGAGCTATGATCTTGCTCCGCTAGTTCAGGTGGACCCTGAACTCATGCTGCCCTTGAACTTGTGGTGATCTTCCTTCTTTAGTCTCTCATGCGCCAGCATGTGTAGCTTCCAGATTTTAATTATGCATAGTGTTTGTTAATGTGTTGCTGATTTTTAAAGACATTATTGATAATATTTTCTAGAGATGGTATATAAATGCCTATCAGGGTATGAATATTTCCCAAATAAAAGAATAAAGTATCCTTTATTGCAATGATATGATATGTGAGGATTTTCTTTTCTAATGCAAAACACTGGCATACATTGAAAGAAGAAGCAGCGTAGTATATCCGATATTTGGAAGTCTTTGCAAAAATTGATATAACTTAATTAAATGCAATCTTAAAATGAAGTACTCACTTCCCTAAAATGTTCATTATATTCACGTTATAGATATATTCTTGATCTTTTGATTCTATAAATGACAGAACTTTTTTTTCTTTTTAGCTTCTAGTAAATTAGGGCTGGGGAGATAGCTCCACAGTCTAAGCGCCTGCTAGGCAAGCGCAAGGACCCATGTTTGACCCCTGGTACCATATGACATGCCAACACCAAGCCCTGGATGCTCTGCGCCAGACACCGGAACCAGGCTGGTGGCGCACACCTGTAATGTCAGCGCTGGGAAGACTGAGATGGGAGGATGACTACAAGTCTGAGATGCATAGCAAGACCCTGTACCAAACAAATAAATAAATAAATAAAATTCTAACTTCTAGTAAATTAAGAAGCATTTCACAAACAAATCTAAACAAAAAACCTTTTGGTTTCTCTGTAGTTGTTCAGAATATACTGACCTTGAGAAAATTATTTGAGAGCTATTTCTTTATAGTAAGTGTTCTGGGGCTGGGGATTAGTTCAGTGGTGAAGCACCTGTCTGGCAAGCACGAGGTCATGAGTTCGATTCCCAGTACAAAAAAAAAAAAAAAAAGCAGACCATAGTGCATGTTCTGATGGGGAATCTCTTAGCTTTATTGTAATGGTATAATTTTAGTATATAGTAAAACTATGAGAAACTCTGTAACTTTTCCAGGTGGTCTTTTCTGACAAGGTGGATGTTCTTGTTGTTCTAAAATGTTACATCTTGGGCTCAGGATGCAGCACAGAGGCACAGTGCTTGCCTGTGAAGCTGAAGTCATGGGTTCAATTTCTGGTACCAAAAAAATAAGTAAAATGTTATATCTTGATCATTTTGTCTTATGGATAGTGATTTTTGCCTTGTATCACTTATTTGTCTTTCTTCCCATAGAGCACACATGAATTTTGTTTTCATGTGACAGAACAGTGGGGGAAGGTGAATATCTTTCACTGACTTCTGATCCTAAAATAATTCATGCATAGTATCTCCATGCAGTGTCCCATGTTGTAGTTTTAGGGTATACATATTTCATTAACTTGTTGATCTCTTGATTTTTTTTTACAGCTAGAGGCCTTTAAGAAATAATTAGAAATTAAATTTTGTTTTTGCCAAGATTCAAATAATTATATTAGGTTATGCTTTCGTTGATCTAGGTTTCTTTTTTTTAAAATGTATTTAGTTATTTAGTACAGGGTTTACAGGGTCTCACTACACAGATTGGACTCGTAGTGATCCTCCTGTTTTCAGCCTCCCAAGCACTGGGATTACAGGCTGGGGCTACCGTGCCCAGTCTCAGTGTGCCCTGGGGGTGGGGCCAGCACAGCACAGGGATCGAGCCCAGTCTCTGCATCTACCTAAGCAGGCACTTTAATCCACTGAGCTATCTTGCTGGTCTTGATCTAGGTTTCTGATGCTTACCTTTGATAAAATATTTCACTTACAAAGTACGTGTGACTGTGTGTGCGCGCACAGCCATGTGGATTTATTAGTTCAGTTTGAACCTAGGGCATCACACAGGATATGAATTCCTACCACCATTTAGCTATGTGCCAATATGTCAGCCTTTTCTAATAAATCCTTGTATTCGACTAGATAATGTTTTATACTGGATTTTAAAATCTGTAAGCATAGGTATAATGGGCCTATAATTATCTTTTCTGATAAACATGTTTTGTAGATTTAGGTGAAGATTAGGTTAACTTGACACAATTATCTGCAAATATTTCCTAACTTTTAAAAAAAAATTACAGACATGTGGAACCATGCTCAACTAAGCATATCATTTTTAGGATAATGGTTGCATTACTATATGTTTTGTATACGTAACAAGTATATTCCTCATGGGGAATTGGTAAATAAATGTATCACATCTTGATTAGTATCTTAAAGTTTCGGCGAAATACTTGTAGTCCCATTCAGAGATGAATTTACAAGGAAGTTTTGAGTGATTTCCCAGTTTCATTTGCTTGCTGTGTTGTTGGATTCTCTTGCCTTCTTCTGAGTATACCATGTCTGAAGTTCCATATATTTCCAAGAAATTCTCTATCTACTACTTAAACTTCATTGAATGTCTTTATGCTTTTTATTTCTCTTATAATATCCTTGATTAATTAGGTGCAGTGGTATCCATGTGTAATCCCAGCATTTTAGCTGCTGGTATAACAGGATGAAAATTTGATGGCCAGGCTAGGTCACTTAGTGACTCGATTTTAGAAATTAAAATATGCCTGGTTCTTACAAATGTTTCTCATTTTTTCATTATGCTTTTGCTTTTAGCCTTGTCTTATTCAACTTTTCTAGCATATTGATTGGTGTTTTACTATTGGTTGTATTCTACTCCTAAACATATTTCTCAAAACATGTATATTTAACTGAAAGATTTTTATTTTTATTTCAAACTTTGATAATAGACTTATCACCTTATTCTAAATATTTCTAGGCCCATATAATGACTTTCTTCAGAAACAAAAGATTATTTATTTATTTATTTATTTATTTATGTTTTTTGCAGTACCAGGAGTTGAACTCAGGCCTTGTACTTGCCAGGCAAGTGCTTGTACAGCTTAGCTATCCCCCCAGCCCTGAAACAAAAGATTATTGAAGAAGGAATTTTGCATCAAAAATACATGGGTGGGTTGAGAATATAGTTAAGTTATAAGTTATAGAACACCTGCTTAATTTTTTTTTTCTCGGTGCTAGGGATCAAACTCAGGACCTTGTGTTTGCCATGCAGGCATTTAGGGCTATCCCTGGCCCTAACACCTGCTTAATTTAAATTGACTTCCTTCACCTTGTGCTGAGCAAGGAAAGCATATGGAATTTGTAAAGTTAGTCATTCTCCACAATTTCTAATTTTTCTTTATTACAATCAAGATGATCTTTATATTTTGTAACTTGAAGAGATTTTCATATGTTCTAATAGAAATTTTGTAAAATAATGTGTCTTTTGTTTGGAAACATTTATTTTCTTTTTTTAAGTCTACATATATGTAGTACCTAGTGTATGAATATTATTAAGTGAATTAGAATAAATTAAAATTCCTTTACTTGACCCTGACCAAATCAAAGGAAGCCATATGTTTGGATAAAAAAGGTAAACGGATATATTCAAAGCTCAGAGGAGATATTTGCTTCAAATCATGACCACTTTATTGACGGATGAGCAAGGGTCTCTTACAGTAATAGGAGGATGAGTTTGAAGATGTAATGCCAATCTTCATACTTTGTGGTAGTTGATATGTTGTGTCAGCTGGAGAGGTTGGAAGCTTGGCTGAATGGGGCAGTTCTGGGCCATGGGGGCCCTACCCTGTGCAATTAGTTCCATCCTGGGGCGCTATTAGCCCACCCTGGGGCGCTATCATGATTGGTTCCACCCTGGGACATGATGGGGCCCGCCTCAGCACAAAAACTGTATATAAAGAAGTTGAGGAAGGTTCTTGGTTGCTGCCTATTGCCTCGCTTCCATGGAGAAGTCCCGGTCTTCATTGACTTTGCAGCTGTGCCACTTTGGAGGAACTCTGATCTTTGCGGTGGAGCCCTGGTCTTCACACTCAGCTCATAAGGAAGAGATAGGCTTGATGGACACCACAGCTGTTACTCCTCCTCTTCTCTTTGTTTTCTGCCACCATGAATTGCTGTCATTTGCCTTGGAGCCAGCAAAGTATGGACTGAAACCTCAACAAACTGTGAGCCTTTCCTTCATTTTGAGCGTCAGGTTATTTGTCCCAGCAATGGGTAAAAAGTAACTTAACACAGAATTGCTTTGTTATTTTTACCCTTCTTTAGCCCAGTGTCGCCTTTCATGTGGAAAAGAAATGGCTCCATGCTAGGGTAAGCATCTGTGTGTTTTGTGTATTTATCTGAGCTGAGGAGAGATAGGAAAAGCTTTTATGTCTTTGGCCTCAGGAAGTCACTTGTCACTAAAGAAAAAAAAATCATAACTTCTAAGTTGTATTTTGCAGTGCTGGCTGTACTGTTTTATCTATACTATAGCCTAAATTTTCACCACTGTGCCTTCATTATGGTTTTTGTTTTTAAATTTTTATATTACTTGGAATGACTTTTTAAAATTAATTTTATTGAGAAACAAATAGCAATGAGACAGTTTCAAAACCGATTAGTAGGACAGTTTTAATAATTAATACATTGCATATTGTTGTCTTTGTAGTGCTTATTCATAGTACAAGATGCAGACATGATATCCTGTCCAAACACTAAGAACTGTACTATAACAGCCTGTAACTCAATGATGTCCCAAATTTTCTGATCAAGAGATTATGGGGCCACAGAGGAAAGTGATCGACGATGTAGAGTATGCCTAAGGAGAATCACATGGAGAGAAAACATTCTCTCAGGCTTTCACAGAGAGCAAATTGGTCAAGCAGTTGCCATGACTCATCCACATGGCAGACACTGACAAAGAATCTACAAAGTACGGTACAGGTTTTCAGGGTAAATCCTGAGGTGATTTGACTGAGCTTGTCAGATACAAAAGTTACATTTCTTGTTATATAGGTCTTGCTTTATCTTGGTCTTAATCATCCAGCAGAAAAGTAAAAAAAAAAATGAAGTATAAAAAGTAGAGCCATATTAATATGCTGAGCTGTAAAAGGCTGAAGTCAACAAATTCTGACACTGCCAGTCCTATGGAAAACCCACTACTATTGTGGACTACTGGCCTATAGTGGATTATTTTGCTGAATTCACACACCTACAATATTTAAATGGCAATAGAATACCCATCTCTGAGAAAACTAAACAAAGAAAGGGATATAAATGAAGGACTATTTTGTATCTGTATATACAACATAGGATAGATATACAGCTACTTTCTCTTAATTCGTCATGTTTTGGATCTCAGCAGGTACAACAGTGATGCTTGTGCTGAAGTACTCATCTTTCTCTCAGTTTATCCTGTTTGGTCTCTTGATTTTTATATGTCAGCTTCAGCCAATTCTCAGGCTGTTGTGCCTGATGAACTACTACACACTGCAGGGCAGTATTCTCATCATGCTACTGGCTGTAGTGAGCGCAGACTGTGCATACCACGTATCTCTTACCTACTTTGTGTCTAGAACTATGGTCAGTGTAATTATTAGTGCTTGACGACTCAGGGTACCTCCAGTTTGTATAACCTGATGTCCTGGAGTAAGGTATTTGTCTTCATATTTTGCTATTCCCAATTTGTGTTGATGGTTTTGGGTTAAGTAGACTGTGTCCCACATTTCTGTACCTTTCTATTAAAATGTGCTCCTTAGCCCTTACGACTGTGCCCATAGACTTTGGAAAAGTCTGACGTACAAGATCAGCAGTCCTTCCACATTCTTCCTCAGAAACAAGGATCAGAAAAACAAAGGCCTTCACCATGAAGTACCCACTTAGAAGTTTTTGTGTCTAAGAATATTCCCACTCTCCCAATCATTCTATTCTGTTCTGTTGTTCTATTCTGTTCCCCTTTCTCCCTCTCTCTCCCTCTCTCTGTCTCTCTTTCCCTCCCTCTCTCCCTCTCTCTCTCTCCACCTCTCCCTCTCTCCACCTCTCCCTCTCTCCCTCTCCCTCTCTTCCTTCTCCTTCTCTCTCTCTTTCCCTCCCTTTCCTTCTTGAGACAGAGTTTCATTATGTGGTTCAGGCTAGCCTTGAACCTTGAACTCATTGTGTAACCCTGGCTGCCCTCAAACCAGCAGCTATCCTCCTGCCTCAGCCTCCCAAGTGCTGGGATTAAGAGGTGTGCAGCACCATGCATGGCTATGTTCCTTTTTTGTTTTTTGTTTCTTTTACTCATTCCTTCTCTCCACTTCCTTCTTCCTTTTTTCTTTTCCTTTTTCCTTCAACTAGTGCTCCTCCTTGTTTCTATTTCCTGCTCCCATACCCCTCCTCCCTTTATTTTCCTCTTTAATTTTTTGTGTATTATCATGGAGATCATGAGGTGAAATCTACAACCATAAAAATTACAAGATTACATTTGTACTTGGCACCTACAACAGTCAACTAACAGAAGCAGAGAATTTAGTGATGGCTGACCTGTGTGAAGGTTTGAAAACTTAGGATAATGGGAAGGCACAGTGTTTTTCTTGTACATACCATACAGGTTCTGGTGATCTGGTGACCATGGTAAATGTTATACTATTTCACTGAGGGTTGAAATTGCTACAGAGTAGTTTCATTGCATACTTCAAAAATATCTATATTAGGATTTCTTTCTTTTTTTTTTTTTTTTTTTTTTTTTTTTTTTTTTTGTGGAACTGGGGATTGAACTCAGGCCCCTATGATTGCCAGGCAATAGCTTATTTTAGTGAGCTATTTCCCAGCCCCTTATATTAGGATTATTCGTGTAGTATCCAGACAGATGAGGGAATTATTTCTGAGTATAAATCTATATTGATATATTCAGTTGTACAATTCTAATATATACAATTTATTATAACATATACAATTTTCCTCGACCATTTTCCCTCAATTAAATGAATTAAAAATTTTCAAGTTATACAGTTAGCTATATATTTTTCTCTTTGCCATTCTTTTCTCCTTTTCTCCATCTCAGTTGTTCTTTTCCTTTTGAGCAGTTTCTTCCCCTTTTACAATGTCTATTGTGCATTTTGGATTTTATTTAAGGAAAGGGAACATTAATTTAAGGGAAGTCTAATACTTAAGAAAGTGTTAGACTAATAGATCTTCTGTTACTACTGATCAGTTCACTTCATCGTTTTTAAGGAAAAATGGGAAATTTAAATTTTGCGTCTGTTGTAGGTTAAAAAATTGATTCAGTAGCATTATCTGTCATGGGAAGAGTACTCAGGACTAAACACAAGACATTCACTCTATTCTGATTTACAATCAGTCCATTTTTATTTTTACTTAACTTTGAGACTGGGTCTCACTGTTGTAGATGCTGTAAGTTGAACCAGAGTGTCTTGCCTCCCAGCGTGATGTGATTACCCCTGTGGACCTTCAAGCCCAGCTTTTGTGGAGGCTTTCTAATCATTTCTGTTTACCAAGATCAGTTAAGCATCATCAGGTGCTGTCATATCCAATATGTTGCTATGGTTGTCTCTGTGTGAAGGATACTCTGGAATATATCCCTGGATTCTTTCTGCTTTAGATATGTATCTGTAAATTTGAGATTAGTTCTGTATTTTTTTTTTAAATGGGTCATTATTGTTTGTATCCAGTTGTCCCCTCAAAGCCTCATGCAGTCATTGAGCCAGGCTTCTAGAGTTTATGGTTAATTCATGATCTAGTGCTGGGATTATGGGTGTGAGTGCTGCACCTGCCCTGGAGCAGACAGCCTAAATGAAATGTAAGGAAAGGAGAGAGGCATGCTCTCGGCTGCTCTTTCAGCACTGCTCCCCTTTGTTCGTGGTGTTTTGCTGTTTTCCGCCACCACGAACTGCTGCCCTCTGCCATGTGACACTCTACCTTTGAGCCAGCCAACTATAGAGTGAAACTGTGAACTAAATAAAGGTTTCCTTCCTTGATTTTGGGTTTTGGTATTTTGCCCCAGCAATGAGAGAAAAGTAACCAACACATGAGCCTTTTCTCCATATTCTGGAACAGAGAATCTGAAACTCACAATATCCTGAAGAGTAGAAATGTCTGCCTCTTTTTTTCATAATGACTTTGGGTTTTGTGTTTGTTTGGGTTACTGAAGTGACTGTCTGCCATGCATTAATTACTTCACGATGATGATTCATGATGAAACAAACTCTCTAGCTTTGAACTGGAATCTGCATTTGGGGCATGGTAGTAAAAACAGGGCTGTGAATTTGTCAGAATTGTGGTAAATCTGAATGATGTGAGTGTTAAATTTTGGACCCATTGTTTGCTGATAGAGCACTGCCTGGTGGTCAAAAAACAACACACATTTGGGTTCAAAGCAGAAAGTGAATTTTCAAGTGACTGTGAGTGTTGGTCTCTGTTCAAAATTCAGCCTGTGGACAAGAGAATTTTTCCCTGGGTACCCAGCAAGTCATATGTAAGTTCAGGAAATTGATACTCTGAAAATGGGCTCACTTGTAATTGGTGAAGCAGGCTTCTTCCCTAACTTGCTTTCCTTTTATTTCTTTTACATGCAAGATATTTGTATAAAATGGAAGTTACCTCAAATGTGTTTTTCCCATAATTTAACATAAGACTGATTTTCCTTGGAAACTGAGTAGAAAGAATTATTGCATCTGAAGAATCAAACAATAATTTAGAAGTAAATTATATGTTTTACATTTAACTTTACCATCACTTGGTTTAAAGTCATTGCAATGTTGAATGAGTTAATGACTGAGGTTTGGTTATGTCAACGTCTTTGTTGTTGCTCTGAACATGATAGAACATTCCGGGCTGGCCAAATAGCTCAGCGGATTAAAGCATCTGCAAGCACTCACAGGGTTGAGGGTTCAATCCCCAGGCCTGCCATGCCGGCCCCACCCCCGGGGCATGGTGAGATGGCGATTGAGACTGGGCATGGTGGCGGGTGCTTGTAATCTCAGTGCTTGGAAAGCTGTAAACAGGTAGATTACAATGAGTCCAATCTGCAACCTGTGTACTCTGCAGTTCTTAGGTGAAGTATTCTGCAGTGTCCAGTGAGTCCACTTGAGGGATGATGTTGTTCATTTTAACTGTACAATTATAGATTTCTTAAATATCAGTTTCTCATGAACATTTTTTTTTTTTTTTTTTTTTTTAAACCGGGGATTGAACTCAGGCCCTTGCACTTGCCAGGGAAGTGCTTATTCCACTGAGCCATCTCCCCAGCCCTCTCATGAAGTTATTTTGAGATCTTTATAAACAGTTTTGGATCTATCAGTTTCCCTTCAGTTTCATGTTTTTGCCCCATGTCATTTGAAGCTCTGTTCAGTGAAGTAAGTATACAGAACTGTTAATTTTTGTTGGAAAACCATCTTCTATATCATTATATGATCATTGTAATCTTTATTTTCTTTGAGGAACAGATCAAGTAGTGTCACATAAATACAATGTCAGCATGCTTTGTTGAATCAGTACATGAACAATATATCTATTTTTATATTTATTTATTATTTTTTAATGTATTTGGTTGTTACAGGGTCTCACTACACAGCTCAGATTCATATTGCTCCTGCTGTTTCAGCCTTCTGATGGGATTATAAGCATATGCCACTATGCCCAGACTCTGGCCCACTCAGCCTGCCCTGGGGTGGGGCTGGCACAGCATGTGGTGCTGAGTGAACCACGGTCCCTGTGCTTGCCTAAGCTTGCCTAAGCAGGTGCTTTAGTCTGCTGAGCTATCTCACTGGCCTCCATAATTTTTATTTATGTTTTAAAATTATCTTTTGTTTTTTATAGCTTTTAAATATTTGTGTACCTTTTAGCAGACAAGTGGAAATGGAAATGATCTATAATTTAATCCCATTTTACATTTGCATAGTCAGATGTTAAAATGAATGTGACATTACTTAACAGGCCTTCTATTTTTTGTATTAAAAACACTTCAAATTGAATGCTCTATTAACATTTCAGAGTAAATTACAGTATTCCTAACTACATTCACAATAGTGCATATCAAATGTACTAATCTTTTTATTTTTTTAAGGTGTGTGTGTGTGTGTGTGTAAGGTCTAACTATGCAGATCAGACTTGTACTGATTCTCCTGATTTCTGCCTCCCTAGTGCTGAGATTACAGGCATATGCCACCATGCCCAGGCTCCATTGCTGGTTCAGTGTGCCCAGGGGTAGGGCCAGAGTGGCATACGGTGCCAGGGATTGAACCCTGGCCCCTGCGCTTACCTAAGCAAGTGCTTAGTCTGCTGAGCTATATCACCTGCACTCTTTTTTATTCTTTAAAGGGAATACAAAATAGTTATAAAAATTAAAAATGATAAGAATTTTACTATTTGGTGGCAGCAATCTCCCTGTCCCTATCACTGTTAAGAGGCCTAATTTTATATCTATAAATATATTAAAAGCAAGTCAAATTTGAAAAAAAAAGAATTTTACTAAACAAAATAATACAAATTCAACAATATTTGTTGTATAGCATATTGTTGTTTTTAACTTAGTTGTTTAGATCCAGATGTAAGTTGGAAAAATAAAAAAAAGTTATAAGAAATTAAGAAGAGGAAAGAAATAAAAGCATTAACTTCTCCTCTGCTCCTTTTCATAGATCAGCAGAAATCCACAGTACATTTATCCAAGCCATCCTGCATACATACATAGGTATATCTTTTCCCCCATCCTATCACCCTCATCTCAGCAATTCCTTTTTTTGAACAGATTCATTGTCTTTTCATAGTATCTATTGTACCTTTAAGACTTTACTTACTCTTGGTTCTTGCTCTAGCAAAGTAATGCAATGTTTACACATGTGAGTCTGATTTGTTTCAATTTGTGGTCTCTAGTTACAGCCTCAAGTTGATTCTTTTCAAAGCTGAATAATACTCCTTTGTGTAAAAATACCACATCTTTTTTTATCCATTCCTCATTTTATGGGCATTTGGGTTGTTTCCAAATTTAGCTATGACAAGTTGCACTGCTACAAACATGGGTGCACATATATCACTGTGGTATGCTGTTCTCAGTTCATCTGGAAAAATACCCAGGAATGGAATAGCTGGGTTGAATGGAGCCTCCAATCCTAGTTTTTTTTAGAAATCTCCACAGTGATTTCCATAGTGCTTTTACTAGTCTACACTCCCACCAACAGTGGACAAGGGCTCCTTTTCCCCCACAGCTCCTCCAGCGTTTGTTAATGTTTGGCATCTTGATGACAGTCATTCTTTCTGGGATGAGATGAAATCTCAGTGTTGTTCTAATTTGCATTTCTCAAATGGTCAATGATGTTGAACATTTTTTCATGTATTTACCATTTGTATTTGTTCATCTGAAAAGTGTGTATTGATCTCAGATGTCCAGTTTTGGACTGGATCTTTGAAGAAGATGTGGGCCTGTATTTAGTTTTTTATATATTCTAGATAGAAGTTCCTTGTCAGATGGACAGTTGATTATAATATTTTCCCACTTCCTGGGTTTTCTTTTTACTCTATTGGTGATTTCTTTTGACGAGCAGAAACTTTTGAAAAAGATGAAATCTCAATTGTTGATTCTTTGAAATATTTCCTGTGCAGTTTGGTTTTTGTTGAAGATTTCTGCCTACTTTTTCCTCCAGAATATTTACTATTTCTGTTTTAATATTTAAATCTTTGATCCACTTTGTATTTTTGTGCAGGGTGATAGGCAAGGGTCTAATTTTTAGCCTGTGGCATATAGAAAGCCAGTTTTACCAGCACCTTTTATTGTAGAGGCCATCTTTTTTCCAGTGCACATGTCTGGCCCCTTTGTCAAAGATAAAGTGGCCGAATGTGTTTGTGATTGTGTCTGCATCTCTTAAGCTGTTCCATTGATCCTCAGGTCTTCCCCGCCCCCAACAGCATGCTGATTTTATCACAACAGCTTTCTAGCATAATTTCAGGTCAGGGATTGTGATGCCTCTTGCCTTTCCTTTGTTGCCCAGGATTGCTTTTGATATTCTGGGTCTCTTCTGGTTCCAGATGAATTTTACAAATGTTTTCTCTAGACTGTGAGGTATGCTAGTGATATTTTAGTCAGGATTTCATTCAGTCTGTATAACAATTTTGGGAATATGGCTATTTTCACAATGTTGGTTCTTCCTATCCAGGAGCCAGGAATATCTTCTCATTTTCTTTTCTTTCCTTTTTTTTTTTTTTTTTTTTTTTTTTTTTTTTTTTTTTTTTTTTTTTTTTTTTTTTTTTTTTTTTTTTTTTTTTTTAGGGAAGGGTCTACAGGGTGTTCAGGGCCTCACTATTGGAACAGACTCATAATGATTCTCCTGTTTACAGCCTCCCAAGTGCTGTGATTACAGTCATGTGCCACCACACCCAGTCTCAATCGCTGTCTCAGCACACCTTGGGGGCGGGGCTGGCACAGCAGGCCTCTACACCTGCTTGCAGGTGCTTTAATCCACTGAGCTATTTGGCTGGCCCTCATATTTTCCCATTTTCTAAAATCCTCTTCAATCTCTTTTCTCAGACTACTGTTATTTTCACTCTATAAATCTTTTATTACCTTTGTGAGATTGATTCCTGAGTGTTTCATTTTTTGACTGTTATTGTGAAAGACATGGTTTCCCTAATTTCTCCCTCAGTGTTTTCATTGTGTGGTAAATGTACTGATCTTATTTTCTCAAATAAACTTCTAAATGTTTAAAGCATGTTTATCACTTTTATATAATTTTTTTAACAGCACTAAAGTTGAGCTTGTTTTCTTGTCTATGCTCACATTGTCTTATAATTTTTTCTGCAAATAACTGGTAAATTGAGGACATTGTTATACCTTTTTAGTTTTATTTGGTTTAGTTCTTCTGGTTACATTACTTAACCTTTCTAGTTTCCTCTCCTTGTTTAATTGGGAATTTTGCATAATTCCTTTTTCTGTTGTTGATTATGATATCTAGATATGATATTTCTGTTGATTGTGATTATGCTACCCAGCAGGCCTTATTTTCTAGTGTTAGAAATTTCTACTCACAAATTATTCACCTCATATTAAAACAACACTGTCGTTTCCGAGTCATTCATGCACCATAGCATATTCACAAGTGCTTCCCATCCAATGTACAGTATGTGTGACTCACTGAACATACCAGTACCTCTAATAGTAAAGTAGATTGTTGATATTATCCATTTTAACATAGTTTCTTGGTAAATACACCAAGGATCTATGTCAATAAACTTAGTTTAAGAATTTTTACACTTCCGTAATTTTGGTTTGATATCTTCAATAATGTCTCAATCTTGGCCAATGTTACCTTATACAAGTAACCTTTGTCAATCCTTTTGCATTTTGTTTGCCTCTATCCATATTTCCATGCTTTAGACAGTTGCCTAATGGTCTTTATATGGAAAATTTACTAACCTTTTTCCACATACTCTTTCCTCAGTTTTGTTTTTCATTAGTCAGCCATATATTTCCCTTTCTCTGTATTCTTTGAGGGAGTTGTAGGTGGTGATGAAGGGAGTGGTGATCAGTTGCGGGATCACTTGATAAGTCTAAAAGACTAAAAGTCAAAAATCACATCCTCCTCTTTCAGTGTTGAGGAAGATAGGTTGATATTAGGTACTTCTCTTACTGCCAAGGATGAGTATACCAATATTACAGTGGATTAGATTTTGGAAAAATTCTGCTTTTCTCCATTTAGAACTTATTTTAAAAAATAGAATTTTTAAAATGGTTTTGTTCTTCCCACCCACTCTCAGAATCCTGAAGGAATTTTTCTCTGATTATCACTTTGCAAACCAGAGAGTGCTGGTGGAAATAAAATCAACAAAGTTGGATGCTGTCTAAGATCCAGCTGCCAGAGTATTTGCTTCTCAAAGTTCTCTTATTCTTGCTTATAAGAACACTACATGTTTTTATCTTTGTTCTGTTCCTGAGTTTCTTCAGGGTAATTTACACTTCCGTCTGTCTCCTGGTTCTTCATTTAGTCTTCAAGGGTTGCTGATTTTAGGTTAGGTTGCTTTTAATTATTGAAAAAAAAAATATTCTTCTGTCTTTCCAGGTGAAATGTAAAGTGGATGAGTGTGTTTACTGTTTGATTTTTATTGATACTATTTGACCCTCAGCATGGATTCTGCTTGTGATCGAAAGCCTTGGCATTCACAACTTTGACCTGACAGGCAATTTGTTAACCTAAACTTGTGCCTGAAGAAGTGCATTCTTGGCCGGGGAGATGGCTCAGTAGAATAAGCGCTGGCCTGGCAAGCGCAAGAGCCTGAGTTCAATCCCCGGTTCCGGGGGGGGGGGGGGTAAAAAAATGCATTCTTACCGTGTATACACTGTTAACCTCAGTAACCTCATTTCTCCATTCTATCAAGATATTTGGTACTTGGTTGAGAGTCCCTCTGTAATCTGCCCGAGTCCTCCAGTATAAGAATAATATTCCTTTGCATGTTTTCTTGATTTTCCATGTCATATCTTCACAAATGTAAACATAAAAGATACTTCTCTCAAGGATTGCATAGGATTTTCCATCACAGGTAGGATGTCTATTCAATCAGCTTGCACGGCTGTCTTTATTTCTCTTACTTTCTAAACTATGCTTCTAGTGGAGAGCACTGCTGTTGGGTGTCTGGAATTTCTTTTTTCCAACTGCACTGTTTTTACTATTCCCAGTCTGTAAATTACCTCTTATTTTTTTCCAGGTTAAAATGTGAGCAACCTTGTAAAAATGAAGTTTCTTTCTCCACACTATCATTGTGTTTAAATATTTTTCAATATATTTTATTCTCAGAAATGCTGTTAGTGACTTTAAGCAGTAATAACAATGCAAATTTCCTAGGAACACTCAAAAAGTTTTGTAACTGGGTTGTAGGTTGTGGTTAACAGTTACCATGTGAAAGCCTATTAGAATTATCCTTGCCTTCCCCTGAATAACTGTTGTCATATTTATTTTGCTATTTTTTTAAATAAGTTTACCATGAGTATTCTTTTAGTTTTGCCCCCTTGAAATGTTCAATATGTAAATATATAGAAAAAGAGTACAGGTAGTTTCTCTGTCTCACTGTGTTTCACATGTGCTTCTGTCTGAGTCACTGAGTGCCTTCTTGCCAATTGCTGTGGTCACTTGGTTGAAGCTTTTTCAAGTTTACTTTTTATAGATGTGATATACATTTGTCTCCAGATACAGTAGCACAGTATATTTTCTGTACATTGGATTAAAACTACTAGTCTCTAGATTTTGGTGTACTCTAAACTAGAGGATATGGTGTTTGTGGGCTGTATCATTTAATACTTCTTTTATTTCTTCATTAACTCACATGCTAGTTGTGCCTTTCCACAATTCCACTGTCTTTGTCTATCCCCTCAACCAGGTTCATGGATCTTGTTTATATTTGATGTTTTCTCTTGAATTACATATGCTTTACTCATTTCTCTTATGTGTTTATTGATTTTTTACCCGGTACACAAACCATTTTTATTGTATACAGGACAATTTTTTTTTTTTTTTTTTTTTTTACTTGTTGGTTGTATTACTTCTCATAATTGACATACGTATCACTTTCTCCCTCTAACTCTGATGGCTCCATAATTTTCTTCTGGGAAGTAATGTTTTTCCCACCCTAAAGATATTTGTGAATTCTCAAAGTATTCAAGTTAACTTTCCCATTTTAAGATGTAACTTAATTATTGCACATGAAGAATAAAGTACAAAGAGTCCTGACGGGTGGTGCACACCTGTAATCCCAGCACTAGACAGGCAGAAATCAGGAGGATCACTAGGAGTCCAAGCTGCATAGTGAGACCCTGCACAAAACAGGAACTAAAAAAAACTTAAAAGAATAAAGTGCATGTTTCAGTGTATGTACATGTTTGTTCCTGCCTCCTATATAAACAAATGGTGATTTCTGCCATTTTGTATAAAAGAGGCTCAAACAGGAATCAGTATCTTTTTTCCATGTGAGCCCCTTTAAGACTCTTCCTTGTCTGTGATCCAGTTGGCACTCTCACTAATAGAGCGTGCCATAAAGTAGTGGGTTTTGAATCTTTCCTGTATTTGTCACCTTATTTACCAGTATTGAACATTGTTAAACATGTGTAATATTGAATAATTAAAACTTTCTTTGACATATGAATGATGAGATTTGGCAGTGCCAAACTTTTTTCTCCTGCTTTTCCTTTTATTATTATAGCAAGTTTAGTTTGCTAAATAATGGTGTTTGCTATACATAGTTTGTATTTTGATCATATCCATCCGGCCATTTCTCTCCTATGTGCAAGTTTCAAAATGCTGCCTTGATATAATCAAAGAAAAGGATCAATTCAATAGGTATTAATGTGAGATATACCTACATTCTATGATTTGTGAGAGCAGTTCATCCAATATTCTCCTACCTTGATTCCTGTTTTAAAAATATATGCTGATCTTGTAGGCTGTATAAATGCTTCAGAGGCAGTGTTCAAATAAACCTGAGATTAAATGGCAGAACCAGTGTTCCTATTCTGCTGTTGTTTTAGCAATGAATTATAATCTAACATCCATATTCCTGTAGGAGATAGGTATATGGATAGAAAATAAAGGTGTGATGACCAAGAAGACATAAAGTGAATATTTAGAGAACTCAGTCTCATTTCTGTTTTTATAAGTAAGAGTTGAAATATTTCATGTTGTGAATCTCACTCTTCTTTCTCAATATGTATGTCTAATGATCTAGGAAGCAGTGTCCTTTGAGGATGTGGCTGTAAATTTCACCTTAGAGGAGTGGGCTTTGCTGGATCCATACCAAAAGGAGCTCTACAGAGATGTGATGTGTGAAACTTTTAGGAATATAGCTGCTCTAGGTAAGGAAAACATCCATTTCGCATTTATGCTATCAGATAGCATTGGTTATTGCTTATCAATGCAGTGTACTTTATTGGAATGTAGAAACAATGATTCTTTTAGGTAAGGTCATATTTACTATGAATCTAACTGTAATCACTAGCTTGTTTATAATGTAATATACTAGCTTGTCATTACTTTTCTTTTTCTACACTATAGAAAGAATCTGGGGTGATGAAGAAATTAAGTACAAAAATTGGAGAAGAAACATAAGGTAATTTGCACTCACAAGAAGCAGTATTCCTTATGAGTCCATGAAAACCAAGCAAATTATACAAATGAGGCTGTGTTGCAATTTCTTTAATCTCACAGTATTTCTCCAAAGATGCATGTGTGTTGAGTGCCTACAATTTGATAATTGAATATTTGAAATGTTACAATATCTGAAATGTAGGCAGTATTGACATTATGTCACAAGTGGCATTATCTAATGTAAAAGATTATAAAATTATTTCCAATCCTTAAAATTATAAAAATTTCCATATGAAATTGCATTTAGGAGTATAAAAGACAACTTTTGTGTTTCGACTGAGAACCAAATTATACATACATATATTTTCACAAACCTAACTTCAGGTGCTTGGTGGTGCACACCTATAATCCCAGCAATCGGAAGTCTAAAGCAGGAGGATCACTTTGAGGGTAGCCTCTGCCACATAGTGAAATCAAGGCAGTCTGAACCACGTACATTGAGGCCTAGACTCAAAAAAACCAAAATCAAACAAAAGACCACATTCATGTCAAACATCAATGTAAGGAATACTGTGTGTATTTAAATGTTACATGCACATTTTGTATTTTCAAAATTGCTGTCATCTTGAACATATTGAATATCCAAATGAATGCCACTATTTTGATAATTGCTTTCAAGCAATCCTCCAAAGGATTCAATATATTCATGTTACAAAATTTTAGAACCATTTTAGTACCATTCCATAATGTTCATTGGAATTTCACTGCAGTGTGACATCTATGGAAATGTATATAGAGTCCTAATATATAATCTATATCACATATATAGAAATATATTATCTATATCATATATATATATATATTATATAGAGTCCTAATATATAATCTATATCACATATATAGAAATATATTATCTATATCATATATATATATATATTATATAGAGTCCTAATATATAATCTATATCACATATATAGAAATATATTATCTATATCATATATATATATGATATAGATAATATATATATATGCCATTTTATCCAGCTATAGTTTTACTGGGCATATTCCCCTCAAAATTAAAATAACTATATAACAATAATGCGTGTATATTCTTGTTTGTGGCAGTACACGTTACAAAAGCTAAAACCAAGAAACAGCCTAGATGCCCATTCACTGATGAGTTAACTAAGGAAACATGTGACAGCATGGGAATGATGGTGCGTGTGTGCACTCCTAGCACTCTGGGAAGCTGAGGCAAGAATATCATACTAAATGCTCAACTGGGGCAACTTAATGATTGATGAGACTATTTTAAAACACAAAATAAATAAGGCCAGGTATGAAGCTCAGTGCTGAAAGCCTAGGTTAAATCTGTATAACTCAAAACATTCATAGACATAAGGAATGGACTGTCAATTGCCAAAAAGAAAATGAACTTGAGTCAATAATTTGTTACATAATTCAAACACAGAAATTTCAATATCATTTGTTACATTTATTATGAGAAACCCAAAAATAGGAATTAAGTCAATAGAGGAGATATGTTAGAAAAAAGAAAGGCAGGGCCAGGCAGATGGCTCAGTAGAATAAGCACTTCCCTGGTAAGTGCAAGGGCTTGAGTTCAATCTCTAGCTCTTCCAAAGAAAAAAAAGAGGCAGACATTCTGGAGTGGGTGAAGAGGCTCAGTAGAAGAGGGAGAGGGTACAGTCATAGAAGAAAGGGTATACATCAAAATACTATATATATATATAATATATATATAATATATATAACATATATATTTATATATATTAATATATATAAATATTATATATATATATATATATTTTTTTTTTCCCCTCAAAAGAAAGTGTTACATGTTGCAAACATGTCAATTATAATATGACAAAGAGTATTACTGTTCTGGTAAAAGCTGTTTCTAAGCCATCATTTAGAGTGTACAGTAAACTCATGAACACATATTCTTAGGAGACATCAAACTATATCTCCTCCCAGTAAACCATTAGTCAAAAGACACCTTTAAATGTAATTAGTTGTTTTCTTGTTTTATTCCTTTATAGAAGTGAAGTGGAAAAAGGCTGTGAATATGAATTATGGTATCAACATGGAGAAATGGTTTTCTGGACAACAGATACTAATATGAACTTGAGATCATTTGGTACAAAACCAGGTGAAAGCATTGGTTCTAGAAAGCCCCTGATTGCTCATTTATCAGCAAATATGCCCATCATAGCTAACACTGGATTCAAATCATATAAGTACCAGGAATTTGAAGAGAAGCTCTCTAACTGTACCAAACATGGAAAAACCTACAGTGACTTTCAGTCCTTTCAGAAACTTGCAGATGTAAATCCTCAAGAGAAAACCTGTGAATATAAGCAATGTGGAAGTTTGTACTCTGGTTGCACTGAAGGAGCTAATACAGAAGAGAAGCCTTTTGTATATGAGCAAAATGTGAAAACACTCAGTACACCCAACTATATACAAATTTGGGAAAGAAGTCACAGTGGAGTGAATACCTATATATGTACAGAATGTGGGAAAGTTTTTACTTCTCATCATTTTATGCAGATACACGAAAGAGCTCATATTGGCAAAAAACCCTATGTATGTAAACACTGTGGGAAATCCTTCACTAATAGCACTTCATTTGGTAATCATCAAAGAACTCACAGGGGGGAAAAACCTTTTGTATGTAAGCAATGTGGGAAAGCTTTCAGGACACACAGTGATTGTCAAAGACATGAAAGAACTCACACTGGGGTGAAACCCTATGAGTGTAAGCAATGTGGGAAAGCTTTCAGCACACGCAGTAATTGTCAAATACACGAAAGAATTCATACTGGGGAGAAACCTTATGTGTGTAAGCAATGTGGAAAAGCATTCAGCAGACACAGTAATTGTCAAATACATGAAAGAACTCATATTGGAGAGAAACCCTTTCTGTGTAAGAAATGTGGGAAAGCTTTTAGCACACATAGTGATTGTCAAAGACATGAAAGAACTCACACTGGGGAGAAACCCTATGTATGTAAGCAATGTGGGAAAGCTTTTAAGACACACAGTGATTGTCAAAGACATGAAAGTACACACACTGGGGAGAAACCCTATGTATGTAAGCAATGTGGGAAAGCATTTAGCAGACATGGTAATTGTCAAATACATGAACGAACTCACACTGGGGAGAAACCCTATATATGTAAGCAATGTGGAAAAGCATTCAGCAGACTCAGTGCTTGTCAGATACACGAGAGAACTCACACTGGGGAAAAACCCTATGTATGTAAGCAATGTGGGAAAAGTTTCAGCAGACAAAGTCATTGTCAAATACATGAAAGAACTCACATTGGGGAAAAACCTTATGAATGTAAACATTGTGGGAAAGCTTTTGGCACACACAGTCATTGTCGAATACATGAAAGGATTCATACTGGGGAGAAACCCTATGTATGTAAGCAGTGTGGGAAGGCCTTTAGCACACATAGTAATCGGCAAGTTCATGAAAGAACTCACACTGGAGAGAAACCTTACATTTGTAAGCAGTGTGGGAAAGCTTTTAGCACACAGAGTAGTTGTCGAAAACATGAAAGAACTCATAATAGAGTGAAACCCTATGTATGTAAGCAGTGTGGGAAAGGTTTCACAACACAAAGGTATTGTCGAATACATGAAAGAACTCATGTAGTGCAGAAATCTTATGTATGTATGTAATGTGGGAAAACTTAGCAAATACTGAAATTCTGAAAGCCATAAAAAACACTACAGAGAAGCCCAATCTATGCAAACAATATGAGATAGCTTTCAGCACACACAGTGTTTGTCAAAGATATGAAAGAACTCACTGGGGATAAACCCTATATATGTAAGCAATAAGGCAAAACTGTCAATATATACTGGTATTGATAAATATGTTAATTATAAAGGATAAATGTGCTATGTAAGCAATATTGGAAATTATTGTTACATTAATATCAAAGACTTTAAAAAAAGTAAGAGGGAGTGAGTTTTGAATATGTAAAGTGACATGAACTAACCTAACAGGACACACAGGAAAGAAATCTTTTCTATGTAAGCAATATGAAAAATTTACCCTAACTTCAATAAGTTATTAGGTCAGGCTTCTTTTGTCAGTCTGTTAAGTTATTTGGTACATGGTTAAGAGTTCTACTCAACTATACCTGAGTCTTTAGTTATGGGAATAGTATTCCTTTGCATGTCATCTTGATTTTCTTTGCCAAATCCTCGCAGTTACCAGCTTGTGTGTCTGAGTTCTTTTCTCTGAGATTCTAACCTACACTCTTCCTGATGTCCAGCAAGCAGTCAGGCTGCTGCTTTCTAGGTGTCAGGAAACCTTATATTCACAACTGTGCTGCTTTTGCTTACTGTACCCAAACAGTAATTTTTTCCATGTTAAAATGGACATAAGTCTAGTGTCTTTCCATGTGCTAATTTATTGCTTAAATATTTTCCAATAAATTTTATTTTCAAAAAACGTTTTGGTGAAACAATAATAACAATATAAATAACCTGGGAGCACTCAAACTTTACAACTGGGCCTTGGGCAGTAGTGAAGAGTACCTAGGTGAAATTCTAATTGACTTATCCTTGTCTTCCCCTTGAATTACCATTACCGCTTTTTTTTGATGTTTTTCCCAAATTTACCATGTGTCATTGTCACCATGCAACAGTCTTTCAGTTTTGAATTCTTTAATGTTGAGTAAGTGACTACTATAGAAATTGCACAGAGGTTTTTTGTTGTTGTTTGTTTGTTTGTTTGTCTCACTATATTTCACATTTGCTGAAGTCTAGGTCAGGACCAAGGACTTCTTCATTAGGCTGAAGCTTTTTCAAGTTTATTTTTTATAGTTGAAAATAATAACATTTGTCCCCAGAAATAACCACACAATATATTTTCTGGACATTGGGTTAAAACTTGTGGTCTGTAGATGGGTGCATTCAAATATGGAGGGTGTCATTTCATTTATTCTAAGTCTACTTCCTACTAGAGTCCACTATTTTGTTTTCTTTGGCTATTTCCTTAACCAGAATCATTGACCTTGTCTATTTTTGGTGCTTTCTCTTGACTTATATATATGTTTTAATCATGTTTCTTATGTGTTCATTGATCTTTACCCAGTACACAAATCCTTTTTACTGTATACATTGGAAGGTTTTTTTATTTTTTTATTTTTTTTTTTTTTTTTTTTGAGGTACCGGGAATTGAACACTCAGGACCCTGTGCTTGCCAAGCAAGCGCTTATTCTACTGAGCTATCTCCCCATCCCCTTAAGCTATCTCCCAACCCCTTAAATTTTCTTGTTTCTTTTATCTGCCTTTATTTACAGATTTGAATTCCTTCCTCTAATTTTGATTTCATGATTTTTGCCTGAGGAAACAATTTTTTTTTTCACTTCACATACTATTTGAGTGTGAGTTCTCAAAGTATTTATCTTTCCCATATCAAGGTGTAATTTTATTATACAAAGAATATTATGAATAAAACGCATGTTTCAATGTATGTACTTGTGTGCCCTTGTTTATATGTGAGCCTACAAATCTTTCTAATAAATTGTGAATCTTTTTTTCTATATATTAAATAATGTGTCACCATGTTTACTGGTTATGGAATGTTGTAAAACATTTTTATATTGAACAGTTACAGTTTTTTTCCAAATAAAAAATGAGATTTGGATATAACAAAATTTTTCTACAATTTTGTTCTTGTATTAATGCTTAACTTAGGAAATATTGGTGTTCATTACACTTATATTTTGATCATATTCAATGCCCTATTTCCCTTATGCCACCTCAGAAATTTTTTGTTTCTGTGACAGGTGAGTATTTTTTGTCCTTGAGCTGTAAGATAATATATCTTTCTTGGTCTAATTTAAGTGTTCTTAGATGCTCTCAAATAAAAACTAATATTTTATTAACAGCTTAAATTGTCAATTTTTCTTATTGTGCAGTGAAGGTTTTTCTATGAAAAATAAGGTTGAAATTTGAAAATTCTCTGTAAATGCAATCTGAGAAGAAAGTAATCAATTTCCTAAGTAATAAGTTGAAAAAAGAGGTATTTTTTATGAACTGTCAGCACAATTCATTCTCTCGATTTCTTGAGTTTTTTACTTGAATGCTGATCCTGTAAGCTCACTCTACAAACTATGGTATGGTCAGTTATGTAGAAAACTGATGTGAACCAATAAGAGCACTAGTGTTCCCATCTTGCTGTTGCTTGACCAGTGACTTCTAATCTCCCATCAAATTCCTGTGAGAGTTGCGTTTGATAACCAAGACAGGAAGTAAGTTTGGAGAGCTTAGCCTCATTTCCACCATCATGAGATGTTTCATGTGACTGTCTTCTGGATATAAATGTCTTCTGATTTTGGATGGGGGACATGGCTGTGACTTCCTTGTGGAGGAGTGGGCCTCCTTGCCACCATCTCAAAACAAATTCTAAAGAAATGTGATGTGGGAAAGCTTTAGGAATGTGGCTTCTAGCAGTGACTTGGATACTTTTTTCTTGTTGCTGAGAAAAATACCCAACACCTACAATTAAGGAAAGAAACATTTATTTAGCTCAGTTTGTGGAGCCATATGTAACTGGCTCCAAGGCAGGGTGGCATGGCAGAAGGGCAACAGTTCATGATGGCAGAAGACAATAAAAGCAACAAGAGATAAAATGGGGAGAAAAAGCCTCTTTTCTTTCCTTATGTCGTAAGCAGGTTATGTTGCTCCTGTAGGGGGTGAGTATAGCACTCATCATCTCCAAACCCTTCGGTTGTACAGAATGAGAATGTTACAAATTGAGGACCCTGTCCCCCTCCTGAGTCGCTTAAACTCAAGTTGACACACTGTATCAACCATTAAAATCCACCTTTTGTCAACTTATCAATTAGATATATTTCCTTAAACTGGTCTCCAGATACAAACATACGCCGACTCCTATCATTTCACAACTTAAACATTATAACACAGGTTTAACAATCCTTAAGAACCAGTATTAAGTCTGTTAACATTATAATACATCAGAACCATAACATTCAGCCCCCTGGCACCCCAAAGACCCATGTACATCCCTTGATGCAAAAGGCATTTAGTCCCTCTCAAGAGTTGACAAAGTCCTAACAGCTTCAGCATTACTGAAAAGTTCAAGTTGAGCTATAAGATAATATTATGCACCTAAAACAACAGACTCCCCATAAGGGAGCCTGTTGTCTTCAAAGACTACCACCAAAACCTCAGTTAGACCAATTTGCATTGCTTAAATCCAGTTGAAGGGCTAAGGAGAAGTCCTAGCCAGGGTGTCTGCCAGTTAGCTCAGTTGTTTAAGCACCTGCTTATGCAAATACAGTCTGGCACAGGATACCACAGTTGGATCCCCAAAACCACCCATAACAATTAATTTTTTTGCCTGAACCAGAAAAAAAAAAATCCTTCCCAAGTTCCAAGTCTCCTCTGAGATATAAGGCAAACTCTTAGCTGCAAGCTCCTATACAAATAAAAAGGAGGTTAGATTTCCAAATAGGCACAATAGACATTTCCATTCGAGAAGTTACATATAGGGGGATACAGAGAAATGGGACCAAAGCAAGTCCAACCTCCAGCAGGACAAACATTAAGCACTATTGTTGTGTCCAGTATATGGAAGCAGTATGTGGCAAATTGTGAACTCCAAAGGGCTTGTGTAACTCCATCCCTTTAGCCCTTATGGTGGCTATAGCTTCCACACATTCTCTCCTGGGCAGGCTTTGCTCCCTCCTTGCCGCTCTCCTTAGATGAGCACATTCCTGACTTTTCCAAACTTCTGAAGTCTCCACTGCCACTTTAACTCATTCTCAACAGCTTTACACACTGCTCTCTCAAGGGTAACCTGAAATCTGGGAGGAAGCCTTAACCCCACAACTCTTGTGTTCTTCATGCACCAAAACAACAACACCTGGATGATGCCAAGATCTACTACCAGCTTGATCCTCATCTCAGTCTGACAAATTGATATTTGTAATACCATGGACAAGTCATTGGAATCCTGTCGAGTTACTTCACTCCCACTGCAAACCATGGCAAGAATAGACACTAAGGTATATTAATTGTTACGGGGAGCCAAGGGATCCTAAGTCAAGTCATGAAGATGGCTATCCTCAAAAAAGGCCTCAACCCAAAGCTGAACCTGGGTGTTATTCATTCATGAAAAAAGGAGTGGCTTGAGGGTGAGTGGCTGAGAGTGGCAAGAAGTAGGTGAGTGCCATGAGCTGGACTAGGTAGGAGGCCTTCGTTTACCTCTGCAATATTTAGAAGGATATGCATAAAGAGTAATCTCACACAACGGAGACAATCTAATGTTTTGGGGTCAGTGCTTCAGCTCTGTTGTGTAATAATAGTTCAAGCCCCAGGAAGTCATAGCCTCTATCTTGAGGCCCAATCCTAGCCAACAGTGTGGAGCATTGGCTCTTCATCTTGTTTAGACCTGGTTCACACTAGGGAGCAGGAGGTGGGAGGTTCCAGGGAAATACACCTGTTGTCTTCAAAGACTACCACCAGCACCTCAGTTAGACCAATTTGCATTGCTTAAAGCCAACTGAAGGGCTAAGGAGAAGTCTTATCCAGCTCTGTACATATCACTACACTGAAATAGGGTCAGGCACAGCTAAAATGGAGACAGTTGCTCTTCCTTCAAGGAGAGTCACCCAGGTGGTCCTCTACAGGAGAAGTAGCTGGGCTTTTCTCTCTCTGGAGCACTGGAAACTCTGAATTCTGAGGAAAATGCACTATACCACCACCATTGTGGGACATGGTACTCTGTGGTTTTCTCCTCAGAGCAAAGTCTGTCACTTTTGCAGTTTTGAGGCTGAAAACGGTGGAGACTTTCTACTTCTTGTGATGCCCTCAGGCCATCTTTTATATTTTCCTGTTCCTTCTCAGCAGTTGAGATCTCAGCTCTATCCTTGTAGTCCACAGGTTTACTGGAGCTTCCTTTCTGGCCAGACTCACATTTTAAATCATCCTGCTGGGCTGTCTGTTCTTGACTCACAACATAAATCTGACTAAAAGCCTCCAACAGTAGCCATACCACAGCCTCAACATTTGGCTGCCTTGAAATTTCTTCTGCCATAATTAGTACACTGCCTTAACCTTAGTCTCAGGTAAAATCTCTGGACATGAGAAAAATGCAGACAATATTTCTGGCAAACCATAACATGCATTGTCTGGAGTCCAATAGCCAATGCACTCCTTCCCAGTCAAAATTTCTTGGGCCTGATCTTTACCAGTTTTCTGGTCTTCTGAGCTCTGATCAGAATCTCCCATACAGAACAGTCTAAGGTGTTTCATCTCTATTATTTCTGGTGACATCTGATGCTTTTGTAAAAGCTACTTCAAGACCATTATTCAATGTACAGTAAACTAGTAGTCAGATGCCCTTAGGAATCATCAAACCAGATTTCATGGAAAGTGCAAAGACATTAAATATGATTTCTTTGTTTTATAGAAATAAAAAGATAGAGAAATTTGTTGATATATATTATGGTATCAACATGGAGAAATGTTGGCAAATGACATCATTTCTTCCAAACTTCGCACAAGCTATTCCTAAAGTCTCTTGAACAAAGTGGCCAGGTATAGTCATAGAAATGACTTGTCCTCTGGTACCAAATTTTGTCTTGGTTACTTTTCTCATTGCTCAAAGTGTTGATATTTGCCACAAATAACATTATCTAATATGTCAAAATAGATATTATTTTCTCTATCTTTTTTTGATGTGTGGGGGGGTGGATACCAGGGATTGAACTCAGGACCTTATACTTGTCAGGCAGGTGCTTATACTGCTGAGCTATACACCCAGCCTTAGATATTATTTTCTAAACTCAAGATTGTTAAAACATCTAATGAAATTTTATTTGAACATTGATTATATGTGTGTAATAAATTTTAGCACATATAAGAGAAGATAAAGGATAAGGATATATAATTATATAAACATGTGAGTATTGTCTAAAGACTATTTTCATATCAATTTATGTAAGGAATGCTAAGTAAGAGGCTGTTGCTGAGTGCTGAATCTCTGTATAATCTCCAGCAATGAAAAAAAGCATGTGTATCTATAATAGAATAGAATTCATCCATAAAGAAGAATTAAGTGATGTCATTTGCCAAAAAAAAAAATAGATCTTGAGTCCATGATATTGTGTTAAGTAAGTTAGACAAAAAATTTTACTGTCACATAAAATATTATGTATGAAACAGTCATAAATAGAGGAGTCAGCTAAAAAAGAGATAGTCAAGAAGAAAGAGGCAGACATGGAATGAATGAAGGATTTCAGTCAAGGGACACGGTAGAATCTTGGAGGAAGCATATCAAAAATAATCAACATATATTGTACATACATTTCAATTCTTCAAAGTGAAAGTGTTACATTTCACAAGCATGTCAATGATAAACACTCAAATGACAACTACTGCTTTGGTAAAAGCTAGTTCAAGGCCATTATTCAGTGTACAGTAAACTAATGGTCAAATGTCCTTAGGAAGCATCAAATCAGATCTCCTCATGGTAAATCAACACTGTAAAGATATTACATATGTTTCTTTTGTTTTACAGAAATGAAAATGTAGAGAAGTGTTGTTGATATATATTATGGTATCAACATGGAGAAATACCTTTTGGCCTCCTGATACTATTATGTACATGAAAGGCATTGTTACAAGGTCTAGTGAGAGCCTTGCTTGTCAAAAACCCTTGGTTGCTTATCATCACCAAATGTGCCCATCACAGCTAACACTGGATGCAAATGAAACTAGTGTCAGGAATTTCAAGAGAATCCATCTAACTCTAGAAAACATGGGAAAACCAGCCCTGACTTTCAGAAGCATGCAAAGACAAATCTTGCAGAGAAACACCATAAATGTAAGCATGTGGAAAATTGCACTCTGATTTCACTGAAAAACATTGAAAAGCATCCCTTTGTACATAAGTAAGATGTGAAAGTCAGTCCGATCCCTGCACTCTCAAAGCGGACCGTGAGCGCGCACCAGCTTCTCTGCAACCTCAGCCTGTGTGCCGTCATCACCTTCATGACAGGCACCAGTCTCTGCTGCTGTGCAGTAGCAGCCACTGCCCATGCTATCCCCTGAGGTTTCCTACACCCCGCTGTGGCTCCCAGTCCCATCACCGCTGTCCAGTTGGCTCACTGCTATTCCCATGTGCCACACAAGACAGACTAGGAGTTCAATGTTCACTGGGTGACATACTTCAATGAGCCAGACATAGATGCTTGGGAACTGTGTGAAGGGATGAATATGCTTGCTGGCTATGATCTGGTTCCAGAACCCAAAGTCATTGATGCTGCTTTGTGGGCATGAAGATGGTTAACTGATTTTGCTAGTGCTGTTCAGATCCTAGAGGTGGTTAAGGACAAAGCAGGACCTCATAAGGAGATCTACCCCTATGTCATCTAGGAGCTGAGACCAACTCTGAATGAACTGAGAATCTCCACTCCAGAGGAGCCGGGTCTCGACAAAGTGTAACCCATGGGTGATATCACTAAGATGGCAGAAGAGCCCAGGAATGGGGGCAGGCAGCTCCTGAGAGCTCTTCCTGCTGAAGGGTGTTTGAGGGGAGTGGGGAGTGAGCACTGCAGTGATGCTAAATGGAAGGAACTGAAATTGTTCTCAGTTATAACTAAGCCAGGTGTGGTGGTGGTGCACACCTGTAATTCCAGAACTTGGGAGGCTGAGGCAGGAGGATCCCTGCAAGTTCAAAAAGTCAGCCTGGGGTACCAAGTGAGTCCAGTCTGACCTGGGCTACACGGCAAGACGCTGTCTCAAATACAGAAAAGTTGTCATTGTTCTCTTAATGGGATTAAAGGCCAGGAAAAGCCTGCTCTAATCTATATTAACTATTTCCAACATAGAGAATAGTACAGCTAATAACCAGTGGGCCCAGGGCCAGCCTGATAGCTCAGTGGACTCAAGCACCTGCTTATGTAGAGCACAGTGACTGAGGTTCAATCCCCAGTGTGCCATGCTGGCCCTGCCCATGGGACGTGCTGAAGTGGCAATTGAGACTGGGCATGGTGGTAAAAGCCTGTAATCCCAGCACTTGGGAAGCTGAAAACAGGAGGATCACTATGAGTCTGATCTACATAGTGAGATCCTGTAGAACCTGTCCTAAATACAGAAGAAAAAACAAACAAAACCAATGAGGCTGTTTGCCTACACCTTTCTTTTTAGATGTTGTTTTGCTACATTTCCTCAGTTTTCTCCCTATGAAGTAACTGATTTCACATAGAGTTGGAGTCTTCTGTGTACCCATAGTTTCTCATAGCAGAATTATGTTAATTTTATTTTTAGATTTTTCTATGCCTAAATGAGAACTTAATAGTCAAGTAAATGTCCACTATTCAGTAGGGACTTACTAATACCTTGTTCTCTATGGAAAGATGGATTGGGTAATAAAAACAGTCACAGGAAAAAAAAAGATGTGAAAGTTTTCTGTATACCCAACTATGTTCCCAATTCCAAGAAAGATAGTACAGTGGATCAGATACATACATGTGTACATGTCTTAGTTACTCTTCTCTCATTGCTGGGACAAATACCCGACACTCAAAATGAAGGAAGGAAAGGTTTATTTAGCTCACAGTTACTGGAGGTTTCAGTCCATACTCATCTGGGTCCAACGCAGAGCAGCACACAGCAGAAAGCAACCTTTCATGGTGACAGCAAAGAGCAAGAGCGCAAGGGAGGGGTAGCAGCAGCTCAAGCAGCTAGCTTCTCTTCCCACCTTACATTGTAATGCAAATTACCTGCCCCAGGGTAGGGGAAGTACTCACACCTATGGGTACTTCCCAGTACTTACCCACCTATGGGCAATGCCAGCAGTACTAAGACCCATAATCCCAGTCTTGGATCACACATAATCCCAGTGGATCATGAGTTAACACAAACTCTAGAAGTCCTCACCCCATGACTGCATGAGGCTTTGGGGGGACAACTAGACACAAACCATAACAGTACATAATGTGGAAAAGTTTTAATTCTCACAATTTTACTCCATTTTATTTGCTGTGGAGAAATACCTATGCATATAGATTCTGTGGAGAAGCTTTCACTAATAACACTTCATTTGTAAATGTGAAATAATTCACAATGAGGGGAAAACTTACATAAATAGGTGATGTGGGAAAGTTTTCAACAGACAGTACTTGTCAAATACATGAAAGAATTTATTGGGAAGAAGTTTTGTGTTTGTAAGCAATGTTGTGAAGCATTGGGTGCACAGTAGTGTTCATTATCAGAAAGAATTCAGTGTGAAGCAATCCTGTGTTTGTAAGTGAAGAGGAAAAGACTCCAGTCACTCCAGTAATCATCATAGATATTAAATAAAAGAGGAAATTAAATTAAAATGCCTTGCATTGACACAAAAGGACTCACAAGTGTCTTGTGTTTTTTAGCAATGTAAAAATCTTTCTGTGCACACAGATATCAGTACTTATATGAAAGAATTTATATTGAAAGAATACAGTCATGTGAGAAATGTGGCAAATGTTTTAGTTTTCTTAATGCATTTGAGCATATGAAAGAATTCACAGTGAAGAGAAGGTATTTGTGCATAATCTGTTCAAGTCTCCCACTTACCTCAAAATAAATGAAGAACTTACTGAAAAGAAACCTGCTGTAGATAAGGAGAGAAGGCATTTTGTGACTCCCATAAACTCAAGAAAATATGCAAAAACTTACAGTGAGAAGTAGTGTAAACCCTGAATGTGAGAAGTCTTCATTTCTCCTGGCAAGCACAAGGGCCTGAGTTCAATCCCTGGTTCCACCAAAAAATAAAAATAAAAATGAAAAATAAAGAAGTCTTCATTTCTAAATGACCTTTTATGCAAGCATGACATTGCATGTTGGATAAATTCATATTGATTTATGTTTTGCACAAACATCTCCAGTCTCTTTTGCATTATTTATATTACAACCAAACACAACTTTGTGAGAAATGATTAAAAGAGTTTTAGACAAGTCTTCAGGTATTCTACATGCAAGAATGTATACTGGAACATTCTCCACTGTTGGTGGGAGTGTCAACTGGTGCAACCACTGTAGAAAGCAGTGTGGAGATTCCTCAAAAAACTCAAATGAGGTGTTCAATTTGACCCAGCTATTCTGCTTCTAAGTATTTTTCCAGAAGAATTAAAAACATCACACCACAGTGATCTATGTGCACCTATGTTTATAGCAGTACAGGTTGTAATAGCTAAATCTTGGAAACAACCCAAATGCCCAAAAATTCAAGAATGGAGAAAAAGGATGTGGTCAATTTAGACAATGGAGTACTACTCAGCCAGAAGGATAGACTTGAGACTTTTATAGGTAAATGGATACAACTTGAAACTGTACTCATAAGTGAAACATATGAGCCTTACATATGTAAACATCATATCATTTTCCTTGTGTGAAAGGCTGAAAGACTACACAAGATCCAAAATATATAATACATTTTGTGAAATGGCAAGTAACTGTTGAAAAGGAAAGAGAATCTGGGATGGGTGAAAGGAGAAAGGAAGGAAAAAGGAAAAAAGATTTCAATACACAGATTCTATTGTTTTTCAATATACTATCAGCAAACAGAAATTGAAATTATAAAAATGTTTTTATTTTAAAGAGAATAAAAATAAGAAAAAATTTTAAATGACACAAAATTTCAAAATGATAGGAAATCAACAATTGTTGTTATATTGCCTATTGTTATCTTCAAAGTAGTTGTTTATATTTTCAGATATAAGCATGTAAAATTTACATATATATATATGTATATGTTCTGTCAGTTTAAAAGAAAGGTGTATGCTAATAGTGATGGTTTGCACAACAAACAATATTACATTTTTCTTATCCATATTTTATACTCTGAGTAACTACTTTGAAGATAACAGCATACAATGTGCTAACCATTGTTACTCTCCTATTATCTTGTTATGAAATTCTTTTCTCATTAAAATAAAATGAATACTATCTTAACACAATTACAGATTATAATACATAATACATAAGTTTTCAGAATGGTCCTTCATTTATATCCCCCCTTTTTTGTTTATTTTTGTCAGAGATAGGTGTTCCATTGCCATTCAAATATTGTAAATGTGTGAATTCAGCTTAGATTAGTAGTAAAGAATTTTTAGTGTAATAATTTTTCAAAGGTTAGACATTTTCTGTACTTTTAATCACAATTCATAAAGGCTTAATATTTGTTAAATGAATAAATTATTTGATTAAATGATATGAGAAACATACATAGGATACTGAGAAAAATGCATAGTCACACAACTGCATCACTCATTTTATTGAGAATTATTAATTTAATTCAAGGACAGTAAACCTCCATAACTATGGGTTGTGTATCCATGGTTTCAACCAGAAACAGATTGGAAACTTTGAAACATTGCTGCAGCTGTTATGAGCATATGCTGACATTACCTTGTGATTATTCCCTAAATAATACAACATAACATACTATGATATATAACAAATATTGAGATGATGTTAACATTCAGTTGAGTATTATAAGTGCCCTAGAGATGATTGAAGAAGATATGCAGAGGTTATGTGGAAAAGTATCTCATTTTTTAAAAGGAATTTGAACATCTGACAATCTTTGTACAAATTGAAATGAAGGCAAAACTGTATGCACTTATGTTATGATGGTGACACTTTCCAAGTATGGACATGACTAATTTCTGTTGACCTTTTTTTCAGTACATGTACTTCTTTTAAAGTTTTAGGCAAATCTGGAGAAAGAACAAATTTGGAGTGTTAAACAGAATCCATTTGGATAGATGAATTGGAATAGATACTCATTTAGGAAGATATTTTTGGGATAGGTTCACAAGCTCGGGTCACAATTCCTGTTACCCTATGAAAAACAAGAGCTTAACCATTGACTGTGGATCCACTGTTGCACTAGGAGAAGAGCAAAATTTCATAACAAGATAGTAGGAGAGTAACAATGGTTATCACATTGTATGTTGTTATCTTCAAAGTAGTTACTCAGTATAAGATATGGATAATCTGTTATAGTCCAGATTGTAACAAAAGGTGTGCAGCAGCCCAGTAGAATGTGAGAAGAAAGATAGCAATCTGGAAAAGCATAGAAAGCTTTTACTCTGTGCTAATTCTTTTCACTGGTTGGTACAGCTCAATGTCAAGTGGGATACCCTCAGGTGCCACCTCTCCACACACATGAAAAGGAAGAACAGCCAGTGACCAGCAGCCCTGAGCAAGAACTCCAGAAGCCCTCATCATGAGGAGCACCAGTAGCATTTCCCACTGCGGATCTCTGTGGTCTATCTAAACCTAACCGCTGCTGAAGAGCTGCCCAGGATCCATCTCCTATGATCCCCTCTGACCCTAGGACAGAGACATGGCATCACCCTGAGCTGCAGCCTCCACTGTGCTGCCCCAAGAGCCAGAGCTGCTGTGTGTCCACCCAATATAATAAGGCTTGTCCCTACCAAAGTTGGTCTGTGATGTCTCTAAGAACTGACCCCTACTTCCAATGTGCAGACAAGGCAGAGCTCCAGAGAACAAGAAACATGGCTACAAGAAAATGTGGCACCCAACACAGACATAAAGACACACACACACACACACACACACACACACACACACAGAGGCATACACACACACACATGCAAAAAACTCTGCAATGAATTTCCAGCCATCAACTCAAAAGAATGAATATAATAGAGCATTGGCATATTGATAGGTACACAGGCCAAGGGGACAGAGTTGAGAGCCCAGAAATAAGTCCACATATATCCTGCCATCTGACCGTTGCCAAGGATACCAAGATTAGCTAGTGAGGAAAGGGCAGTCTTTAATTTGTGTTGGGGAAACTGGATATCTACATGAAGATGAAAGATACTGAACTCCATCTCACACCACAAGCAAAAATACACTCAAAATGGTTAAAAGGCTTAAATGTAATACTTACCTGCGATAATAAAAATCGTACAAGGAAACAGGAAAAAGCCGCTTGACATTGATCTGGGCAATGATTTTTAGAATGGGACACTGAAAACACAGGTGTGAAGAGCAAAAATAAATAGCAGTGATTGCGTCAATAAAAATTGTTTGCATAGTAGCATTAGGGTGGAAAGAAACCTGATGGCCTGGGAAAAGGGTTTAAACAACATGAAAATAATTCCTAGGTAAATCGTGTAAGGAACTTACGTAGCTCAAATGCTGATGATTTGATACTTAAAGATGAATAAAAGCCCAAAATGAACTTTTCTCAAAATAAAGAAAATAAGATATAGATCTATGGAAAGGTATTCAGATCACTTCACCATCAGAGAAACATAAACACAAAGCACAGTGAGATATCATGCAATTATTAAAACGGTCAAACAATTGATAACTGCTGAAGAAGATGTATACGAAACAAATTCTTACATATGACTGATGGGGCTGTTAGTACAGTCATTGTAAGCAACAATAGGACTGTTCAAACCAAATTTTAAATAGAACTACTTTATGATCCAGTAATCCTTCCCTGGGTGTATGACTCTATTGTCTCTTTCAATAACAATATAATAAAGGCTGCATAATGTATAAAGAAAAGTATTTTATTGTGGCTCATTGTTCTGAAGTCCAAAATCATGGCACTAAGCATTTGGGTGGCTTTCTGTTCATGGTCTAAAGGTAGAAAGTGGGAGGAGAGCAGGCCTGTGTGGTGGAGAGTCACACATGCGTAAGAGGAGAGGGCCCAGGCTTGTTTTCTCCTCTCAAAGCAACCAGAACAGTCCTGGGAGGGTAAGAACTCACTCATGCAAAAAAAGAATTAATCCTTCTCAATCTTGATGCCCCAATAAGAGGGTCAATCTGATCAGCAAGTGAGAGACATAGGAGATTGCTGAAGCTCACTTCTGGTTATATCCAGGCAGGATATGAGCTGTGGTCTTGGAGGGGAGGCCATGTCTGGTCTCTGGCTCCTTCTCGGGTGTTCTTTCCAATTCCTCTGTTCCCCAGCAGCCTTGAAGGGGAAGATTTTCTCCCCTATGACCCTTTGCCCTGATGCCTCTGCCTTGGAGGCAGCCAACCCTGGACTGAGACTTCTGCAACTGTGAAGTAAAGCAAAGTTCTCCCGAAGGTGCTGGGGCCAGGTACTTTATCCCAGGAGCACAAGGCTGTGCTGTGTATGTAGGCACTGCTCAAAGTGCCCACCATCTTTCAAAATTTGGAGTTTTATTGAAAACATAATATATTTTTCCATAATTTTATTGATAAACAAATAGCAATGAGACAGTTTCAAATCAAACTGGTAGGACAGTTTCAATAAATAACATTGCATACATTCCTCCCAGTGGTTCATTGCTGTACAAGATGCAGACATGATATCCTATTTACAAACACCATTAGAACAAATCACTCTATTCTTCAAGAGAATGTAACTATATATCTATCCTAACCACTTTGAATACACAGAAACAAAATGGACATTCATCTGTATACCCTTTTTTATTAAGTTCCATTATTTGAATATTATAGGTGTGTTAACACAGCAAAATAATCTAAAAGAGTTCAGTAGTCCATAATAGTATTGGGTCTTCTGCTTCACTGGCAATGTCAGAAATTGTTGACCTGAGTCCCCTACAGTTCAACACCACAGCATGGCTTTATTTCTTATATTTCGTTTTTATACTTTTCTGCTGGGTGGTTAAGACCAAGATAACCTATGTAACAGGAGTTGTAGCTTTTGGGTCTGATAAGGTCAGTGAAACTCCCTCAGGATTTATCCTGAGATCCTGTACCTCAGATTGTTTGTCAGTGTCAGCCATGCGGATGAGTCACGGCCATTGCTTGGCCAATGTGCTCTCTGTGAAAGCCTGAGAGAATGTTTTCTCACCATGTGTCCCTCCTTAGGCATCATTGATCACTTTCCTCTTTGGCCCCATAATCTCTTTGATCAGAAAATTTGGGACACTACTGAGTTACATGACGTTACAGTACAAGTTCTCATATGTCCTGAATCTTAATTGACCTTGGAAGGCTAAGGCCAAAATGTTGACCTTCCTTACAGCCCTCCTTTTCATCTAATTTTGGCCTGCAAATTTAGGTTGTTAACCATCCAGAAGACACGCTTATTGTTATTACCATACACTTAAGCTGTTAAGCTTAACCTCACTATCTGTCTGCATATCAAACATCTTAGGCATAATATGGAACAGGTATTTTTCATCAAGTATTGATATGTTGAACTTTAAGTCCATATAGAATATGACAAAAGCATTTAAAAATTAGAATATATTTTAAAAATAGGCATAAAGAATTATATACTTCTTATGTTTACACATAAGTCCAAAAATCTCAACATATACAACCTTGAAACTGGACAGTTCCACAATATTCCTTTTCCTGTCTTTTGCTTTCATTCACCACCCTCTTCTTTTTGAACAACCATCTACCTGAGAGACTTCATAGCAGCAACTGGCATGTCAAGACAAGCAGCCTGTATTCAGAAGACCAAAATCACAGGCACTGCAAACATGAAACTACTATTACAGATTACCATCTGCAGCACAGTTGCTTAGTTCACAGGTATCAGTATATATAATTAGTCAGGGTGAGAATCTTTCCAATTAACTGCTAGATTAAAAATATCTTCTGGAGATTCTCAGGATGATTACCTTGCCAATCTTCTACATATAACTGTATGTTTTGACATTGTCATGTTTCCTAACTCTTCTCCTTTCCCTCTCTTGATTAGTTAGTCCATGAGATCCTGCTTTCCTTTTACTTGTATTATATGTTTCTATTTGTATTTCTTCTTTTGAGTTCTTATACTAGGGAAAATATATGATATTTACACATGTGTGTCTGGTTTATTTAACTTAAGAGTATATGTTCAAGTGGCATTCACTTCAATATAAAGGCTTTGAGTTTATCATTCTTAATAGCTAAATAATACTCCATTGTGTAAAAATACCACATCTTTTTCAACCATTCCGCAGGTGATGGGCATCTTGGTTGTTTCCAAGATTTGGCTATCACAAATTGTACTGCTATAAACATAAGCAAACATATATCACTATATGATGTTTTCAGATCCTCTGGGAAAATTCCCAGTAGAGGAATAGCTGGTTTAAATGGGATTTCTAGTCCAACTTTTCTAAGAAGTCTCCATACTGATTTCCCTAATGGTTGCACCAGTCTACATTCCCACCAGCAGTGGAGAAGGTTTACTTTTTCCCGACAGCCTCTCCAATATTTGTTGCTGGGTGATTTCTCTATGATAGCCATTATTTCTGGGGTGAGATGATATATCAATGTTGTTTTAATTTGCATTTCGTAGATGGTGAGTGATGTGGAGCATTTTTTCATATATTTATTCACTTCTCTAATTTCTTCCTCTGAGAAGCATGTGTCCATCTTGAATGCCCATTTCTTGATTGGGTCTTTAAATTTTGGGGCCCTAGTGTTTTTTATTTCTTTATAAATTCTAGAGAGCAGACTGTTGTCTGAGTACTTATTTGTAATGATTTTTTCCAAATCTGTGGGTTGCCTTTTGACTTTGTTGGTAATTTCTTTTGACATGCAAATCTTCTCAGTAAGAGCAGGCAGGTCTCAGTTCTTAATTCTTTCAACTGTTTCCTCTATGATTTGATTTCTGTTCATGAAGTCTTTGCCTACCCCTATGTCTTCAAGAGTTCTTCCTACTTTCTCTTCCAGGAGATTTAGTGTCTCTGCTTTGATGTTTAGATCTTTAATTCATTTCGACTTTAGTGCATGGTGATAGACCTGGGTCAAGTTTGAGTTTTCGGTATGTAGGAAGCCAGTTTTTCCAGGACCATTTGTTAAAGAGGCTATCTTTCTTCCAGTGAGTATGTTTGGCCCCTTTGTCAAAGATAAGGTGGCTGAGTGTGTTC
>NW_004524608.1:4427432-4428830 GCF_000260255.1 Octodon degus | reverse complement strand
TTCATCTGTGACCCATTGGTTGCTGAGTAGGGTGTCATTTAAATTCCATGTACTTAAGGTTTTTTTCTGGTTTGTTTTGTCATTTATTTCCAGTTTCATTGCACTGTGGTCAGATAATGTGCATGCGATAATTTCTGTTTTCTTGCATATACTTAAGCATGACCTATGGACCAGTATGTGGTCTATTTTTGGAAATGGCCCATGTGCAGCTGAGAAAAATGTGTATTCAACTGTGTTTGGGTGGAATACTCTGTATATATACACCAAGTCCATTTGTTTCAAGCTCTTGTTCAGTTCTGTTATTTCTTTTATAAGTTTATGTCTGGTTGATCTATCTTTTGGAGATAACAGGGTGTTAAGGTCTCCTGTTAAAATTGTGGTATTAGATATTAGATTATTCATGTCCATTAAGATTTGGTTTATATAGTTGGGTTCTCCCGTTTTTGGTGCATACGTATTTATGAGTGTTACCTCTTCCTTTTGGATTTTTCCCCTAGCCAGAATATAGTGGTCTTCTTTATTTCGCTTGATCAATGTTGGTTTGAAGTTGAGACTCTCTGAGATGAGGATTGCTACCCCTGCTTTTTTCTGAGGGGCTGGGCCATGTAGTATTGTGTTCCAATCTTTGAGTTTCAGCCTATGAATGTCTTTATGAGTTAAATGTGTTTCTTGTATACAGCACATTGTTGGATTTTGTTTCCTAATCCACTGTGCCAGTCTATTTCTCTTAATTGGTAAATTGAGTCCATTTACATCGATGGTTGGAATTGAGATGTATTGACTTACACTTGATATGTTATTTACCTGTTCTTGTTTACTCCTTTTTCTCCTGTGTCTAATTGCTTGCCCTGTTTAATTGGTAGCTGATCTCATTTGTGGAGTTCTGGTCATTTTGGTCTCTCTCTAGAACATCTTTCAGGAGCCTGTGTTGAGTTTGCTTTGTCATTACGATAGTCTTTAGCTGTTCTTTTTCATGAAAGTATTTCACTTCTCCATCAAACTTGATATAAAGTTTTGCAGGATATAGTAGGGCTGGAATTTGTTTTCATAGAGGACTTGAAGTACTCTGCTCCATGCTCTTCTTGCCTGCATGGTTTGTGAAGAGAGGTAGGCCATAATTCTGATGGGATTTCCTTTGAATGCGATCTGTTTCTTTTCTCTAGCGGCTTTCTAGAGTATTCTTGTGCTGAATTTCTGCGATCTTGACTATTATATGTCTCAGTGTGTTTTTCATTGGGTTGAGGTTACTTGACATTTTGTATGCTTCGGTTACCTGAATGTCAGATTTGTTTCCTCATATTTAGGAAGTTTTCTGCTACTACTTCTGCCCATACTTTTTAAATGTCATTTGTATTGACTCGTTCTTCCTCATTGATGCTTATTAGCCTCACATTGTTC
>NW_004524608.1:4330456-4426952 GCF_000260255.1 Octodon degus | reverse complement strand
TTGGGTTTCCTCCATATGTTTCTTCATTTGATTCTTTACTGCAGATGTTATTAATTCAGGGATTTCTTTTTTTATTTCCAATCTGAGTTCCTCTATACCTTTCTGCAGTTTTTCTTTATTTCAGAAGCCGTTGATTCATTGCTTTCAGCTGTGTGATTCCCAGTTTATTCTGTTAGTGTCCTCTGCACTTGTTAAGGGTGAGCTTGGGTTCTGAGGTTGCATTTTGTTCCTTCTCATCATTTTGTATAGCACTGTCTTATGACCTTTGTTGTAGATCTTCATTGCAGTTATAACCTTAGCACGTACAGAAGTTCAGGTGCAGATCTACAAAGTTTGGATTTATCCAGCTGTGCCTGGCTTGGGTCTGGCTGCTGTGCCCAGCTCCTTCCTGCTGCTGCCCTTTGGGGGTGAACTGTTGTGTCCCTCTGGCAATATTTTCTGCTCCTGGACTGGCTGAGTGGTTCTATCCTCTACACTTTCTGCAGGGATTGCAGCTGCAGGGTTTCACCCCAGGCTTGTATGCCAGGCCTGAGCTGAGCTTGGAGGGGACATATTGGAGTAGGGGAGAGAGGCAGCTCTCCCACACACTCAGCAGGCCTGGGCTAGGACTGGATCTGGGGGTTCCCTGAACATGGCAGAAATTCCTACCTTTTGTGCAGGGTGCGTGGGAGTACTCTGGATTGATGGGGTGTGTCCCAAGTGTGTGGAAGAGGGTTTCACTCAAGCTGCACCTGGGCTGGAATGAGTAGTAGGTCCAGCCGGTGCAGGGTAGCCACAAGCTCTCCCACACACTCACTGGGCCTGGGCTAGGACTGTGTCTGGGGGTTCCAGGAATGCAGCAGAAATTCCTACTTGGCAGGCAGGGTGGGTGAGGTGCTGTAGAGTGGTGAGGGACGTCCCAATGGGATGGAAGAGGGTCTCACCCACACTGCGCCTGGGCTGGGACCAGTAGTAGGTCCCACCACATAGGGTAGCTGGAAGCTCTCCCACACACTCACCGGGCCTGGCTAGGACTGGGTCTGGGGGTTCCTGGTACGCAGCAGAAATTCCTACTCAAATATAACATATTCAAATCAGTGTAGTATATATCTAGTAGAAATCAAATCATCACAGACAAAAGACATCTACCTTTCCATGTTCATTCCAATATTATTCAAAATAGCCAGAGGTGAAAATTATCAAAGGATATCAACAGGTGAATACATGAAAAAAAATGACCTCTACACACGAGGAAGGTTATTTAGCCTTTAAAATATGATAGCGCTGTCAGCAACAAAATGAATGATCCTGGTGGACACCACACTAAATGAAATCTCCACACACTGAAAGCCTGCATGAGCTCACTCATATGGGAAACCTAAAGTAACTAAACTTGTAGGAGAATAACAGAGTGGGACTTATCTGTGCTGGGATGAGGGAAAGACAGCATGAGATGTTGGCCAACTCAAACCAAATTTCAGTTGCTCTGAGTGCATAACATGGTAGTACAGTTAACAGCAGCATATCATAGAGTTGATATTTGCTTAGGTGGCAGCTCTAATAGGTTTTCACCACACATAACAGATTTCCTATGGGATTGAGTTTCATTACATAGTTCATGATGGCTTTTAACTTACTATGGAGCCCAGGGTGACCTCAAACTTGCAGTGATCCTTCTGCTTTAGTCTCCTGACTGCTGGGTTGTCAGGCCTGCTCCCTTACCTCTGGCCCACACCCACAAGCAATTTTAAGTATTAACTATGTGAGGTGAAGGCCATGTGGAGACAATTTTGTCATTCTACATAGTCTTTTAGGGACCTTTATGATGTTGCTTGTTAGAAGATAGGATGTATATATCCCTCCTAAGCTATGGCATCTAAGAATAGTACAGAAATACAAAGTGATCCCATGGCCCCTGGCATTTAACCTTTCTGCTCTCAGTGTTGATGAGGATTGTGACTTAATTCTTGCCTGTCCATACAACAAAGGTGAAGTAAGTCTTTCTCATGATTGCACGGACCCCATCTTCTCTCAGACTTGCTATGTGGTGTGATAATGTAATTGACCATGGTTAAAGAGCTCACTTGACTCTGAGGACATACATAGAGTCTCGGGTGGTTTTATCCCACAGCCAGTAAGAAATAAGTGTTTTTAGTCCTGTAAACAAACAAAGTGATTCCTCTCACTGGAAACAAAATCTGTTTAAATAACCAATCCTCATTTATACCTCAGGGTCTATAAATGATTTAATTAGCAATGAATGGGAAGGTGGATAGATGTAGTTGACCTTGAAGGGATGAGTGCTTGTGGATGACAGTGTATATATGACAGAGGCTCATGTGACACAGATGCCAATAGTGTTACTATTTTCCCGAGAGATCTGGCTATGCTGGTATATGTACTCTGTCTATCTGTCTGTCTGTCTGTCTGTCCGTCTGTCTATCAGTCTCCATCTCCATCTCTATCTCTCCTCTACCACTATGTGTCTTGAGAATGATACACTGAGTTGAGGCGCATTCTCTACCCACCTGCTCCTCTGAGGGTGGAACAGGAAGGAATCAACCAAATTATAGACACTGAAATATCCTGTACAGAAGGACTGAGGGTGGGGACAGATAGGAGCCCAGGAACCAAGACATCTGATCTCTGGTGACTGGAGAAGGGACCAGAATGGATCCAGCCCTGACAACCTTCTTCACATCCCTCTTTGTCCTGCTGAGTGTCCTGAGGCTCAAAGCCAATGGACCCATTGTGCTGATGCTGAGTTGGGCGAGGCTGCTTCCTGGTAGGCTGCTCCCCTCAGACATGACTCTTCTTGCCCTAGGTACCTGCTGCCTCCTCCAGCAGTGTCATAGGCTGGTGGACAGCACCTCATATTTTTTCCACCAGGTTGACTTCTCCAAGACTCTTATTTGGCAGCTAAGTTCTCTATGTTCATCCATCATCTGGTTTGCTAGCTGACTCCAGGTCCCATTCTGTATAAAGATTGACAACTTTGCCCAACCTGCCCTCCCTCTGAAGTGGAGTTTCCCAGCATTTGGTGCCTGGTTCCTGCTGGGCCCTGTCCTCATTTCCCTATCAGTAACTGTGCTGTTCTTTGGGGGCAACTTCCCCACATGTCAAGCATTCATCCTGAACAATTCTGGGAACAGGACGGATAAGGAGTGGAACAAGAGACTAGACATTCACTATTTCATGCCTCTGAAACTGGTCCCAATATCAATTCCATGCTCTTTTTCTGGTCTCAATTTTTCTGTAGATTGGTTTTCTGAGGAAACACGGTGAGGGAATGCAGGGCAATTCCCACGACCCTCAAGATCTAAGCAACCAGATTCATGTCAGAGCTCTAAAGTCCCTCACCTATTTCGTTGTTCTCTATGCTCTGTCTTTCCTGTCCCTGGTCATTGATGCTACAGTCTTTATCATCTCAGACAACAGGTGGTACTGGCCATGGCAAGTCTCAGCCTACCTATGCAAGTCTCTCCATCACTTCATCCTTAAGCAACAACTTCAAATTTCGAGGTATGGTCAGGCAACTCCTGCTCTTGGGTAGGGTCTTCTGGATGACCTAGAGAGACTATGTCCTAACTCAACCCCCAAGAGAGAACAGGGAGGCATTAGAGCTGAGGCTCATCTATCTGGTAATGTCCTCACAGGCAGATAAGCACTAGATTGTGTCAGGAGATTCCCCCTATTGAAAAGAGAGGAAAGAGGAAAAGCCAGGTACTCTCTGACCAGGTTTCCTATCCTTGGGAAACTATTAAAATACACTCATATTCACGGTGGACACCAGTACTATCCAGAAGTTGAGAGTATACAATTTTGTCTTACTTCTATATTTAAATTCTTCACTTATCTGGAAAAGACATCACCAAAAAAGTTTATGTTGTATTTCATTTCACTTATCTCAAACTTTTTTCCAGTTATTTTTTTTTTCATTTCTGCTTTTACTAAAGGGTTAGGCAAACAAGTGCTGTTTAACATCCTAATATTTGTGTTACTTCCTCTGATATATTTCTAGGATGTATTTTTAGCATAAGTCTATGGTGGCCAGAGTTGATGATCTGCATTATTCTAGTCCCTTCACCTATGCTGAGAGTACCTCTTCTGAGGAAAGTTGCTGAGAAGGCATGTCCTGCTGAGGGTGGGTGGAGAATTCTCTAGGTGTCACACAGGCCCCTGGGTTGCTGGCATGGTTCACATCTTCCATGCCCTTCGTATTCTAGCTGTGTCCTGTAGGAAGACTTGAATCCACAGTCCTTCTGCACTCATCTCCTAGAGTTTACATGAAGTACTAGGTCTCTTCTTGAGGACTTTACTTTTTGCTTCTATCTGTCTGAAAGTCCTAGTGCTGGTTTGGTCCTTTCCAGCCTGGGGAAAATTGTGCCATAGGCCTGACCCTTCTGCACAGGCAACATACAGGTCTTCTACTGGTGGCACTGTGACTGAGAGAACCCCTGACTTTTTTTCCCCTTCCTTCTTCTGTCTGAAGGTCTCACCCACTTTATTTGACCTCCAACCACCCATAGCCTTGACTTTCTTCTCCGTCATGAAAAGCTTCAAAATCCTGTATCTAGGAGGGAAGACATGCAACTAAAACTGCTTATTGTCTTCTGCTACACAGTTGATAATTAACAACCTAAGCAAGAACATTATACTGTCAAAATTTAGGACTTAAAAACACTTATCCATGGCAGTTGCAAGTAGTCTATAGTGACTGATGGGTCAGTTTTCTTTTACTTTTTCAGTCAATTTTCTGCCCATCCTTTTCCACTTTCCAAGTCTTCCTTGTTGAATGCCCCACATCTCCACATGTCCTGTAGCCCTCAATACCCTCTCCTCTTCCTCTGCCAGCAGAGATCACCTTCCACCTAGGATCTCTTTCCCATTTCTCTCTCCCCAATACCTTCTCCTTTACCTATTAACTCTCTCCTAGAGCAGAACCTCATCTAGCCTCTGCCTCCTGCAGGAGGTGAGAAGGTGAAACAGTATCTATTTCCATATCCTCTTCTCTATCCTTGATTTCTCCCAAATTAAATAAGGCTTCTAGTTTAGCCACCTTCAGGCCCCAATTCAACCTATAGTCTTTCCCCCACTATATAATTTCCTTTTACTTTCTTTCCCCTTCAATGCTCTGATTCTTACTTTGCCTTCTTTCATTGGTTCAGCACTCCACTGTTGAAATAGCAGAAATACAATGATAACTCTTGTGATTTTCCTTAAAAGGTACTATAGTACTGACTCAGAAGATAACAGTCCTAAGTGTCTCCTTTTGCTGTGAATTTGACTTCCTCTATGGATGAAGAGCAGCTGCCTGTACCATCACCACCCTGGCAGCCACAACAGAGGCTGAAATTCAAATTCCCCACTCATGACAAGCAAATACAGGGAAATTGAAATAAAACAAAACATCACTGCAAATGAAAAAGATAGGATAGATATACAGCTACCTTCTCTTCATTCATTGAGAAGAAAAGTTTGTACTAATATTCCATAGACAAGATATCATGTCTGCATCTTGTGCTCTGAATACCTAATATGAAGACAACAATATGTGATGTATTATTATAACTGTCCTATTAACCTGCTTTGAAAGTGTTTCATTGCTATTTTATCTTTTTTTCTCATTCAAATGAATAAAAAAGAAAAAAAGAGAAAAGGAAAAATGACACAAAAATGATAAAGGTTTTTTTAAAAAGAGTTGAAATCGCTGGGTCACTGAGTTTAAATTGGAATCTATGCCCAAGTTGATCTAGACAAGAAATCAAACTACAAGGTCAATATCAACTCAAAAAGTTCCTGGTTTACACACAGCCTACCATGAGTCTTCCCAAATCTCAGGCAAAGATTGGCTCCTGTCCCAGCATTCCAAATGAGAAAATCTCCTTGACTGCCCATGATGAGGTATAAGCGTAAAGAGAGCCCATTGGCAAAACACCTTAGCTGGTCAAATTGAAGGTGTCAGTATTTTTTCTGATCAATGTATCTGAAACTTTTCTTATCAACAGCTTTGTGATAATCCTTAAACTGCTTTTTCAGGGTAAATTTTCTCCTTCCTTTGTGTCTGCATGTAAGTAGGTAACTTGTCATTCAAGGCCATATGAACATTTAAAGGACTGTCAACACAAGCTGAAAGGTAACATGTTTGCTCTTCTTTTTACTTTCTGCTGGTTTCAAGAAAATTTATTATTCAAAGATACTCAAAAGTCTCATTCAAGGAGTTCTATCAAAAATGTAAAATCTGAGTGAACTATAAGATAAAAATGCAATTTAAAATTTAATTTAAAAAACCTGAGTGGCTAGTAGCATTGTTTCACAAGCAAACCATTCAAAAAAGCATAAAGTTTATACCTGGGCAATGCAGGTATGTTAGAAGTTTTGTGAAAGATGAAGCTCATAAAGAAAATATGTTTGGCTATTCTGTTTTTTCTTATTGGTTTGCTTAGTTTAGGCCTAACACTGGTTTCCTTTAAAACCTTTTTGTGGTTATTCAAGTCTGGCTAAACTGGGTGTAAGGCTAGTGTAAAGTCTTTAATTACTTTTCTTTCTTTTTTTATTTTAGAGAAGAGTCTACAAGGTGTTCAGAGTCTCACTACTAGATCAGCCTCATAGTGATCCTCCTGTTTACAGCCTCCCAAGAGCTGAGATTACAGGTGCCCACCACCACATCCAGTCTCAAAAGCTGTCTCAGTCGCCCTGGGGCCCCCAGCAATGTGGCCCATAGGCAACAGGCTGTGCCACAGCACCACAGGGCAAGCCATTCTGCCTTCCCACCCTGGGAGCCTGCGCCCCTACAGGTCAGCTCCATGGGAGGCCCTTTGGAGCTGCAGCCCAAGACCAGCTGGTTCACTGCCCCAGGCACCGTGCATTTCGCAGGAACCTCTTCCCCTGTCACTACTTCAGTGCTCTTCTGCTCTCCATGCAGGGGGAGCACCCAAGCTCAGCAACCTGCTGAGTCTCACACAAGGATGCCTTATGTGAACTAACTGAATCTTCTTAGAGATCCATCTGTTTCTTCTAAATAAAACATTTGTCACTCAAGATAGTTTCTTCTTCTGTGTTGTGCCACGTCCTAGGACGGGGTGAGTGTTGGGTTTTCCTAGCAGCACTGTCAGGCCTGTGATTTAGGCAAGTCCCTGTGTTCTGCAAGCCTCTCTGCCTAAGCTGCTCAGTGAGCTGTGGGCAATTCTCTCCTCTTCAACCTGGAGGGCTCCAGCATGAGCAGGCAAAGGTACTTCGAGTCTCCCACACCCCAAACTTCCAGTGGAAGAAAAGGGAGGTTTCCACATCTGTTTTCTCATTGGCACTGTTAGAAGCAAGCAAGGAACTCTTAAATTTAATGTCAATTTCTTATTTTTTTTCATGTATCAGTTATTTAAATAGGCTCTTAATATGAAAATTTTAATACCAATTTATGAGGACAAATAGCATTTGTCAGAGCAAAATCACATCTCAGGTAGCCCCAGAGTTTAGGAACAGCTTTGATTTTTGTTAAAATCTGAGTCCACTGCTTTCTGATCCACCTTGTTATGCTCTGAAATCTGTTATCTGTCTTTGTCTGTGTCAAAGATGTCACCCTCCTGGTGTCTCGGTTTACACAACTTCGTCTTCTTAAAATACCCATCAGTGAGGCATTCGGGGATTTTCACTTTAGTGATAGCAATTTTTGTTCACGTGGCAATGATAGATTTCTGACATGTTCTTCATAGAGAAACAGGATTAAGTTTGAGAGGCCCTGTTGCAAGTAGCAAGCCACTGACCAACTGAATCAGGAAGATCACTCTTTTTCCTCTGTGACCCTAGGTGATGATCATCAAAATGGTTCAGGGAGTGGCACTAGCTAAAGGTTTCCTCACATGCTGACTGAAGGGTTCCTCACCGTGAATCAACAGCTTTCAGCTCACATCTCCTGTAGGGTAGTACCTTGGCATTTTTCGAAGCTTACCCACCTGGGTACCTCCATTCTTTTCCTGACCAGCTGGTTTTGTAATAGTAACAAGAACTTTGTTCTTCCTTTTCTTTTCTCCTTTGATTTATCAGCTCTGTACAAAGCCTTTCTGGAATATATAGCATATTGGAAGTATCAACCAATTGCTCTAACCAGCACAGGATTTTGGCTGTAGTGGGGCTGGCCCTTGGTCTTTTTGACTTCATCTTTCTCTTTGTACCAGTACCATTGGCAGCAGATCTCTTGGCTTTGTGTTTCTTCTCTTTAGTGCCTGGCTTTTCAGATGTTTCACCCGCCAATATGCAGGATGAGAAAGAATAACCAAAATTTCTTCAATTAGTAAACGTTTCCATAGGAAGCACTACATGGGGATAAGATCGTTTCAACCATTATCAGAAGTATGTCTTGGGAAGTTTGTCTTCCTCAGCATCCTTACGAGGCCATAAAAAAAAAAAATACAGTGCAGGTCACTGCCCAGTGCCACTCCATGGAGGACAGATCTGCAACACCATGACAGTGAGTCTACATCAATCTCACTGACCACTTGTGGCCCTGTGTGACTCATGCTACTTACTAAAAGTCATGATGCCCTGGAAAGCAAACATTGTGACCCCATTCAACACAGTGAGATAGCTGTGAGAGAACAATTGAAAACTCTCATGATAAACAATTGAAAGAAAATTCCAGAGCTGGAAGAATGACAATAAAAGTATGGTCAAATCAACTGGGGCCTGTGTTTAGGAAATTAATAATTTTTGTTCATGTTGATGGTGGTGATAGTGTAATAATTTTTGAAAATTTAATCATCTACCATATTTTTCACTCACCGCTAATAAAAGCAAGACTCAATTGATGAGTGAATAAGTGAACTGATTAAAGGTTATGGGAGCATACACATGATAGGAGAAAAATGCAGAGTCAGCCAGTGGGATATGTTAATAATGTGAATTATTTATTTAATATGACAAAAGTAAGGCCTGTGTACTGATGATGAGTTGTGCATCCCTGGACTTGGTGAGCAACATAAAAAGTTCTACAAACTGTACTGCATCTGTGATGGGCATATGCTGACATTTTCTTCCATTATGTCCTTGGTAACACAATACAACATGCATGATAAGAGATATCAAATAATGAGATAATGTAAACTTTGAGTTGGGTATTCTAAGCCTCTAGGGAGGCTGAAAACTGAGGACTCACTCTGAGTCTGATCTACGTAGTGAGACCCTGTAGATCTTGTACTAGATACATTTAAAAAAGAAAAGAAATGAAGCCCAAAGTGTGTGCATTTATGCTGTAATGGCAGTAGGTTTCCCAATAGTGGTATGACTCATTTCACTGATGACCATTTCATGATAGACATACCTTAAAATGATACACTGATATTTGAAAGAAATTTTTACCTAATGTATAGAAAGAATATACTCGAAGGATTAAAGTGAAACCATAGGAATAGATAGCAGGGCTAGAAAAGAAATTCATTCAAGAAGATAGTCAGATCAAGCTGGCAGGCTATCTATCCCACCAAAACCAGCAATTTGACCCTTAGTGCTAGGACAACTAGAGCCATGGCAGGAGCCCAGAGCTTAATACAGAGTTACAGAAGCCCCAAACACATGTAAAGTAACATGGCCACACAGAAAACCATAGAAAGCATTTGTTCTGTGAGAACTTTTTCCATTGGTTGGCATAACTCCATGCCAAGTAGGATACATCAACTGTTACATCTCCACACACATGAAAAGGAAGAACAGCAAGTAACCAGCCTTCTTGAGCAAGAACTCCAGATACCCTCATCATTAGGGATACTAGTAGTTTTTCTCATTGCAGATCTCTGTTCTGGCTCTACCTGACCCCTGCTAAAAAGCTGCCCAGGTGCCATCTGCTATGATCCCCTCTGACCCTAGGACAGATACATGGTATCACTGTGGACCTGCAGCCTCCACTGTGCTTGCCCTAGAATCACAGCTGCTATATGTCTACCCATTGTGATAAAGCTTGTCCCTACCAAAGATGGTCCACGACATCTCCAAGAGCTGACCCCTCTTCCTGCAGACAAGAGCTGCAGGTACAAAGAAAACTGACTACAAAAACGTGAGACAGAGGGCCCATGGGACTTAGGGTTCTCCAAACACATGGAATCACATTGATCTGTGTTATACATGGCAGTAGGAGAGAGGCTAGGCAGGGAGTTGCCCAAGGTTTCACTCAAGAGCATTGTATGTCTGCCAGAACTTAGGTGACAGTCACCTCAGAGCGTCTTGCTCTCCAACACTGCACCAGGAAGTGTATGGCAGGTGTGGGCAGTGCAGTCTTGTACTGCACACTTCAGAGTATCCATGAGCTTTGCCAGCCTCTGGCTCATGCCTCTGGCAAGCTTCCTCCTGCCCTTGTGCTTACCACAACCGGACATGGATCTTATGTTGCCATTTCTGCTCTGGTGACTGTGCTGTGTCCTATCTTGCTTTCTCCTATTGCTGTCCCACAGATAGGTTTCGAGTTACAAACAGCAAAGCTATTCCCAGCTCCCACTCCATTCCTATTTCACTTTCCCTCTTCATTACAACCCATGCTCACCCTACCATAGGCATTACCACAGGTTTCCTTTGTATAGAATATTTATTTTGAAGCTCTATTTTTATAGTATTTATTTTAGAAATTCTACTATTGTAAGAGTTCTATGTGTGAAGAAAGACACAAGTTAACTGAATGTACTGATCTAGAAAAATATCCATAAATATATGTTGTTAAATATTAAAAAATGAGACAACCAAAACAAAACACACACACACAGAGATAGATACACATGAAAACACACAATTTTCTGTAGCCAACTTAAGAAATGAACATGTTATAGTACTGGCATAATGAGAGATACACACACCACTGAGACAGAGTAGAGGGCTCAGGAAGTCAATAGATGTGTACCTGCCTGATCATCGCCAAGGATTCCAAGAATAGGCAGGAAGGCCTGTCTGTAATAAATCATGTGGAAGAAATTGGGTATCTCCATGTATAAGAATGACACTGGACTTCCAACTTATATCACATACAAATAACCAGTCAAAAAAGTTAAATGAGTGCTCACTTTGGCAGCACATATGCTAAAAAAGTTAAATGAATCAAAGACCTGCAATCATAAAATTCCTTTTTTTTTCTTTGCAGAACCCGGGATTGAACTCAGCATAAAATTCTTATCAACAATCTTAGCAAAAGTATTCTTCACATTGATGTTAGCAATGCAGTTGAGGATGTGACAGCAAAGGAAGGGCATGAAAAGTAAATACAAAGATGATTCCATCAATTGAAAATTGTTTTTTCATATCAAAAGAAATATTAGGATGGAAACAAAGTCTGTGCATGTGGAGAAATATGTAAAATATTAAATGATTACTAGGAGAATGAGGCAAGATCCTTTCAAAAATCAAGAGAAAAAAATACAGATAATGTGATTTTGAAAAGTGAACAAAGGTGCAGAATGAACATTCCTGAAAAGCAGGCAAATAGGAAATAGATACATGGAAAAGTGCTCAGCATCATTTAATCACAGAAATGCAAACCCAAAGCACAGTGAGCTGTCATCTTACAATGAGTAGGATGGTGATTGAGAGCAGACCAGTGCTAAAGGCAGGAAGAAGAAATCCCTGCAGAATACCACAGGGAATGTAAACTAGGAGAGTCATAACAGGCAGCAGGATGACTGTACCCAACAAATTTAACAGGGAATGTTCTATGCTCCAGCAAACCCACAACAGCACATTTATCTTTCTGAAGGCAACCACCTCAATGCTGGGAGGGTGAGAATTCATGCAAAAAAAAATCGCATTCCTCTTGATGTCCTAATGTGAGGATCAATCTAAGAAGTATGAGAGAGACCGAGGCAAGTGACGAAACTCACTTTGGGTTATGTCTGGGCAGGAAATGATCCTTAGTCTTAGGGCCATGTCTGGTCTCTGGGTCATTCTCAGGTGTATTTCCCCTGCTCTCTGCTCCCCTAGTGCCTTCAGGCTAAGGCTTTTCCTCCCGAGAACACTCTACCCTGGTGCTTCTGCCTCATATCCAGCCACCTCTGGACTGACATCTGTGAAACTGGGAACTGAAACCAAGCTCTGCTCAAGGTGCTACTGCCATGTATTTTAGCCTAGGAGGGCGAAACTTTGCTGTATATCTAGACACTGCTTAATTTGCTGATCATATTCCAAAATGGGGAGTTTGAGTGAAATTAGAACAGATTCAAGTCAGTGTAGTATATATCCAGGAGCAATCAAATCACCAACCCCCAAAGATATCTACCATTGTATCCAGCCCAACATTATTTAGTGTAGGGATCTGTTGATCGTACTGCGAATGGTTCCATCCAGTGAGACATGGTGACAGGAATGAGAAAGATACACAAGAAGAGAAAAGCTGGGCTATGTGGTCATTAGTCCACTTGATGGGCAAGACTAACTCAATGCACAAAAAAAAGATCCTTTATTTATACTTCTGCAAAATTTGTAACGCATGACACAAGGTTGCCTAGTGACTTATAGCTGACCTGAAAAAGACAGGATGTTTTTCTCAGGACTGGGGTAGCTTGTTTGCTTTAGGCACTGAGGCCCAGTCCCACCCATGCACAATTTCATACCTTCTTGTGGCTCCCAACATTCACAATGGCCAGAGGTGGAAGTAATCAAAGAATATCAACAGGTGAATGCATGAGGAAAATTTGACCTCAGTACATGTAGAAGATTATTTAGCCTTCAACATGAGAGTGCTGTGGGCGAGAACGTGAGTGTTCCTGGAGGACATGATGCTAACTGAAATATTCACACCCAGAAAGACTGTGTGGGCTCACACATAGGGGAAACCTGGAGAGTCCCAAGTCATAGAAACAGATACAGAGTTAGTTATCTGTGCTGGGATGAATGAAAGACATCGCAAGATGTTGTTCAAGTTGAACCAAATTTCAGTTGCACTGAATGCATAAGTTCTGCAGGCCTAAGGCACACCAATGGTAATATAGTTAATAGCAGTGTATCATATACTTCAATTTGCCTGAGGTGGTAGCTCTAATATGTTTTCACCAGACAGAACATTTTTTGTTTTCTGGACAGGGCTTCATTACAAAATGCATTCTGGCTTTGAACCACCTATGAAGCCCAGGATGGCCTCAAACTTGAGGAAATCCTTCTGCTTCAGTCTCCTGGCTGCTGGGCCTACAGGCCTGCTCCATTACCTCTAGCTCACACATGAAAGCAATCAAGTATTAACTATGTGAGGTGATGGCCATGTGAAGAGAATTCTCATGCTCTTCATGATCTCTTAGGGATCTTTTTCATCATGGGTGTTAGCAGGTAGGACACACACTTGCATTCTAAGGCATGGTACAGAAATTAAGGTGTTCCCATGGGCCCTGGCATTGATCCTTTCTGTTCTTTCTTGGAGCGATCCTCAGGACCATGACTCAGTTCCCCTAAGTTAATAAGCTAAAGGTGATCCGATGTCTTTCTCGTGATTGTGCTCACAAGATTTTCTATCAGACTTGCCCCCATTTTGTTTTAATTATCTAAAGAGTATACAAAATAGTTTCAATATCTACATACACAAATATTAGAAACTATACAGCACTTCAGCAAACCAAATAATAGGAATTTAGCAGTGGATTGTGTATTGCATAATGTCTTTAAATCAGTTGTTCAGATTACTACTACGAGGACACAAAATTGGCAAAAAAAGAAAAAGAAAGAACTCACGAATAAGAAGTAAAAAGGAAGTTCTAAGAAATGGAAAAGGAGCTACTGCAGTCCATGAGCTGTCCTTGGGTCCTCAGGGAGGCATGGGGATGGTGCCAGCTCTCTTCGCCAGAGAGCAACCGTTGCTTCTTCTCCTTCTCCCCAGCCCTGCACTCCTGGGCACCATCTTGCTGATCCAAGCTGCTTCCTGCCCTCTGTGCTCACCCCCAGCAAACTTTCCTTCCCTCCCTGTCACTCCTGTGATTTGTTGTGGCTCATGCTCTGCTCAGAGGTTCCTTCCCAACCTCCTTACCTACAGTATTGAACATTATGGGACCCAGAAACATGTTGATTCCATGTCTGTAGGCCTTCTACATCTCTGATTTCTTATAGAAGATGGAGAAATCCCTAGACACTGCCTCTTACTCAACCTTTGTGCTGGGTTTTCTCTGATGGCACTCTGTAAGCAGCCTGCATGTGTTCGCCCACCCTGCACTCAACCCAAGCAGCTGCTTTCCCAAGTTCCTGGGTGCTGCAGAGGGAGGCTTGCGCTATTCTTTGCCCTTGAAAGAGCCATTCTCTGGGAGCCAGCAGGGTGCTGCTCAACAAGGCTACTTAGTCAGTTCCAGGGGCACTTCTTCAGTGACACCAGTCAGCACAGCCAGCAGCAAGCACCTCCTGCACCTTCAGCAGCAGAAGGTCCTCAGATTCAGAGGCTGGCTGATCAACTCAAGTGCTAAAAGCCTGAGCTCTGATGGCCCTCCCACACCATGGTCTTCTGCTTCTATGGGCCCCACTGCCACTTTGTGGACAATACTGTCTTGTGGTGGTCTGCACTGCCAGTTCCAGGGATGCCTCAGTTGCAGTGGACTACAAGGTTCCAAGGGTCTCCCCATTGTGCTTTCCCTGGCCTTCCATGAGAGCCACAGCCCAGGCTGCACAACAGTCTCAGCTTCTTAGGCTTCCCCACGGGCCATACCAGCCCCTGGGGCACTGTGAGTTGCCACTGATCCTCCACAGCCCCACATCATGAATGCCACCATCGTCTTGTTCCTCAGGCTCTTCCTGCATCTAGTCCTGCTCCTCCTTAGCCTCCTCAGCCTTCTCTGGCTCCTTCATATGATGCACCTAGGCCTGCACCAGCAAGAAGCATCTCTATGACCCCGAGAGTACAGAGGGCCTGCTGGCTCCTGGGGCCTGGAACGCTGCCTGCACAGTGGCTGCCTGTGCCAATGTGGTCTTAGTCTTCAAACCATTGCTGTGCAGCCTCCATGTGACACTGGCCCTGCAGACACAAGGCTTCATGGCCACCACTGCCTACTACCACAGCCTGCAGAGACTGGGCTCATATACAACCCACCTGCTGCCCCCTCTGCTGCATTGGCTTGCTGCCCTTCCACTAACTGACTGTCTTACTCTGCCCTGTTCAAAGTGCCCCCCTCCCAGTCTCACCGATGCACAGAGTGTTCATGAGCCAAACCACACAGCATGAGAAATCCTTCAAAGAATTAACAACTGGGATATCTTTTCAAAAAATTCTGCCTGTCAATAGCAATCTCCAACAGAGTAAAAGAAAGACACACTAATTGGGAAAACTTCTAGCTGACTGTCCCTCAGACAATGGACATCCATCCAGAACCAGTAAAAAATTTTTAAAAATCAGGTTCCCAGCATTTAAAGACCTAATAATTAAAAGATGGGCCTCTCAGATGCAAGAATACAAATGGCAATTAATGAATACAAAAGTTTCAACATGTTTGGTGAATCAAGAAATGACAGTTCAAACAACACTAAGATTTCATCTTGCTGAGACTGAAAAGATTCTGTCTGTCCCTCTTGATTCTAGTTTTCAGCATTGTTTTACTTTTACCTGGTTGGGTTCTATCACTGAAAACCCCTAAGAACTCCCTGAAGCTATACTTGCCCCAGGATTCTGTGAAACCTACAATTCTTTATGCAAACACTACATAAAGACCTCCTGTTTCTTCCCGTAAGCCCTAGCTGCCTTCACCCGAATGCTGATGACTTTTGACCCTACAGTCCTTCTCTGAATGCATAAGTAACAGAGGCTTTTAAGTTACTTATTTTCCAAACTATAAGGCCATACAAAGTGTCTAGAGCCAAAAGTCCCTTTTTCCAGACTGAGCTCACCGAATCTGGGTTCCCTTTTCATCTACCCCAATTTCTCAATCTCTGCATTAATTTTCCTCTTTATGTAAAGGCCAAAAGCGGATTCCCTTTAGAGTGTGTGGCTCAACTTTTGATTGCAAAAATACAACCTGTAGCCTCCTACTAGAAACAGTTGAATGAAAGTGTCCTGCAGTGGCTGATCTGCCTCCACTTTTCAGAGCCAGTGTCTCTCCTAGTTAGAAAAAACTCTCAACATCATACAGGCTATGCCTCTTCTTCATTACAGCTGACACTAAAATATGTCTGCCCAATTGTGCTACAACCACAAGGTGTTGGTAGGTCTCTGACATGTCCAGACCACTCCATCTCCTCAGCCTGTTGCAATGGCTTCACAGACATTCTTTAAGGAAACCCTCCCTCAGATTTCCTCTCCTGGAGATTACCTCCCACTGCTCTTCCTCATTGGCAAACTGCTGCAAAACTCTGCTGAAACTTCACTTCCAGAATCTAAGGACAATGCACTTCCTCCTCAGTTTTGCCAGGGAATGTGTACAACCTCAAACCCAAACTCTTACGGCCAAATTGACAGGGATAATGTACAATTAATTACTCTTACCTCACCACCATACACAAAACTTTCAGGTCTCCCCTCTTAAATCCATTGCTCCAGACTAAGACTTATTTCTAAAACTCACAATGTACCTTTTGGAGGTGAAAATCTTACCTTCTGGCTCTTCAGAATGGCCTTTTCATATCCTCTGGCCACATACACAAGCATGCCATGTGGGATCTTCTGGTGCCTTTAGGTTTAGTTTTCTGGGGAATCTTCAAGTTTTTTTCTAAAATAACTGCAAATTGGGACTTGGGGAATAGTTAATTCATCTAAGCAAATGCCTCACAAGTGCAGGGAACCAGGTGTGATCCCTGACATGGCATGGCATGCCGGGCCTCCTGCAAGGGCCTCCTAATGGCCACTGAGTCTGAGCATGGTGGAACACACCTGTAATCCCAGTGTTGGGGAAGCTGAAACAGGAGGATCACTACAAGTCCAAGATGTGTAGAGAGATCCTGTACCACATACATAAGATAAAATAAAAAAATTAAAATAATGGAAAATTTAAACTTACAAACATCGTACAAGTATTTTCTATATTTTTGGTTAGTCCATAAAATGAGATACATATGATGGGGTTGAATCAGGCATATTTCTGCATACATATAATATACTTATACAATTCTCATATTACCTAGTATCTCCTATCCCTTCCTCTTCTCTGATACTCCCCCTTCTACTTTCATATCACCTCTTTTGTAATGTGAAAAACTTAATTGTTTGTAGATTCAATAGTTGTCTTTCCTTAAAATCATTCTCAGCACTTGGCTCTTTTGGGGTCCATGCTCAGTATTGAATTCATGGCATTACCCCTGCTTGACCACTGCTCTAATACTGAGCTACCTTTCCAGTCCTCACTTGTCTTTTTATTTCTATATATTTTTCTTTTTTGTCTTGAGACAGAATCTCACTCTGTACTTTGGGGCGGCTTTGATTGTCTTTGTAACCAGGGTTTGCCTTGGACTGGTAGTAATTTTCCTGCCTAAGTCTCTAGTCCTGAGATTATAGGCAATAACCATGAAAACCAGCTCCTTTTTGATATGTATTTATTTATTGTATGGAGAATAGAGACATAATAGATAAGACATTGAAGTGATTACACATGCTTATTTCTAAAGTAGCTCCTAAGATTTCCCGATATAACTATGTAAAATGGGTCAAATAAAAATTTTTAGCATTCACTGCTACAGTAAAAAACAAACCAGTAGAAATTACTGGTAGAATCATCTTAGCTATTGTGTGTATGTACATACATGACTTTTCTGTTCCTTTCTTTCTCCTTTCATTTGTCTTTTTGCTCATGCCAATTGTTTATTTATTTGACTCAGCTTTTTCCTCTTTTACTCTATGTATTGTATCTTTTGGATATATTTACTCTTTCTGGTTCTTACACTAACCCTAGAAGGGCTATGGGGACAAAGGAATCCTTCTCCACTCCTGGTGGGAATGTAGACTGGGGTAATCTCTATTGAAACTAGCATGGAGAAACATTCAAAACTAAAAATAGAGGTTCCATCTGACTCACTTATTTCCCTTTGTGGAATTTTGCTGACAGCATTAAAGCCTCCTACCATGTGATACATGCGTGCCATATTTATAGCCTCAGTGGTTGCTGTAGAGAAAACTTTGTAACAGCCCAAATATACACCAAACAATGAATAGATAAAGAAGATGTTGGGGTTTTAGATAATGGACTGTTGCTCTGCCACAAAGAAGAAATAACTTGAAACATTTCTAGTTAAGAGGACAGGCTTGAGACTACACCCGTAAAGGACATAAACTACATACTCATGTTCAAGTATCTTATGCTTTGCCTTGAGTGAAACAACAGAAATGTAAATGAGCACCACAATGTCTCATAGATATGGAAAAATTGGAAGAAAATTTCAAATGGTAAGAGGAACTTGAGAAGAAGAACAGAGGAAGGGAAATAGAAAAGAGGGAATAGGAGAAAAAAATGCAAACAATTCTTTCTAGTGAGAAGGAGAAGTTGGACTGAAGGCAGAAGAATGAATGGGGGAAAGGAAATATGAAGATATACAATATACTGGTTCAAACTTCCTATGATAAATATGATCTTTTGCCCTCCTAAAATGTATTATTAACTAATTATGAAAAAACAGTAATTATGAAAAACACCTCCCTTTGTGTATATAAGACTCTGTCCAAAGAAGACTTGATTTGAAGTCCCTGATTTAAATGTTGGCATTGTTGAAAATTTCTTCCTATTTACACATTATTTGAGGCTTACAAATTAAAAGGAAATTGTTTCAGGGGGATCTAAAGTATCTAAAATATATTCAAACAAGGTACTTTAGGTGGTATTTCAATGTGAAAAGATCTATAAACTGTTTCTATAGCGAGCTAATAAAACCTAGTTTACAGTGGAGTCTTAATCACCAGCCTCAAAGCATGCACTGTCTATCTGATTGTGAATGTTGTCATAACACAATCGGTAACATGTGAGGATTCTCAAGATAGCTATGTCTAAGGAAAAGAGGGAGATTGTTGCGTGGCGTTAGTCTGGGCATAGTTTCATAGACTAGACTCGAAAACACAGGTTTGAAAGCAAACTACACATGTATGCATTTACGTGAAACAACCACATAGCCAAAGGAATGACTGTAGAGACAGTCAACAGATAGAGACAAAATATCTGTACATCCATACAGAAATATTGTGAAAATACCATAAGGAATTCCAAGCATTCACAAGCAAAATGCCAGATATCCCAATTATCAACTGGCTTTCCTAGAACTGGTTGTGTCCTGGAAGTTTACATTGTATTGACATAGAAACCTTCTTGGAACCCCAGTGAGTTATTTCAATCTACCCACTCACCTTGAGAGGCATGGTAAGGATAACTGCATGAAGGCATATGCTTAGGTGTGGGCAGCCAAAGAGTTCCAATAGGGTAATTGTTGACCAGAACAAAGGCTGGACCCAGAGCCCAATCCACAATTTATTAATCTGTGAGGAGATGACTGGCTCAGGGATGAGTGATTGGGAATGTGGCAGGAAGTGTATGAGGGCTGTAAGCCGGGCTAGTTAGGTGGTCTGAAATCACTGCTGCATCAGGTAGTGAAAACGTATGTGGACAGAGTAATCTGCATAACACAGAGGTGATATCTCATAGGCGATATCTTATACATCTTTAGGTTTGGTGCTTCATTTCTGATGTGCAACCTTTTAGGCCCTGAAAAGTCTTAGACGCTTATCTTCTTGATCTCAGCCCACAGTGTGCAGCAGTGGAGCAAGGCTCTACTTCCCATGGGGCTCATACACAAGATTTTTGAGAGCTATTGGGTGGGGCAATACTGACCTGTCAACTTGCTTCAAAGGCTTTACAGCACCCTCTGGAGTTCTACAGAGTCTGGCCACCCATCCCTGCCTCAAGACAGCCAGAGAGACCACGTATGCTAGCTCACAACCCCCAGACTGCCCAACAGAGTTCCACTGAGTCAGCCCTCACTTCCTTGTCCTGAAGGCGATCAGGAAGACCTGGCAACCTAAGCCCCAGCACCCTCAGCCATGTCAGTGAACATAGATGCCAGTACACCACCTGAAGAATGCCAGGGAGATGTGATTACCATGCTGACCTTCAGGAACCTTGGGGAGCACTACTCTGTGACAATTCACCATCAAGAGAGCCTTGCACAACTTCAGCCTGCACTCATTATTGTCCAATCCCTATTGAACTGTGCCTTGCCTCCCTCTCCTTAATGAGGTAGAAACCACATTGAACCCCAACATCAGGAACTCTGGTGAGCCTACCTTGCCCTCCCACTCTTCTGAGTATTGTTGACCAGTACCCTGCCTATCTACCATCTCTGCAAATATGGGCTTATCTTCAGGCTTGATCTCAGCCTACAGTGTACAGCAGTGGAGCAAGGCTCTACTTCCCATGGGGCTCATACAAAGATTTTTGGGAGCTATTGAGTGGGGCAATACTGACCTGTCAACTTGTTTCAAAGGAAGGAACAAAAAGCAATCTCAGACCTCTAGCCCAACCAAAACAAGTCCAGGAGACAAGGTCATAGAAGCACTTAGATGTCAAGCACTTGAAATGTCTGAGATGGTAGCAGCTGAAGTAAAGAAACAATTTCATCAGGCTATGGAGGAAATCAGATCAGAAATCATCTCTCAGGTAAAAAATTAAATGATAACAATCATGAAAGAATTGCTTGATACATCTGAGTGAAAGGCATAGATTAAAGACTAGAAGGCAATTGAAAAATGATGGCAACATTGAATGTACAATACAAGAAAGAATTAGAATGCATCAAACAGATTCAAGCAGATATCCACAATATGATGAATTCCACTGCAATTGGCAAAACCACTTGAAGATAAACTTTCAGTCCTTGAAGATACCATTGCAGGTATGGAACATGAAAGACAACATTTCTTAAAAATAACTAGAAACCAGAAAATTTTAATACAACAGCTTCTAGTTGAGGCAAATAAAAATAATATAAGGCAAATAGGTATCAACAAAACAATTGGAGAAAACACAAAAAACATAAAAGGTGTGTTTGCAGAAGTAGTAGCAGAGAATTTATCAAACACAGGAAAATTTCTCAAGCTAGATATAATCTAAATAAATCATAACCCAGACATGTCATAATAAAAATCTAAGATGTTGAGCAAAAGAACCAATATTAAAAATTGTTAGAGAAGAAAGAGATCACCTATAATGGGAAGCCCATCAGAATCACGGCAGATTTCTAAACACAGACCATCAAATCAAGAAGAGCTTGGAGTGAGATATATCAGGTCTTAAAAGAAAACAATTTTTAACCCAGATTGATGTATCCTGAAAAATTATCTATCAAATCTAATGGAGATATTATATCCTTTCCTGATAAAGAACAACTGCAGAAATTCATGACAACCAAACCAACCTTGCAATGAGTACCTAAAGATATTTTAGAAAGAGACAAAGGTGACCACAACTTCAACAACAATAGAAGAGAACTACCAAGATAACAAGTAATTAAGCAAGGGGGGAAGGTAGGGATCCTACAGTAGTAAAACAACATGATAAAGATAAGCCAATACATATCAGTTATAACGACCAGTGTAAATGGTCTCAATTCACCAATCAAAAGCCGCTGAGTGTCAGAGTGGTTAAAGAAACAAAATCCAACAATATACTGCACACAATAAGCACACTTAACAGTCAGAATGTCAAAGGATGGAAAACAATACTCAATGCAACAGGAACCCAGAAAAAAGTAGGGGTAGCTATTCTGGTTTGAAGATGACATACTCATCTTCAAACCAAGTATGGTTAAAAGACACAAAAGAAAGTCACTATATATTTTTTAGGGCAAAATTGCAAGGGAAGAGACAACACACACACATATATATATATATATATATATATATATATTCAAATATATATATATTCAAATATATATATATATTCAAAGTAAGAGGACCCAATTATATCAAACAAATATTAACAGATGTGAAAAATCTAATGATCAATAACATAATTGTATTGGGGGATTTTAACACCTCATTGACACCAAGAGGTATGTCAACCATGCAAGAAATGAGTAAAGAAATAACAGAACTAAGCCAAACTTGTGAAGAAATGGACTCAGGAGACATTCACAGAGTGTTCATCCAACAGCATCAGAATATACATTTTTCTGAGCTGCACATGGGATATTCTCCAAAATAGATCATGCGCTAGCACATACAACATGCTTAAGTAAATGCAAAGGAATCAAAATTATCCCATGCATATTATCTGACTGTAGTGCAATGAAACTAGATATTATTGATAAAAGAAACAGCAAAAAAAAAACCCTCCTCTATTAGCATATGGAAACTAAATAATGCCCTCCTGAATGATCAGTGGGTCATAGATGAAATTAAAGAAGAATTAAACAGTATTTATAATCTAAGGAAAAGACACAATTTACTGGAACCTGTGGGATAGAATAAAAACTGTCTTAACAAGGAAATTTGTAGCAATAAAGTCTCAATCAGAAAAACAGTATGAGCCAAATAACAATCTCATGTTGCCCCTCAAAGCCCTAGGACAAGAAGAGCAAGTCAAGTCCAAAGCCCAAATAAGGCAGGAAATTATAACGATCAGAGAATGTATTAATGCAATGGACAAAAAGAAAACCATACAAAGAATTAATGAGTCACAAAGATGATTCTTTGAAAGACTAAATAAAACTGATAGGCCCCAGCCACCCTCATCTAAAACAGAAAACAAAAACCTCAGATTCAAGCAGTAAAACATGAAAATGTTGAAATTACTGCATAGCCTGTGAAAATTCTGAAGAGCATCAATAAGTACTGCAAAAATCTGTACTCTCATACAACAGAAAAGATGCAGATTCCTAGACAGCTACAAATTACCAGAACTGACTCAAGAAGGTCTGAAAACTATGGACAACACAATATAAGCTACTGAAATTGAAAATACAATAAAAACTTAACAACAAAAAGCCCAGGTCCTGATGGATACATAGCTAAATTCTGCAAGAAAATTAGAAAAGATTTAATCCCAGTACCCGTCAATGTCAATACCATGCTGCTTTTATCACAGCAGTTTCGTAATGTAATTTCAAGTCAGGAATTGTAATGCCTCCTGCCTTGTCTTTGTTGCCCAGGATTGCCTATGCTATTCTAGGTCTTAAGAAGTCAAAGATCTATTCAATGAAAATTACAGAACTCTGGTTCCAAATAAACTTTAGGAATGATTTCTCTACGTCTGTGAGGCATTTTGGTGGTATTTTGACAGGGATTGCATTAAAAGATCTTCAAACTTCTGTACAGGGTTTCAGGGTAAATCCTGAGGGGATTTGATTGACCTTGTCAGATACAAAAGTTACATTTTTTGTTATATAGGTCTTGCTTTATCTTAGTCTTAACCATCCAGAAGAAAAGTATGAAAACAAGGTATAAAAAGTAAATCCATATTAATATACTGAGTTGTAAAAGGCTCAAGTCAACAACTTCTGACATTGCCAGTTCTGTAGATAATCCACTACTATTATGGGCTACTGAGCTATATTCGATTATTTTGCTGAATTAATGTACCTACAATATTTGATTGCCAATGGAATACCCATCTCTGACAAAACTAAATAAAACAGGGGCATATAAATGAAGGACAATTTTGCAGTAAAAAAAGTACCTGTATATACAAAATAGGATAGATATATAGCTACTTTCTCTTAGTTCAATGAGAAGAAAGATTTACATAGTGCTTTGACAAGATATCATGTCTGAATCTTGTACTCTGAATAACTGCTACAAAGACAATATGCAACGTATTGATTATTATAACTGTTCTACTAACCTTATGAAACTATCTCATTGATGTTTCTTTCTCAATAAAATTAATTAAAAAGAAACTCTTCAATGTCATTAAAAAGAAAGCAATTCTCCCTGAATCATTTCTAGAGAGAAGCATGACACTGACAGTAAAACCATAGAAGAACTCAACCAAAAAGAACTATAAGTCAATATCCCTAATGAACATAAATTCAAAAATATTCAATTAAAATGCTAGCAAATACAGTGCAACAAATCAGGAAAATTTTATACTATGACCAGTTGGGATTTATTCCAAGGATACAGGGATGGTTCAACATACACAAATCTATAAATATAATACACCATATCAACAGAGGAAAAAAAAGCAAAACAAAAATCCTCATGATCTTCTCAAAAGATGCATAAAATCTTTCCACAAAGGCCAGTACTCATTTGTGATAAAAATTAAAAACTTACAAAGTTGGGCTAGATAGTTGTTATATCAATTGGGTAAAAACTATCTATGTCAAAAATACAGTCAACATAATTGTACATGGACAAAAGCTAAAAACTTTCATGGTATCATCAGGCACAAGACAAGGATGACCACAATCACTGCTCCTATTCAACATAGTTGTGGAAACATTAGCCAGAGCCTTTAAAGAAAGAGAAATAAAAGGAATAAGATTTTGAAAGTAAGAATATGAATTATCACTATTGACAGATGAGTTGATACTGTATATAGAAGACCCAAAACACTACCAAATGATTAATGAACAAATTCAGTAGAATAGAAGAATACAATGTTAATACCAAAAATCAATAGCATAGCTGTACACAAACTCACTGAGAGAGAAATGACAGGGACAATACCTTCTCAATAGTATCCAAAAAATTAAATACTTAGGAATTGGGCTGCAGTATAGCTCATTAGAGCATAGCACCTGCTTAGGCAAGCTTATCCAAGCACGGGGACCATGGTTTCATCCCCAGCACCACATACTGCACCAGCCTTTCACCCAGGGTGGGCTGAGCAGGCCAGAGTTCAGGTGTAGTGGTGCACACCTGTAATCACAGTGCTGGGGAGGCTGAAAGTAGAAAGATCACCACCAAACTGAGCTGCATAGTGAGACTTATAAAAACCAAATGCTTTTTTTACAAAGAGGAAATACTTAGGAATTAATCTAACAAAGAAAAGATCAACACAGTGAAAACTGCAATTCTCAAAAAAAAAAAAGAGAGAGAGAGAGAGAGAGAGAGAGAGAGAGAGAGAGAGAGAGAGAGAGACTGAAGAGGATTTCAGAAAATGAATAGATATTTATTGCTCATGGATAGAAAGACAAAAAACAATGAAAATGACCATACTCCCAAAGCTGCTATCCAAATTTAATTCAATCCTGATCAAAATACCATCAACATATATCACCAACAAAGAGAAAACACTCCTAAAATTCATTTAGAACCGGAAGAGAATTAGAATAGCAAAGACAATGCTATAAAAAAAAAAGGCAGGAGGCATCACAAGCCCTGATTTGGAATTATACTACAAAGCTACTGTGATAAAATCAGTATGGAATTGACAGAAAAGCAGACACAAAGATCCACGGAGCAGATCAGAAGATACAAAGCTACAAACATACTCAGCCACCTTATCTTTGACGAAGGGGACAAACACACTCACTGGAAGAAAGATACCCTTTTAACAAATGATGCTGGAAAAACTGGCTTTCCACACACTGAAAACTAAAATGAGATCCAGGTCTATCATCATGCATTAAGCTAAAGTCAAGATGAATTAAAGATCTAAACATTAAAACAAAAAGACTAAATATAATGGAGAAGAAAGTGAGTAGATTTCTTGATGACATGGGGGTAGGCAGAGAATACATGGGCAAAAACCAAAGTAAAAGAGAAATACTTTAAAGAATAGAAGATAAGATCTCATCTGATTAAGAAGATTTTGCACATCAAAAGAAATCAACAGAACAAAAAGAAAACCCACAAATTGAGAAAAAAAATCTTAACATTCACTCAAAAAAGTGACTTTCAACTAGAATATATCAAGAATTAAGAAAAATTCAGGTCCCCCAAATTTGAAGATCCTATCTAGAAATAGGCATTTGAGATACCCATTCTACTTTTTAGAGGAAGAAATAAAAATGACAAGTAAATATATTTTAAAAACTATTCAACACTGTTCATTTGAGAATGCAAATTAGATCAACACTGAAATTACATCTTACCCTGGACATAATGGCTGTCATAAAGAAATCAACTAATAACAAAAACTGGAAAGGCTTTGGGGAAAAAGGAACCTTTCTGCACTATTTGTGGAAGCAAAGACTAGTGCAAGTCCTGTGGAAATCAAAGTGGATTTTCCTTCGAAAAACTAGGATTGGAAGTCCCATTCAAGCAGCTATTCTCCTCCTGGGTATTTTTCCAGAACTGAAAATATCACACCACTGCAATATATGTCCACCAATGCTTGTGCTACCACAACTCGTCATAGATCTTAGAAACAACCAAAATGCCCATTAACCGGAATGGATAAAAAGGATGTGGTCTTTTTACACAATGGAGTATTACAAAGATATCCAAAAGATAAATTTGAGGCTTCTTTAGCTAAATGGATGCAATTCAGGATCATACTTCTAAGTGAAATAAATCCTACCTACATGTGTATACATTGTATATTATCTTGCTAGTGTAAGAAACAGAGGAAATAAAGTTGGGAAAGTACAATAAATACTGTGAAAGGGAAAAGAGCTGCTCAAAGAGAAGGAATAACTGTGATCTGAGAAAGCAGTAAATAAAGAAGGAAAGGAAAGAAAAAAATATATATGTATACACACAGGATAACTCACATCATTGTGCTGCTGATTCCTGCTGATCTATTAAAAGGTGGAGTTTTTATATATATGCTGGCTAAATAGCTCAGCAGATTAAAGCACCTGCAAGCAGGTGCAGGAGCCAGGGGTTCGAGTCCCGGGGCCTGCTGTGCTGGTCCCACCCCTGGGGTGTGCTGAGATGGTAACTGAGACAGGTGCCATGCGCCTGTAATCCCAGCTCTTGAGAGGCCATAAACAGGTGGATCATTACAAGTCTGATCTAGTAGTGAGACCTTGAACACCCTGTAGACCCTTCCCTAACATACAAAAAAAGAAATATATATATATATATATAATAGTTAACATAATTATATTACTAAGTGCTACTACTTCACTGGAAAGAAAGATTCATACCTATATTGTTTGATCAATTTTTTATGCCTAAATTTTGTAATATGAGCAAGTACTTTGAAGATAACATGTGCAGCATAGTAACCCTTGTTACTCTCCTACAATCTTGTTTTGAACTTTTTTTCTACCAGTATTTATTTTAAAACTGAAAGGAGTTTAACCACTTGATCATCTAAACAGGCCAGAGGTAAATTTACTTTGTCCTGCACTAGATTCCAGGCAACCACCATAGGCCTATACAGTTCTTCCTGCCACAGCTGAAGAAAATGGCCTCCTTCACCATGGGTGTCCTTGCCAGGGTTCTGCTAGGTGGTATGAGGTTACAAATGGCCATCATCAGGCATTTACATGCCCCCAACAGGATTACATTCTCCAGGTTCTTTAAATTTGTCCTGCCCCCAACACACCTCATTTCACATGGATGTACAGTGAAGGCAAAAGGCTAATACAGACAACCTGAGGCCAAACATCAGTGCTACACCAACCAAGAACTAACATCCTTTGCATGCAGCTCCTTCTGCACCAGAGGTCAGGAGGGAGAACTGGATCTGCCCTAATTATCATTGGAAGAATCTCTTCAATTCAAGGATTACTGAGTAGCTGGCAGTACACTTCCTTATTAGCATTCCAAATCTCACAGAGGAAACCCAGATGTGGGGGTGCAGGCCTGTAATCTCAGCACTAGAGAGGCTGAGGCAGGGTGATTCCTCTGAGTTGGAAACCATCCTGGGCTATAAAGTGAGCACAAGACCAGCCTGAGTTGCATAGTGAGGCCCTGACTCAAGAAAATAAAAAATAAAATATACTCACAGAATACCATCAGTTGCTGGGATGAGAGCAGATCAGCAAACAGACCAGCATTATCTCAGCCACTTCCACCCTCTGTCCAGCCTCTGCCCTTGGCCTACAGCCCATTACCAGCTTCTCACACCTACTTTACTCCACCGAGAGAGAGAGGAGGAACACAAATGAGAGATAAGTAGATACGACCTTGAACAAGTCATGTTTCCAATGCTCACTGCTCCCAACCATAAAAAGCAGCCATGGAGGGATGGCAAGGAGAGAAGTAAGCTCTATCCACTCCACGGGGCTGCAAAGAACACCAACCCCAATTCTTCACACATTCACTAAACTGCATCTGTGGATGTATTTTGGATACAGTATTTTTGGCATGCTGCTGATCTGCAGAGACCTAAACAAGCCCAAGTATTTCTTGGTGCTCTCAAAGCATGTGCATGTGGCTTGATCCTTCCCTGGAATCCCCACAAACTTCTTGAGAAGGCTTGGATGGGACCATTCTTAGAAAACCTGGTGAGACACTAAAAAGCCTGGCCATCTCAGGTGGTTCCATGAGGTCAGGAGCTGGTGAATGCTCAAATTAGAATGGAAGATTTTCTCAGAAGGCACCTGGGGTGACCTTGACCAAGTGGACTCCCCACTATGAGACCCCCCCACACCCCACACTCATCCCTCCAACCACCCCCCAACTTCAGCCCCTGGCCAGTCAGTTGAGCTCACAGGAAGCTGCCTCCCTCTGTCGCCCTGTGGAAAATGCAGGTGAGATCAGAGCCCCTTTTAGGCATGTGCTGGGCCTCCCACATTGCCTCATGCAGCATGCCACCTGTACCACACAGACCTGCCCTCTGCTCTTTGCCTCCTCCTGGCCCACCAGGAACAAATCAGCATCACACCATCCTCTAAAGCAATTCTCCAAGTTCCAGTGGCCAGTGAAGCAGCAGCTTATAGGCAACCATGGGGACTAAACAGGTAAAGACTGACAGTGACTAGACAGTGAAGACTGAAGCAGGCTGAGGTCAGGGCAGCAAACCACCCATATCCCACTATGCCATGCCTGTGCACTAGCACCCGTGATCTGCTCCTGTACACTTTAAATTCTTTCCATGCCCTAGAGGTTCCCTCCACCCACCAAGTGTGCTCATGCCTTGTTTTGAACATTCATATCATTGTTTTTATGATTTATTTTTCTTTCAAATAAAAAGGATATTACTCAGCCATTAAAAGGAAAAAATCTTTGAGGTCAAGAACTGTAACATGAGAGCTACTTGGCAATACTGAGGAAAGAATGTTATATGGCTTAAGCATTATGAAGATTATAGGCAACAGAGACTTTATTGATAATGTGTAGTTTCTGGACTAGATAATATTTGCTCTGGCTAGGAGAAATCTGTTGTAAGAACTGGGGGGTTTGTGATGTCTGGGGGTGAGGAGGTTAGAGATTGGGGGTTTAAGTGCCTGTATGGCCTCTGGGTAAAAGGATGATGTGAATGTTAGGAAGGAGACAGTCTTTGATCACCTTAATAAGAGGATGATGAGAAGCAAGTGAGAGGTGTCCATGGACAGGAAAGCAGAACACTGAGAGCAGGAAGAAGGGAGAGTCTTTAGTGTTGTGATGTGAACCTGTTTCTGTGCTCTGGAGTGTCACAGGTGTTGTCCTGCACTCTCAGGCTGTGTTTCTTCAATCAATCTACAGCGGAATCGAGACCAGAGAGACAGGGAATTGACATCGTGATGAGTTTCAGGAACATGAAAAAGTGAATTTCCCGCCTCCTGTTCCTTTCCTTATCAGTCATGTTTGCAGAAAGTTTGTTCACGATGAATGTGTGACACAGAACAAAGTTTTGTTACGAAGAGAAAGGTTACCAGAGATAATGAGGACAGCACTTAGCAGGAGCTAGGGCACCAAGGCTGAGAATTTCCACTTCACTGACAGGAAGGCAGGATGGGGTAGTTGGGATTCTTTACAAAGAACAGGACCTGGAGTGAGCTAGCAAATAAGACAGGGTATGGATATAGAGAACTGAGATCCCAAGCAAGAGTCTTAGAGAAGTCAAGCTTGCGGAGGAAATCGACCTAGTTTTACACCAACCCAACACACTGGTGGAGGATGCAAGAAGCAGCTAAGGAGGGAAGGACCATGTGGGAGGGGAGCAGTCTACCATATGGCAGCCTTCCGCTAGTCACTGTCAGCAAGATGAATCCATTGGTGAGGAACCCCAGGACACACTGCAGGAGTAAGAGGGATGGTGGTTCCTTTGTGGCCTCTCCTCCAGTCAGCAGAGATCAGATGTATTGGACTGTAGGGTCCTATCCAGCCTAAGCTCAGTCTTTCTTCAGTTTTCCATTTACTAAGAAGTGCATGCAGAGTGTTGGGCAGTGCACGTGCACCTGAGCAAAGCTTACTCACAAGGGAGGACACTCAAGTGAACAAGGAAAAGCATGCTCTTTGTTCACCCAGTGTATGAACTGCCATGGGTCCAACTACCAGGAAGCTTTCAGAAGGCTCTAAATTGTCTTTTATGGTTTTTCCTGTCTACTGCTGCCCTAGCTAATGCTGTGTCTATATTGGTGCCGTTTCAGTGTCTCTAACTGGGTTCAGTCTTTGTTTTCTATCCCTGACTCTGTGAAAGCTTTTCCACCCCGTGTGTCATTCTGAAGATAGGTGATGGATAGATGTGCACTAAGTAGGTGATTTATAGATAAGAATGTTCTACAAAATAGAGATTGTTTGGAAAAACAGTGACTCTAATGGAGTCTGCCTCACTTAGTCCTCTGTCTTATCGCCACTTGCAGGCATAAGTACTTTCTGTTTGCCTTGAGTTTCTTTCATCTTGGTCGATGTAACCATCTACCTGTATTTAAAACTTTCAGACACCCTGAGTTGTACTTGAGGGGTAATCATTTAAATTGGCATTGTTTCTGCTGAGAGTAATCACTGCCCCAGTCACAGGGCTGAAAACACCAGTTTCTTTCTAAGTGTGGAGAAAATATTCCTGGGGGCCTAAGGAACATTGTCAGTGTGAAGCGCAGTCTATTGTCATAGCAAATTCCTTCATGAAAGCAACAGAGTCTGATGGAAGACTGGGAGCGAGTCTGAGGAAGATGGGGTGAGGACTACCATCAACAGATGGACGGTCAACTCTCCCATATTGCACTGACAGGAATCCCATCACTTTTTCATCAACATTCAGAAGCATAAAGGCTTCCTGCCAGGGGACGGGGAGAAACTTTCAACTCTGAACCCCAGAGAACTTCTAGGGCTTAATACAGGTAGTGTGTCATATCTTCTAATACCCAATATCAAAAAGATCCCTCAGAAGACTGGGCCTTGAGGGACATGTGTGTAATACCAACATTTGTGAGGCTGAAAGCAGGAGAATCACTACGAGTCCTGTCTCTGTAGTCAGACCCTGTAGACCATGTACTAAATACGTTTAAAAAAAGAGTACTGAACATTTAGGGCTGGCCAGATAGCTCAGCAGATTAAAAGGTCTATTTGACACACACAAGGACCAGGTTTCAGTCCCGAGCGTGCTCTGCCTGCACAATTCCTGTGCATGTTGCAGCAGAGATTGAGACCGACGTGGTGGTGTAAACCTGTAATTCCAGGGTTTGTGAATGTGAAAACAACAGGGTCACTATGAGTTTGATTTGTGTTTGAGACCCTGTAGAGCCTGCACTAAATTAATGAAAAACACCCCTAAGAGACCACAAAGAACACCAAACTTGTGTTAAATATGTAAAATGGGCATCTCCCCACATAGTTAATATATAAAAGTACCCGTACGAGTGGGCCAGAGAAGATGGTGCAGGCCTGTTGTCCCAGCAGTCAGGATGCTGGCTCAGGAGGACCGCTGCAAGCTTTAGGCCCCTGGACTCTGTAGCTAGTACATAGCACCATGAATTATGTAATGATAGCCTGTCACAAACTAATTCTTTATGTGTTATGAAAACCTATCCCAAAGGCCGTCATGGCAAAAGTGACATCTGCGATACACTGCTGTAAACTGTACACCATTGCTATGTGCTAGGCATCCAGAACGTTGGTGCAACTTGACATCTTGTGATGTCTTTCTCTCATCCCAGCATCTGAGCCTCTGTCATCTTTTCTTCACACATTCACCTGTCCATATTCTTTGATAATTTTCATGTCTCCTATTTGAGTGTTAAAATGTATGTGGAAAGTCAGATGTGTTTTAGGGATGGTGAAGTTCTTTCTCACTACATTGAATTAAATGTTTTTTGGTGTCAAAGAAACCTTCCAACATTGAAAGATGGTGAGCCTTTAACAGCGGTGCCTAAATACATTGCACAGCTTCACACTCTTGGGAAAAATTCCCTGGCCACAGCACCTTCAGGAGTGGTTTGATTTAGTTCCCAGTGGCAGAATTCTCAGGCCAAGGTTGCTTAAGTATAAGGCAGTGTGTCCAGGCACAGACTCGTGGAGCAGAAAAGCTGCCACCTGAAGGCAGCAGGGGGCAGAGATCAGGGGAAGAGTACCTGAGAAGGAGACGAGGGTCAGTCATGGTCTCGAGGATCCCCTTTAGAACATCCCCAGATACAAGCAGAAACGAGCTTCCACAGTCTCTTAGGCCTTTCCTGCCACCACAGAATCCCTCATGTTTGATTGTCAAGAAAGATGAATGCTTTTCTTGCCAGAGTGAGTTTTCACTCCCCCAGGGCTGGGCTGCTTGCTGTGGGAGGAGAAAAGAAGGCTGGGCCCCTGGCCACTATGCCTGTGTGATTCTCCTCCACACAGGCCTGCTCTGATCTGTCTTCCTGCTTCAGGCCACCACCAAAAAGGCAAGCAGATTGTACTGCCATGATTTTGGAGTTCAGAACAGTTCACTGGAATAAACTTCTTTGCTTTATATGTTATTCAGCCTTTACTGGTTTTTATAGAATGAGTAGCTAGAGTCAGACATACACCCAGGAGAGGGATAGCTGGATGATCACGTAGTGGTATTTTACACTTGATTTCAGCAGTCCTATTGTTGCCTATACTGACTGCACTAACTTACGCTACCAGCAGTAGTATGCAGGAGTTTATATCTTTTTGTGCATGTTTGTATTTTTACAGACCATTGTGAATATTTTAAGGTGATATTCCATTGTGATTTCTGATCATCATGCACTCGTGATTAAGTGATGAGGCGTGCTTTTCCAAAGATCCATTTACTGTTTGTCTTATTCAGAAAAAAGTTTTCTGGTCCTTAGTTAACTTTTAAAAATCAAGAGCCAGGGAGATAGCTTAGTAGAATAAGCACTTGACTGGCAAGCACACTGTCCTGAGTTCTAACCCTGGTACCGAAAAAAAAGAAAAAAGAAAATGAAATGAAAAAATACAAAACCCAAATTATCTCCATTATTTTGTATTCATTTGTCTAAGCTCTTCAAATAATTCACTTAGGAATAATTTAAATGTGGTTTCAATATTCCTCTGAATCCTTATAGTTCCTTCCTTTCAACACTAATATTGACTTTAGTGAAAAATGAATTTTCATAGATGTAATTTCAGTTGTTTTTGCCCTTCAAGCCTGTATGTTTGCTGTCACATCCTGAAAATCATTCCTTAGATCAATGTCAAGGAAATTTTTCATATGATTCGATATAATACCTTCTTAGATTACATTCAAGTGTTTTGTCTGTTTGAGTGGATTTTTGGGTGTGGCGTGTGATAGCAGTTCAATGTCATTGTTCTACATGGAGACACCTCGTTTCCCCATCATGACCTTGTAAAGGCTGTCCTTTCCTCCTCAGCTACTCTCGGTATCCTGGCAAAGGTCCAGTGGCTGGAAGTGTATGGAATTATTCCTGCACTGTGTAGTCTTTGCCATTACTCTATGTGTCTACCATTATGCCAGGATGACTCTATGTTGATTTTGTTGAATTGGTTCGTGGAAATTTGATTTGGAGTTATGTATGTGCGCGTGTTGTATGTGATGTTTTTTGCTGCCATGATCCTTGTTCCTGCTAGCTGTCATGAGTGCACATGTGAAGTAGTCACCTTTAGAATGCATTGCAGACCAAATTCAGTGTGGACAATCCCGATCATATCAGGTGGACACACAGTAGCTCTGGCACTGCGGGTCGCACAGTGCAGGCTTCAGCGTCAGGGTGACGCCATGGCTCTGTGCCAGTGTCAGAGGAGATCCCAGGAAATGGAGCCTGGGCCACTCCTCAGCAGGTCTCAGGTTTCCCCATACCACAGCCATCCTGGACGGAAAGAGCTGCTGGAGTCCCTGATGAGGAGGACTGCTGGAGTTCACACTGAGGGCTGCTGGACATCTGTTGCTCTTTCTTTTTATGTGTGTGTGGGGGGAGGGCACCTGTGGGTACCCGACTTAGCATCGAGCTGTGCCACGCAGTGGAAAGAGTGGCACAGAGGAAGTGTTTTCTGTGCTTTTCAATGCGGCCATCTTGCTCTACATGTTCTGTTGGGCTGCTGCACACCCTTTATTATGCTCTAGGCTCCTCCCAGGGCAATGAGGGCGCCAGCAGTAGGGGTTCAATTGCTGTTTCTCTAGGGAGACTTGGGTTGGGACACACAGCCTACCAGCTTGGTCTAAAGAAAATCTTCCTGAATAAATATCTATTCGTGTTTTCTGTTTCTTCATGTGATTTTTATTTAAAACTTCGAATTTGTTCTTTCTCAACTTTTAGGTAAAGATTATGTTTGAAATGGTGGTGAGTCCTTTTAGGTTATTGCTATCATGTAAAGTTCATCAGATCATTGAGTCGTACTAATGGGATGCTACTACCATCATAGCATCAATGCAGAGAGTCTTGCCTTGATTTCAGAGGACATTTCATATCAATACTTTCAGAATTTGAAATTCCTTATACACAGTGTAGTATACTTCCACATAACATATGCATGTCCTCTTCCTTTTCCTAACACACTTTGAATACCCAACTCAACGTTCACTTCTTCTCAGTAATTGTTATATATTATGGTCTTACGCATGTTATGTCGTGTTGCCTCGGGACTGACACAAGAAAATGTCAGCCTATGCCTATGACAGACGCAACGCTATCTCACTGTTCATCTTTCAGTGGATGTTGCAGTGTGTATACAATTAGCATATGTTGAAGGAACATTGATGTTGCATTGATTAATTCTCAGTACAAGGAGAGATCTAGTTGCGTGACTATGCATTTTTCACATTATAATATGTGTTTGTCATAACCTTTAATCACGTCATTTATTCATTGAAGAAATGTTCAGCTTTTCCCAGCTATGATGGAAATATATGGTTGTTTAAGTTTTAAGATAGTATAATGTGGAAAAATTCATCACCAATGTTCTTCTAGCTGAATCCCCTTGCTTTGTCCCTCTTGGCGCCAACATTCTGCCCTCTTGTTGAGCTTTTTCTTCATTGGAATTTTATGAGGTTTTTGTTTGTTTGTTTTTTAAAATAAAATGTGGGAAAAACTTTAGAAACAATACAGAATTCCAGTAAACTGAATAATAGGAATGCACTCATGGCTGTTATTTTGCATGTTGTTGTCTTCTAGTAAGTTGCTCACATTCCAATATTGCATGTACAATTGGTGGCAAACAATTAGAGAAAATAGAAGAGAACGTGAAAATTAGTAGCTATCTGATCTTTTCAATAGATGAGTGGATATCAGCAGTACCATTAATCAGGATACCTTGTGTGCATGCATAATCATGACTTTTTTGTTCCTTTTTTCATTCTTTTCCTTTCATCATAGCAGTTGTTCCTTAACTATAAACAGATACATTTCCTTTTACAGCATCTATTGTACATCGCAGTGTTGACTTATTCTTTTAGGTTCTTCTACTAGCAAGGTAATGTGTACACATACAGGTCTGATTTATTTCACTTATAAATATGGATTCTTTTTGCACCTATTTATATATAAGAGCATTGAGTTTATCCTTTTAAAATTTTCAACATGATAGGTCTTATGACAAATGGAAAGTAAAATAACACTGAGATTCCATTTCACCCCAGAAAGAATGGCTTCCATCAAGAAGCCAATCAAGAAAAAATACTGGCTGGGCTGTGGTAAAAAAGAAGTCTACCTCATTGCTGTTGGGAGTGCAAACTGGTTCAAATATTGTGGAAATCAGGTGCAGATTCTGGAGAAATCTATGATGAGTGGTCCTTTCAACCCAGCCACTCACTTCCATAGTATTCATGAGTGTTTTTATCTTTCTTGTCCTGACTGCCTCAGTGTCTTGAATGGGTTCACAACATTTACTTTTAATAGAGATTTATATCTTTCGGGTTCCATGAGCTGAACAGGGCCACCTTTGGCAAAACAGATTGTTGAGGACGAACACTAAAGTTTTTATAAGCAAGTCCAGCTGTCAAATGGCACTGGGCAGTAGCATTTACTCTATTTCTTAACATCAGGCCTTGTAAGTGTACTCAGGAAACTGACCTTCCCTAGAGCTGCTTCAAAGAATAGAAAAAATGACCTTTGGCCCATTGTGCTGTCCACTACTGAAATCTTTTGTATGTAACAACAACACTATCAAATTTAACTGTTTCTTGTTTTGCTACTAATAATGACAAACAGGAATGAGCAGTAAGAATCTCCCTCTGCTCCCAGTGGAGGTTAGGTGGATGAACCTCACTACTTAGGAATATGCTGGAGCCTCAAGGAGGAAGGTGTAGCACCAGGGTCACAGTGTTAGAAGAGAAAGTTGGCAGCCTGCAAGTGATTTGAATAAGTCATAGGCCTGGAGTTGCTCCCAGGAATGCCTGACACTCAGGCATTCCAGGCCCCAGCACAGCACAGCCTGAATGTACTACCTGTGAGGAGAAAAACATCATTTAACGGTAACAACTGGCTTCTTCCTAGAAACATGCTGCCCTTATCCCATATGAGAACAGCTTATGTGACACACAATGGATTACTCAGCAAGGGTTTTCTGACAGTATAGATGTGAGAAGCTCTATGACAGATCGTGGAACACACTTTTGTGAAGAGCACCTGCCTGGCCTCGTGAACAAGGTGCTCTGAGCCTCCAGCTCCCATGAGCCTCAGTGCAACTGACTGGATGGGGCCTCGTCCCTTGGGTGGGAAGGTAGGCTGACTGGCCTTTAGTCTGCTCAGTCTTCCACTCACTGAATAGCTGTGGTGATGGTTCTCTGCCTGCGTCCCACAGCCCACGTTGTTCATCATATACCTTTGGTACAGTAAGGAAGCACTCTTGTGGCAGGACTCCCACCTATCTTCTGGGAATTCTCCTTTGTACCAAATTGCTTTTGAGGCAGAGCATGTCTTGCATGGCTTCATTTTCTTCTATAGAATTCATCCAACTGTGGTCAAGAGCACCATGGCTTCAGCATGGCCAGTGTGCATACAGCTGGCTGAGTTTCTGTTGGAAGCATTCCCCTAAACTGTGGAAGGAAACAGGACGATGTGACACAGGAGGATGCTGTATGCTTCACCTTTTGTTTTGTTTTGTCTACGTGTCAGTTGTAGGCATACCATTTCCTTGTAGGCATGATTCTTACTTCCTGGAAGTGTGTCCCATATCTGCACTTTTGAAGTACTAATCATCTTTTGGAGACATTACAAACTAACGTCAGTGGGGACAAGCTCTTCCTCTGTGGGCTTCATCACCACACCCACAGGGCAATCCCACTGGACTGTTATTTACAGAACAACTACTCCTTCCCTCGTCCTTTATTCTAGTGTCTACATTGCATCACTCATGTTGCCTTGTTAGGCCTCTCCCCGTGACAGAAGCCTATCCTGGTATAGTGACAATGACCTGATGTAACGTGTGAACCCTAGAGAGTATCCGGACCCCACCATCACCAGTGCCATCATTATTGGCATACACAGAGAAAAGACAAGTAGAGAATGGGAGTTCCCATTTCCTCAAATACGTGAGCTGGTAAAGACTGACAAGGGCATTAGAGTGCACAAAAGACAGGTCTGGAATCTAATAAGGCTGTTCAGAGATTCCTTTGGAGAAATCTGAGAAAATCCCTCTGGTCTACATACATCATGGTCCAAACATATATAAGTAATGAGAGTGACAGAGGTCACAGAGAGGCAGCACTTCATCATGTACCTGGCACCTCAATCTCTACCAACCTCGATGTTCTTTATAACCTCCCTGTATAAGTGAAATGGCAGATTAAGTCAGACACAAATTAGGTCTAGTGAACTGAAGTGCTTGTTCCCTATTGCACTGAGGGTCCGTCCAGGAAGTGCCAGCCCTCCTGACACACAGACACACTATACCTCTCCAGGAAAGCTACTTTGCCATGGTCTATAACAGAGACTTACCAAGCACAGAGCCAGAGAAATGGCCCAGCTCTGTAATCTTATCAGGACTCCTGAGCTGGCATCCACAGGAAGGTGCTCTGGAAGCAGGAATCTTTATTGCACGAGAAGATCAGGCTGGGATTTCATCATGAACAAGGCTGGAGACCATGTTCTTGGGAGCAAAATCTGTGTAGGGTGCAGAAGCAAAAATACAGACATACTGAAACAGCGTGTCTTGTCCTTTTAGGGCTCACTTTTTCAAGGGTTTTTAAAAATATTTTTGCTACTGTGGTTCAAAGTCAACACGTCACATTTGTGAGGCAAGTAGTTATGCCAGTGAGGTGTCTCTTTGGCCCTGGGATTTGTTCTTTCAAGGTAGAAGTCTCGCCTTCTCTGGGAAATGGGTGGTTAAGAGAGTAACAGAAACTGAAGGAATCTGGCAGATTCGACTGTCAGAAACACACTTTATCTTGTGTCCACCCAGCACCACTTTCTGTCATAGGATCAGCTGTTTGAGGTTTACGACCAAAATTGTGGATTCTGGAAAACATAAATTAGGGAACATAGTTGTAGAAGCATAAATGGAAGAGAATTGGTGAAGTATAACCAATGGTAGCCAGTTTCAACAAGAATAGTTTGAAAGCCAGGCCCATAGAGCATCTTTGGCAACCGCTGGAATCAGACATTTATACAGAAACAATGCTTCTTCATAACTTCTCAGCTCCAGGTAACTTCCTAAACTGTTGACATCCCTGAGTTCTTTTACCTACTGAGAGGCTGTATGTATTTTATTATAAACCCTCTTGCTGTGAAGGCGATGCTGATGAGTCATCCTTCTTTCTGTGCTTGTTCTGTCTGCTCCCACATTGAAGGGAATATAAATATGACAGAGTTCTTGTCACAGCCACATCTAGGAATCCAAAAGATGGAAGAAGAACAGACCTTAAACTTCATCTAGAGGAAACAGCTAGGAGAGGAAGAGAACAGCCATGCATCTTCTTATAATCTTCTTCTTCCACAAGGTTTTGGCCAGAGCTACATGTCCCAGCTTCGAAATATTTTGTGTTTTTCATGATTTACTTTAGTAAGCAGCTTACTGTCCATTTGAGTTATGAAACACTCCTTGTCCTTTTCTTTTTTCTTTTTTTTTTCTGAACCAGGGATTGAACTCAGGCCCTTGCGCTTGCCAGGGAAGTGCTTATCCCACTGAGCCACCTCCCCAGTCCCTCCTTTCTTATATTAAGGTTAACTCAGGTTTTGCATTTTGATTGCAGCTGCATAAAATAAGAGAGTTCTGAGTAACTCTGATAATAAATTATTACTGCATCAGCACATACTAGGAAGGAGAGAAAAAGTGTTACCCCTTAGCTGGTTTGACAACCACTGAGGTCTACATGGCTCTGAATGGCAAGTTACCTTTTTACCAAGAGAAAGCAGCAACAAAGTCAAACTGTGGCTTAAGGATTATACCAAAGATCTTTATGAGAAAAGTTTCAGAAAGTTTGGTCAGAGCAATAGAGTCATTATGTCAATGTATTGAAAACAAATTTAGTGGTCAGTTAAGAAGGCTTGCTGGCTTCCCTTATTTTGACTTGAACCTCACTGTGGACAGTCAAGCAGCTTGTTTTCTCTCTTAGCATCATCCTGAGAGACAGGCAGTCTTTGCTTTTGCTTTGCCAATACTTATCATCTACTTTGCATGAGTGGGGAATACTTTTGGCTGATGCATGATCTTCTTGGTTGGTTTATTCTTTGAAATAGGTTACGCAGAGATTCCAGTTTAAACTCAGTAACCCAGTCATGGTGACCCTGTCTAAAAAAGCTTTATCTGTTTAGTGTCTTTTTTGCTTGGCAGTAACCTTTTCTTCTCTTGCATTTTGCCTTTAAGAAGTAATCCTAGGTGGGGAGGTAGGACTAGAGAATCTGTTGTGCCTTGAAAGGGTGGTGAGGTCTGGGCAAGTGCTGCAGACAGCTGCTCTTCACCCGAGAGGGGGTGAGAGTCACAGACCGAGGAGACACGTGCACCCTTAGCTCTGAAGCAGGAACCACAACACTTGTTCTGGACAATAATGAGAGAGGGCTCACAATATTTCTGCTGTTCTAATATTTCTTTTAAACTAATATTATAGTTTAAAAGGAATGAGTAAAGTCAAAAATGTCTTCAGAGTTTTAAATGGAAAAGAGAATGAAAGAAGTTATCTCATGGGTTCAATGCAGGCTTACTCAGCCCTGCGCGTGTCCAAAACTGATTAGTAGGACAGTTTCAATAATTAATACATTGCATATTGCTGTCTTTGTAGTGGTTATTCATAGTGGAAGATACAGACATGATATCCTGTCCAAACACTATCAGTGAAAATCTTTCTCCTCATTGAATTAAGAGAAAGTAGCTACATTTCTATTCTAACTTTTATAAGTGGTAGTTGACAGATATACTCACTATATTTATTTTTTTCATTCTTTCTTTCTTTTTTTTTTTTTTTTTTTTTTTTTTTTTTTGAGGCCTTGTAAGGATGCTCAGGAAGAAAAATTTCAGAGAGCTGCTTTTGAAAGTCACTGAAAGTATATTTGGCCCAATGAACTGCTTCATCCTGAAACAACTGTAATGAAGAAATTTCCATTATTCTTTCTGATCTTGGAAGATGGTGCATGAAAAAACTGAGCAGCAGACACTAAGAGGAAGAAATCCATGCAAAGAAGGCTGCTGCCAGTGCTACTGGTTAAAAGGGCAAGATGAAGGATAAAAATCGAAGAAGGGGCAGCCCCACTCCAGCCAAAATCCTGTGCTGTTTAGAGGAATTGGTTGATACTCTGGATCTGCTATGCGTTCTCTTTGTACAAGAGCTGCCACATCCAGGTACAAAAGAAAAGGAAGGACAAAGTTCTTGTTGCTATCAGAAAACTAGTCATAGGAGACAAGAATGGTGGTATCCAGGTGGTTAAGTTTGAAAACCGTCTAGATACTATGTTACTGAAGATGTGCCCCCAAAGCTGTTGATCCACAGCAAGGAACCCTTCAGTCAGCATGTGAGGAAATGTTGAGGTAGCAGCACTCCCTGCACCATCTTGATTATCATCACTCGGCATGGCAGAGGCAAGAGAGTGGTCTTGCTGAAGCTTTGGCCAGTGTCTTGCTACTTGTAACTGGGCCTCTGAACCTTAATCATCAGAACATCAGAAATCTATCACTGCCACCTTCAGAAAAATTGCTATCGGTAAAGTAAAAATCCTTGAACACACTGACGCTCACTTGAGAAAGTTAAAGCTACAGAACACAGACACGTGGAGGGCGAGATCTTTGACACAAAGAGAGATGCAAGATTTCAGACCACGACAAAGTAGATGAAAAGTGGTGGGCTCCCCAATTTTGGCACAATCAATGCTGTTCTTCAGCTCTGGGGCTAACGGCAATGGAATTTTTTTCTGACTAATGGCATTTATCCTCATAATTGGTGCTTAAATTTTCTTACGAAGAACCTCATTACATAACTGATGTGAGAAATTGACATTAAATTAAACAGTTCCTTGTTTTGCTCCTAACAGTGCCTACCTGGAAGCACCTGTGAAGACATCCCTTTGCCCCCACTGGTAGTTTGTGGTGCCGTAGTCCCACAGTTCTTTGCCTGGCCATACTGGAGCCCTCCAGTGCAAGGGCTGAGAAGTGCAGGGAGTTCACTGAGTGGCTCAGGCAGCAAGCCTTGTAGAACAAAATGGTCTTGCCTAAGTCACAGGCCTGAAAGTGCTGCTAGGAAAACCCAACACTCACCCCTCTCTAGGCCTGAGCACAACAGAGACAGAAGAAACTATCTTGAGTGACAAATGCTTTATTTTGAAGAAACAGATGGGACTACAGGAAGACTCCGTTAGCTCACACAAGGCATACTTGTGTGATACAAAGAAGTTTGCTGAGCTTGGATGCTCTCCCAGCATGGAGAGCAGAAAAGCACTGTAAGAGTGAAAGGGGAAGAGGCTCCTGGGAGGAGTACATTGCCTGGGGCTGTGAGTGGGGTGGTCTCAGGCTTCTGCTCCAAAGGACCTACCCTGGAGCTCACCTGTAGGGGCCCATGCTCATGGGTTATGAAGGCAGCATGGCTTGCCCTGTGGTGCTGTGGTGTGGCCTGCTGCCCATAGACCACATTGCTGGCAATGCTATTCTGGTAAGAAGGTCACTGATCTCTACTTGCTTTGCCTTTCACCTTACTTGCTTCTGAAGCAGAAAATACATGATGTGACCTCATTTTGTGCTCCATGACGCATCCCACAGTGGTCATGAGCACTTGGTCTTTAGTGCTGCCATGTTTCATTGAGTGTGTGACTATCAATCACATCCCTGAAGTTGAATAGAGCCTGTGGGGGTCTTCAATTTCTGCTGTGGCTGTTTCCTTGTTTCTTACTGGGCAGTATGTGCTACCAATAGTTCCTGACTCTGCATTCAAGGGTGGTTGATGAATTATTTGATTCCTTCTGAGTGAGCAAGACTTGCTGCCCATGCTGTCTCCTAGTTCTCTGCCATCCAAAGTTGGAGTCTGCCTTTCCATGCCCTCCCGTCCTCCAAGGCTCTCTTCCTTGAACCTCAGCTTGGGTCTCTCGAAGCTCTGCATCATGTTTCGTGGAGCAAACATATCACTCCTCCTGACTCTGGGCTCCTGGGTTTTGGGCATCCTGGACTCCTTTTCATTCTAGCACATCCTGTCTGTCCTTGAGGGGTTCGTGTCCCTTGGGAAGTCACTGTACTACTAGAAGCCAGTCCTTAGGGGCTGTGTTGATGGCCCTGCCCAGCACAGAAAAATTCTTTGAGAAGGCTTTCAGAAGAAGATTGTTCAAGGTCATCACTAAAGGTAAAGTCTTGCGCATGATCTTGGTGACTGAATCTGGATTCTTGTATTGGGACTCTGCCCTGTAGCCATGCTTGGATCTCCAGGGTCCTGCAAATTGGCAATTCTGGTTGTAGGGAGATGGATACTGATTAGCAGAGAAGTCAAACTGCTCTGACTCCTTCTAAGAGTTTGCGCGGTGGATGTCACACTAGGTCCTTGGGCAAGGCCTAATGAAATAATGCTCCTCTGGTTCTTCTGTGTGCTTGATGTCTGTGGCCCACAAGTCCAGTGATCTTACATTCATCTGTCCCCATGATGCAGCACTAGACAGGCCTCCAGAGGCTGCACGTCCTCTCTTCTGCTGCTTAAATGTGCTAATTCCCATGATTGCACTTGAACTAAGGCTGACTCCTCCTGGCCTTGGGCAAGTGCTCAGACGGCACTGACAGGTCAGAATTCTTTGTGGTCTACTTGCGGCAGCCTCTAAGTGCCCACAGTTGTCCCCAGATACAGTCACAGCACAAGGGATTCTGCCCCCATTCCAATAAAACTGCCCACCTGTACAGACTTTTGTGTTGCCTTCTCATTTCATCTTGTGTGCACCACTTGCCAAAGGAGTTTCTAGGAGTCCCAGCCCTTTCCCTTGCAGTACATCGTTGGACATATATTTGATATCATGTACTGGGGATAGTTCTTGAGCCCTGGACAGATGTTTTAGTACCTTCCCAATCAAGTCTTTGTGGGAATAATTTTCTATTTGGGATTTTTGAGAGTGCCTTGGAAGATCTCCTGCATGACCTTGATACTTTTTTCAAACCTCGTGGCATCTTCATGGGAAGGCCCATATTCACTGATGTGCCCTGTCGCTTGGCCTTGTACCCTGTGCAGGGAACAGCAGGCGTAGGCCACAAGTATGTGTTTTTTCAAGTTGTTACTCTAGCTGCTGCTCCAGGTTAGAATAGCTAACACCCGCTGGGATCATTCCAGTGGATTTGTTTTCATGACTGTTTTTGAGTGTGTCATCAGGTTCGCCACAGACTTTGTGAGTCTTTTTGACCACAGGTGTGAAATGTCGATTTTCCTTTAGATCCATCTCCAATGTGTAATGTAGGTGTTGGATAGCAGGGAAACAGTATACAACGTACTTTTCAGACTGATAGTACTAGAAAGATCCTGGGCCCACACTATCATCCCAGAAAGCCTGCATTTTGCATGTGCTAAAATGTGAAGCCAAGGAACAGTTGTCCTCAGCTGGACAGGACTATGACAATGCTAGGATTGTCAGACAGATGGACAGATTACAATAGCAAAGTTCCAAAGGAATAAGGTTTCTCACAAGGCAGAGAGTTAATCAATATTTTTCATTCACGTCTCATGAGAAGACACTTAGTTTTGAGAGGTGACATCATGCCTTTGAACTTAGTTCCTGGGATTTTATGAGACTGTTCTCTAGGGAAATTGATATTCTGGCAGGTGTGTCAACGTTGCTCATATCTGGGGCTGAGGGAGAGGAAGCTATCTGGAAACAAGGTGGCCTCAACCTCTCCAAGTATGAACACACCCAAATCTTGATGACCCTGCATGCTAGGCCCACATGTGTTTTGCCTATATCCTTTTCATATGTGCTTCAGCATCTGCTGAATCTCTGGATCTTCTGGTTCGGGTGAAAATGCTACCCTTCAAAGATAGCTTCTCTCCAATACATTGGGATTTTTCAAAATCTAGAAAGTTGGAAGGTAGGATGTGTAGTATTTGTGGATGAAACATACCCTTAGGGATTCTGTGCCCAATCCCCCAGATGCTCAACTTTCCCACTTGGACACACTTTTGACAACCTTCTAGGTCCTTTCTCTCTTCATCATTGGCAGATCACCTAAGTTTCCAAACTGTTTCCTACGTGATGCTGTCTCAGAGAAGGCCTGTAGATCACTCACTGGGGAATGTTGTACACCATCAAGTGAATGTTCTTGGGTATCATCCAGCATTTCCCTTGAGCATTTTTGTACCTGGGATGTTTCTGTGTGCCCTTTATCTTTCAGAAGACCTAGTTATTTTCTTTGAGATTACAGAGGTCCTGATGGACAGAAGGAAAAGCAAATGCACGGGGAGACATAGTGACCCTCTGAGTCTGTGTGGAAGACACTGAGGTGAGAATGTGGGTTCAAGGTCCCCCTAGACAGCAAAGTGTGGATATGGAGTATAAGAAACTGTACCTCAAGTCACCTGTGTGACATTTGGAGAAGTGTCTCACCACAACCCAACTAAATTTTAAATGCATTTTATGAACACGTCAGGGAATGAAGCAGAAATATTAGGTTATTAAACACTACATATTTGCTTCTTACTTGCTGAACCCATTGCTCAAGACAAAAATGAATAAAAGAAAACTTGAAAATAATCTGAAATGTGTGAGAATGAAATACAATGTACCAAATCTGTGTGATATTTTTAGAGAAAGCCAAAGTAACTTTGAAAGTAACGGCATCACAAAACTGTATATTTTGAACTGATACGAAGTACTAGAGGGGCTGGGGAGACGGCTCAGTGGAATAAGCATTTGCCTGGTAAGCACAGGGGCCTGAGTTCAATCCCTAGTTCTGGGGGAAAAAAAGAAGTACTAGATGTCCAGGGTGAATATGTGATGTATATATTGGTTTCTTTTTTGGTAGAGGCAATGGAACTCATGCCCTTGCACTTGCCTGGCAGGCATTTTGTTGCTAAACCATGTACCCAGCTGCTATGGGGACATTTGAATAGTTTGCAAAGGACCTGAAGTCTGGTCAGACAGTGGCTGGCATTATTTTCTGTTCTTTCCAAGAGGAGAAATCCCATGGTATGACCTGGTCCTCCTCTGCCTTTGAGGACTTTACCAGATAAGAGAGGTTGGACACTGATCCCCCCCAGTGTGTGCTCTGGGATGGACTAGGACAGTATGTTGTTTAGATCACTAGGGAGGCCCTGATAAGAGTGGGAGCAGACTTACTATGCCTTGAAGCTGCAGGGTGAGCTCATGAGGATGAAGGGAAGGAGAGGCATACACAAGTCGATTGAGAACTGCGGCTACCTCAGGTTGTCTGAGATGTTAAAGACTGTCATAGGGACAGAAAGGGCAGAAATATGGAATAAGGAAACTGTTAGGGACTTTATTTTTTTGTGATACCTTCTGTTGAACTCAACAACATGCACCTGCAAGGCTTTTCCTTATGACACTGAGCTGAGTCGTCAACTGCATATGTGCAGGACTTTACTGCTCTGGTGTGAACCTGGTGGCTCAGACCCTGAGGAACATGGACAGTTCTCTGCCCTTCTAGACTTTTTTCCTCAAGAAGAGAAAAGAGAAGATTGAATTCCATAGGGACAAGATTCAGAGTCATGGAGTGGTGAATTTTCAGACTTCTGCTCCATCATTGGTTTCTTTCATGTTAACGTAAATGCTAAAAGGAATCTAAGATAAGGTGGGTCATGTCCGAAGGGAACAGAATACCACACCACAACCCCTACCTCTACGTGTCAACACAACAAATGCCTTGGCCAGGAGACCCATGGCATACCCTGGCAGCTAGAGAGCTACAAAACACTGTCAGGAATGGTTCCTTTAGCGGCACACCTCAACTCAGCAGGGATCAGATGGCCTCATCCTTGGTCTCCTACCTCTGCCCTCTGACACTCCCTGTGCACTTTTACTTCTGCCTAGAAGTGCAAGCAGAGATTTCACGATCTGCACCTACACCTGAGTGAGAGCTCACTGACAGGACAGAACACTCAAGTGAGCCAGAAAAGGTGTGCTCTTGACTCCCACAGGATGCAATCTGTCCTGGGCTCAGGTAGCAGGAGGCTTTGAAGTCCCTGATATGTCTTTCCTGATTTTGCCTGTTTGCTGTTTCAGCTAAGATACCATACATGCTGAACACATTTCATTCTCTGTAACAGCTTTCAGTCTTTCCTATTGTACTTTTGGGCAGTGTGAATGCTGCTCCAACTTCTGTATCATGCTGAAGATGCATGATGCATAAGTAAGAGACAGTTAGATAAGAATATGCAGGACACCAAGGAGATCCCTGGCGAAAACAGTGGCAATAAAGGAGTCTGTCTCACTGGAGGATCTCTGGGGTATCTGCACTCTCAGTCATAAGTACCAATGCCTTGAAGATCTATTGGATTGTCAACCCTGCAAGCGAACTTTATTAAATCCTTTATACAAACTTACCTATAATTTAGGGGTGATCATTTAAGCTGCTATTGTGCTCATGCAAGGCACCATTTCTTGCAGGTATAGAACTGGGATCAAGTGTTTGTTCCTAAGTGTGAGATAAAAATCTCTCTGGGCCTGAAGGACATCTCCACTGTGAAGTGGGCTCTGTCAATTCAGTCACGAGTATTCCTGAAGGTTTCCTGGATTGCAGTATAAACGTCCAGGACACAAGTTCTCTGAAAGGAGTCAAGGAAGTGGTATATCTGGCATTTTGCCTGTGAGTTGTTGGAATTCCTCATTTCTTTTCAGCATTATCTCTGTATGGGTGTGCAAATATTGTGTATCCATCTGTTGATTGTCTTTGGCCATATAGTTGTTTCATATCAACACATATGTGTGAATTTTTCTTTTTTGTACATGTGTTTTTGAGTGTAGTCTATGAAAGTATGTCCAGACTAATGCCATGCAAACTTCTCTCTCTTATACTTAGACATAGCTATGTTGAGAATTCCCATAAGGTTTGATTATGTGACAACAACATTAATAAAATAATAAGATCAATAGATCATGCTTTGAGTCCAGTGATTAATACTTTGTTGTAAACTAGGTTATATGAGCTCAACATGCAAACAGATTATAGATATTTTCAAATTGAAATGCGACCCAAAATACCTTGTTTGAAAATATTTTGGGGCCCAAAGAGATTTTGCTGACTCATGCATAAGTATCCTTCAGGTAATTTACATCCCTCCTGAGATGATTTCATTTTAAATTGTAAACCTGATATAATAATGCAAATAGGAATTTTTTTTTAAGAACTCCATCACTTAAATCTGGGATTTGAAAGCAAGTCTTTATAGACAAAGAGGGTTTTACACAGTAGGGGGATTGTTTTGAGAATTACCTTAGTAATACATTTTAGGTGGACAAGTGATCTCATTCCTCATCAGGAATTATTCCCAGTTCATAACATATCTTGATATTTCCCTCTTTTCCTTCTATTCATTCACCATCAACCCCATCTCCCCTTTTTTCAGCAGAGTTTGTTTGCATTCATTCCTCCAAGTTCCTCTTTTCTCTTTTCCCTCACTTCTATTCCCCTTTCTTCTCAAGTTGCTCTTCCCATTTGAACATTTGCTTCCAACTTTACCATATCATGAGACATTTGGTGCTTATCTACATTTTGTGTCTCACCGAAGAAAAACGATGACAGAGTTGCACGTGATTGTGCGTTTTCTGCCTTTCATGGATGGAGTCTCTAGCCTATTGTCTTTACTAGAAATGTGTCAGTTTATTTCTTCTTGGTGGCAGATTAGCAGATTATTCATTGGTTGATGCATATTTGGCCCATTCCAAAGTTTTTTCTACAAATACCATGAGGTTAGTAATATAGGTGTTCTTGTGTCACGTGGAATGAAGCTTTTAATGCTCCATACCAAAGTCCAAGAAGGGAAATAAGTGAGTCAAATGAAAGATGCAGGTTTAGTTTTTCAGGTCTCTCCATGCTAGTTTCAATAGATAGTGCACCTGTCTACACTTCCACCAGCAAAGGAGAAGGATTCCTTTGTGCCCACAACCCTGCAAGCAGAAGTATAAGAACAAGAACGAGTAAATAAAATGCACAAGATATAATTCTTAGACTAAAAGAGAAAGAAGGTGTGCATAAGGAAAATCCAATTGTTATGAGCAAGAGGAGAAAGAAAAGGTAAAAATTTCAGAGAAAAGTCATCATTGATCATACGTAGAATAGCTAAGATGATTCTACTACTAAATTTTTTTTTCGTTTTTTTTTTTAAGGAAGTGTCTCCAGGGTGTTCAGGTGTCAGTACTAGATGAGACTTTCAGTGATGTGCCATTTTACAGCCTTCCAATGCTGCGATTACAGGCGTGCACCACCATGCCCAGTCTCAATTGCCCTCAGTGTGCCTAGAGGCGGGGCCGGCACGGCAGTCTTGGGGATGGAACCTCCAGCTGACATGCCTGCATGCAGTCACTTTAAAACACTGAGCTATTTGGTTAGATCTTCTAGTAATTTTTGATGGCTGCAGTGAATACTAAAAATTTTGACTTGGACCCATTTTCTGTAGTTATAGCTGGTAATCCATGCAACTACATTGGAGATAGCAATGGCAATGTGACAACCACTGTTGCATACCTATCACTCAGTTTTTTCTAAATTTTTATCATTTGTAATGTGTTATCTATTATTTCCCTATTCTTTTTAAGATAGGTAAATGTAAAACTAAAGGGAGGACTGGTTTCATGATTCGTGCCCATAATCTCAGGACTTAGACCCTGAGGCAGGACAATTACCACCAGGCTAAGGCGATCCCTGGCTGCAAAGTCAGTCAAAGCCACCCCAAATTACAGAGTGAGATCCTGTCTCAAGACAAAAAGAAAAATTATCTGGAAACCAACAGGCAACTGGGAACAAAAAACGAAGCTCAGCTGTAGGGCAGTGGTCAAGCGGAGCCAATGCAGAGAGTTCCAAACTGCATGTGGACCCATACAGAGCGAAGTGCTGCTAATGATTTCAAAGAAAGAGGACCAGTGACTCCACAACAAATTGAATTTTTGTATATTACAAAAGACATGATATGAAAGTAGAAGGGGGAGTGTGAGAGAAAAGGGGTCAAGCGCAAAGCTAGGCACTGACAGAATTGTGTAAGTTCATCACATTCGTGAGGAAATAAGCCAGAGTCAAACTCAACATTATTTATCTAATATTGATGGAGTAATAAAGAATTCAGAAAGCACTTGCACAATGTTGGTAAGATGAAATTTGCAATTACTTTAATTTTTTAATTTACCTTTTGTATGGGACACAGGGTCTCGCTATTTAGCTTGGATTCAGAGGAATCCCTCTGCTTCTTTCTCCACAGTGCTGAAGTACAAGTATGTTTTCTAATGCCTGGACTCATTGGCTGTCATGAAGTGCACGTTGTAGGCCTGGTGTGGCATGTAGTACTGGAGATCGAACCTGGTTCCCTGTGCTTGCAAGACATTTGATTAGAAAGCTGAGCTATCTCCCTGCCCCAATTTGTAGTTACTTTAGAAAACAATTTGAAGATTCCTCAGAAAAATAAGCCAAGTGAGATCACAAAATCCAACATGGTACTAGTGGGTAAAGGTCTAGAAAATATGAAAAGTCCATGCTGAGAAGCAGAAGATCATATCTTCTCCTGCAGAAGGTGTCATTGGGAGATTTTGAAACGAGTTTCACTCTGGAGAAATGGAATTCACAAGGGTGACCTGAAAGTTTTGTGTCTAGTGGTGAGATAAGAATGAATAATTGGACATTATTTCTATCAATTTGACCATTAGAGATTGGGTTTGAGGTGGTTCACATCCCTTGATGAAACTGATGAGTGAGTGGGTTGTCCTTGGGTTGTGGAAGTGAGGTTTCAGCAGAGTTTTGCAGCCTGTTGACAGTAGAAGAGCAGTGGGAGGTAATCTCAAGAGGAGGAAGGCTGAGGAGGGTTTCCTTAGGGGATGTCTGTGAAGGACTTACAACATGCTGAGGAGATGAAGTGGCCAGGATGTCTCAAAAACCTAGGTTGTGGGTTGTAGCATACCGGACATGCACAATGTAGTGTCCCCTGTAAGGAAAAAAAAAGTGTAGCCTGTACAACATTGGGAGTTTTTTCTTAGTAGGAGAGACACAGTCTCTGAAAAGAAGCAGATTGGCCACTGGAGGACACTTTCATTCAATTGTTTCTTGTAGAAGGCTAGTTTGTATTTTCGTGATGAGAAATTGAGCTAGGAAGCCTGAAGGGAATCCCCTCTAGGTTTTTACATACAGAGAAGAAGTCATGCAGAGATTGAGAAATTGAGAGTAGAGGGAATAGAAACCCCAAGTTAGGTGCCCTGTGTCTGGAAAACAGGGCATTTACCTGGGGATACTTTGTAACACTTCATAGTTTGGAAAATAAATCACTTTTAAAAAAAGCCGCTCTTACCTTTGCATTGAGAGAAGGACTGTAGAGTCAAAAGTCGTCAACATCTGGGTGAAGACAGCTAGGGCTTAGGGGAAGAAACAGGAGGGCTTTATCTAGTGTTTGTGTAAAGGGTTCTGGGTTTCACAGAATCCTGAGGAAAGGAGTTTGAAGAGTTCTTGGGGTTTTCATGGATAGAATCCATCCAGGTTAAAGAAAAAGGAGGCTGAAAACTGGAATCCAGAGGGAGAGTTGTTATCTTTGCCATGTGGGGTGAGATGGATTCTTGGGATTTTTTTTTCATTTTTTGATTTAACAAACATGTGGAAATGTTTTTTATATGCTAATTCTCCATTTGTATTTCTTCATCTGAGAAGTACATATTGATCAGAGGCCCATCTTTAACTATGAGGTCCTTAAATGCTGGGAAAATGATATTTAAAAATTCTTTACTGGTACTGAATGGAAATCCATTGTTGAGGGACAGTCAGCTAAAAAGATTCTCAATTAGTATGTCTTTCTCTTAATCTAGTAGTGATTTTTCTTCCCATAATTTTATTGAGAAACAAACAGCCATGAGATAGTTTCAAAACAAATTAGTAGGATAGTTTCAATAATTAATACATTTCATATTGTTGTCTTAGTTGGTATTTCTTTACAAAATGGACATGATATCCTGTTTACAAGCACAATTAGAACAAATCCCTCTACTCATTGAATTAAGAGAATGTAGCAGTATATCTATCTTAAATATTTAATATACAGATACAAAATGGTCATTCCTTTCCCCTTTTCTTGTTTAGTTTTGTCATTTAAGTATTATAGACATGTGAATTTAGCAAAACATTCCAAAATAGTGCAGTAGTCCATAATAGTATTGGGTTTTCACTATGACTGGCAATGTCAGAAGTTGTTGCCTTGAGTCTTTTACTACTCAGCATATTAATATGGCTTTACTTTTTATATTTTGTTTTTATACTTTTCTGCTGGATGGTTAAGACCAAGAAAAATCAAGATCTATAGAACATGAACTGTAGCTTTGTTATCTGATAAGGTCAGTCATATCCCCTCAGTAATTATCCCGAAACCTGGGACCGCAGTTCATAGATCCTTTGTCAGTGTCAGTGATGTGGATGAGTCATGCCGTTGCTTGACTAATTTGCTCTCTGTGAAGCCTGCGAGAATGTTTTCTCTCCATGTGACTCTGCTTAGGCATACTCTACATCATTGATCACTTTCATCTCTGGCCCCATAATCTCCTCGATCAGAAAATTTGTAACACACCTGAGTTACACTATGTTACAGTACAGGTTCTCCTACAACCCGAGTCTTCACTGACCTTGAAAGGCTAGGGCCAAAATGTTGGCTGTCCTTGCAGCCCTCCTTTTTCTCTAATTTTTGGTCTGCATACTTACATTCTGAACCTCCAGAAGAGAAGCTTATTGTTATTACCCTACAAAGTAGGCTGTTGAGCTTAACCTCACTATCTGTCTAAATATCAAACATCTTAGACATAACATGGAACAGGTATTTTTCATCAGGTGTGGATATGCTTTAAAGTTTAAGTCACTACAGAATATGATGAAAAAAATTTTTAAAGTAAAATATATTTTAATAAATAGGAATGAGCAATTATGTATGTTTACACATAAGCCTAGAAAACTAATCATATACAGCATTATAGCAGGAGACTCCCACAACTCTCCTTTACCTGTCTCCTGCCTTCATTCACCACCCCCTTCCTGAATACTTGCTGGTCGTCATGATTCGTTGGTTGCTGCCATGCTGTCTCTTGGGTAGATGTTTGGTTGTGATTTCTACCACAGGGTAATTGTTGTGGAAAGATGAGATCCCATTAGTTGATTCTTTGATGTATTTCCTGTGCTGTTTCATTTGGTTCATGAACACTCTGAATCCAGGGGACTGGGGGCTGTTTAGAATAGGGGAGACTACGCCAGGCAGTTGATGAGCAGGAAGTGGAAGGTCAGCAAGTGCAGTGCAGCTGAATGGACAAGAGGTGGGTTGCACCGGGGCCCAGCCTCTGCAGACTGTTAGAAGGCAAAGGTGGATAAAGAGCTTTGTTTCTGCTGGGCCATGAACCTGAAGAGGCCGTTCAGTGCAGGCCGGAAGGAAAAGACATTGCTGGGAACCCAGTTGTCGGGGCCCTGAGAGTGAGCAGGTTCTGAGTCCCCTGCAGGCCATAAAGGAGCTGTGTGGTGGCCCAGGTCAAAACACAGCACATCAGGGAGCTAAAGGAGACTGAACAGGCTCAGGAGGAGCAGGACTAGAAGCAGGCAGGAGCTGAGTAGCAAGAGGAAGGTGGCATTTGTGATTGGGTATTTGGAGGAGCAGTAGCTACTTGAGGGGGCTCATGTTTACTCATGGGGAAGCCCAAGAATTTGAGTCTGTGGTGCAGCTTTGTCCATGGATCTCAGGCTAAGGCCAGGGAGAGTGCACTACTGGGTGAACCAGAGAGACTTGCTTCTCTACTCCACTGAGGCAAGCTTGGACCAAGCAGTGCAGGCAAGCAGAGAGCCACGTCGTCCATAAAGTGGCAGTAGTGCAAATAGAAGCAGAGGATCATGGCATCGAAGGTGAGTGCAGCCCCATCTTGTCTTTGGAGTGGCACATGAAGCTGCATGGTTAATGGAACCCATGTGCAAATTGGCCCCTCTTGCTGTACTTGCCCCTGTCATCTCCTGGAAGGGCCAGCAGAGCTCGGGCTTGTAGAGCTCCAAGTTGACCAGCCAGTCTCTGCTTCTGAAGCCCTTCTGGTGCAGCATGTGCAGGAGGTGCTGGCTGCTGGCTGCACTTGCTGGTTTCAAGAAAGGAGTTATCCTAGAACTTACTCAATGGACTTACTAAGCAGTGCCCTGCTGCCACCTTGGGTGTGGCCATTTGATGGTTGCTCAGGGGCCTGAGTCTCCCTCCTCAATGCCCAGAATCTTGGGAGAGCAACTGCCTGTGTTCTGCGCAGAGTGGGCAAGTGCATGCAGCCTTATGGCACAGTGCCATCAGAGAACCCCAAGCACGCAGGTTGAGCCACGTATAGTTGCAACAGATGTCCCAACGGCTTTCTTGTGCAGCATAGGTTTCAAATTAAGATTCCCCAGGGATTTCTCTATCTTGTAGAATAGATTTGTGTTGTGCAACAACTACAGATGTGTGATTGACATGTTTCTGGGTCCTATAATGTGCAGTGTTGCAGATAGGTAGGTTGGGAAGTAACCTGTAGGCCAGCAGAGGATGAGCCACAGTGAATCACACAAGAGGGACAGGGAGGGAAGGAAAAGGTGCTGGGTTGAGCACAGAGGGCAAGAAACAGCTTGGATCAGCAAGATAGTGCCTCGGAGCTTGGAGCTGGGGAGAAAATGAAGAACAAAGGGATGCTGGCTGGCTAAATTGCTATTATTTTGTTTGGGAAGTGCCGTATAATTTCTCATGTTTGTGTGTTTAGAGTTTGAAAACTTTTTTTATACACTCTTTAAGTAATGAAAATTTGTGGGACAAGTCTTATAGAAGATCTGGTGAGCACAATCATGAGAAAGACATTGGGTCACCTTTACCAGATTGAACTTAGGTGAATTGAGTCATGGTCCTAATGAGCCCTTCAAGAGAGAACAGAGAGGATCAATGCCAGGGCCCAGGGGAACACCATAATTTCTGTACCATGCCGTGGAATGCAAGTTTTTATCCTATCTGCTAACACGAATTGACAAAAAAATCCCTAAGAAATTGAGAAGACAATCCATATAGTCCTCACATGGCTATCATCTCGCACAATTAGTACTTAAAATTGCTTTTGTGTGTGTCCCAGAGGTAAGGGAGCAGGCCTATAGTGCTAGCAGTTGGGAGACTGAAGCAGCAGGATCATTCCGTTTGAGGCCCTCCATAGTTTGTTCAAAGCCAGCATGCACTTTGCAATGAAGCCCTGTTCAAAACAAAATTGTTTCATTTTGTGAAAATGTATTAGAACTACTATGTTAGGAAAACTAAAGTTATGAAACACCACTATTTCCTGTATTATCATTGTTGTGCATTAGGCATGCAGAATTTATGTGCTCAGAGGAGGTGAAATTTGCTTGAAGTTGAACATCTTGTGATGTCTTTCAATCGTACCAGCACAGATAACTACCTTTGCATTCTCTGTTTCTACGACTTGGGACTTTTCAGGTTTCCACTATGTGTGAGCTTAGGTAGTCTTTCTGGATGTGAATGTTTCACTTAGTATGATGTCCTCCAGAACACTCACGTTGACACACACGACAGTCTCATGTTGAAGGGTAAATAATCTATGCATACTTAGGTCATATTTTCCTCATGTATCCACCTGTTGATTTTCTTTGTAATTTGACCTCTGGCCATTGGGAATAATGATAGATGGATATGGACGTGTTGATATCTTTTGCAGATGGTATTTTATTGCTCCTGGATATATCCTACAGTGACTTAAATCTGTTCTCATCTCACTCAAACTCCCCACTTTGGAATATGGTCAGCAATTTAAGCAGTGCCTAGATACACAGCAAAGTCTTGCTCCCCTAGATCAAATTATGTGGCAGTGGAACTTTGAGGAGCACTTGGTTTCAGTTCACAGTATCACAGAGGTCAGTCCTGAGTTGGCTGGGTATGAGTCAGAAGCACCAGGATAGAGGGTTCTCAGGATGAAAAGCCTTAACCTAAGGCCCCAGGGCAGCAGAGGGCAGGGGAAATGTACGTAAGCATCACCTGGAGACCACACATGGCCCGAAGCTCATGTCCTGCCCGGAGACAACCCAAAGTGAGCTTCATAACTCTCTCAGGTCTCCGTCATGCTGCTCTGATTGACCCGCACATTAGGACATCAAGAAAAATCAGTGATTTTCTTGCATAAAGGAGTTCTCACCCTCTAAGTATTGAACTGTTTGCCTTAAGAGGAGAAAACATACTGGGTTCCCATTCTATGTAATGCAGTTGTGATTCTCCTCCACACTGTCCTGCTTTCTGCTTCAGGCTGTCACCAGAAAGACATACAGATAGACACTGGTGCCATGATTTGGAACTTCACAAGTGCTATATTGAATTAAACTCATTTCTTTAGAGATTATGCAGTCTTTACTATTTTGTTATAGAAAGACCTCTGAGAGAAAGACAAATGTGCTGTTGTGGGTTTGCTGTTGCATAGAACGTTCCCTGTTAAATTCATTGAGTACAGTCATCCTGCTGCCTGTTGTGACTCTCCTAGTTTACATTCCCAGCCGTATTATGCAGGGATTTCTTCTCCCTGCCTTTAGCACTGGTCTGCTCTTAATCACCATCCTACTCATTGTAAGATGACAGCTCACTATGCTTTGGGTTGACATTTCTAAAGTTAAGTGATGCTGAGCAGCTTTCCCTAGATCTATTTCTCATTTGCCTGCTTTTGAGAAATGTCCATTCTGCGCCTTTGTTCCCTTTTCATAATCAAAGTATCTGTATTGTTTTCTTGACTGATGTATGTACCTTGCTTCACTTTCCTAGTGATCCTGGCTTGTGTTTACATATTCCTCACATGCATAGAATTTCTTTCCATCCTAATATTTGCTTTCATGTGAATAAACTATTTTCAATCTATGTAATCATGTTGATCGTTGCTTCTCGTGCCCTTCCTTTGCTGTCACATCCTGAACTGCATTGCTAACATCAGTGTCAGGAATACTTTTGCTAAGACTCTGAATTTGAACATTGCCGGTCTTAGCTTCCAGAGTTTTAAACATTTTGTGTGAATATTTGAATGTGGTGTAACTTGGGAGTTCAATTTCATTCTTAGACATGTATATATCCAATTTCCTCGACATGATTTACTCCACACGGTCCTTCTTTGCTGCCTATTCTTGGAATCCTTGGCAAGGATCAGGCAAGTATAGATCTGCCGACTTCTTCGTGAGCTTTCTGTTTTCTCCTTTTGGTCTGCCTATCTCTCATTCTGGCAGTGCTGCATCATTTTCATTTCTTAAGTTGCTGAAAGCAAAGTGTGTGTGTGAGTGCGTGTTTGTGTGTGTTTGTGTATGTGGTTTGTTTTGGTCTTTTCTCCCCCTTGGAAGTAGGGGTAGGAACCTGCAGACATCACATACCGTCCGTGGTGGGGACAAGCTTTATCATAATGGATAGACATACAGCCGTCATGGTTCTGATGGGAGCACAGTGGAGGCCGCAGGTCCACACTGACGCCATCCATCTCTTCTGGGTCGGAGAGGACCACAACATATAGAGATGGGACAGCTCCTCAGCAGGAGTGCGGTGTCACCAGAACATGAAGATCTGCATTGGGGGAAGGTCCTGGAGTCCCCAGTGGCGATAGTGTCTGCAGTTCTCACTGCAGGCTGCTGGTCACTTACTCTTCTTTTCCATGTGTGTCAACAAGTGGCACCTGAGTGTATCCTATTTGGCATGGAGCTATGCCAACCAGAGCAAAGCGTGGCAGAGAGTAAATGCCTTCTATCATTTTCTGTAAGCTGTGGTCTCCTGCTGTGGCTCTAAGAATCCTAGCATGAGGAGTGAAATTGCTGTTTTTAGTGGGACACATGCAGTGGGACACATACCTGCCAGCTTGATCTAAAGAATAGTTTCTTGAATGAATTCATTTTCCCATTCATCTGTCTATTTCTCTGGTTTCTCTTTTACCAGTCAAACATTTTCTTTGCATGCATTTAGGTAAAAGTCTTTTTCAAATGTTAGTGTGTCCTTTTAAGGTATAATTATCATAAAATAATCATCAGTGAAATTACTCCTACAAGGACTGAGAAGCCTAAGACCATTATAGCACACATGCATACACTTTGGGCTTTATTTCTCAACTGGACCCATACATTGAATTTCACATGCTGGTTCCTATTATACATCATAACCTATGCTTCCACACAATCTCTGAATATCCTGCTTTGTTCTAGAATTCGCAGAACACACAATTGAAAGTTTACATCATCTCATTGTTATCTGTTCTCATGGGTGTTGCATTGTGTTATCAAGGATATGAGGGAAGGAAACGTTAGTATATGAGCATTACGGATGCAGGACTGTGTGAAGGACTCATGATGCCCACCGAGTCCATGAATGCACAACTCATCAACACAGGGCTACTTTTTGTCGTATTAAATTTTTAATTCACAGTACTAACAGATCCCATTGGCTGACTCTGCATTTTTCTCCTATCACAAGTATGTTTCTACAACATTTAATCAGTTCACTTATTCATTCATCCAATGTGTTGCTTTTATTATGGGTCAATGAAATAATGGGAAATGACTAAATTCTTCAAAATTATTACAATACTACCGCTATCACAAGAACAACAGTTAACTACTACCCTCCTAAACACAGGCCCCTGTTGATTTGATCATCCTTTTCCCATCATTCTCCCCCCATTGGAATTTTCTTTCAATTGTGTATCACCAGTGTTTTTAATTGTTCTGTCATAGCACCCTCAGTGTGTTGAATGGATTCACAAGGTTTGCTTTCCAGGGCATCATGTGATTTAGTAAATACCATGACTGACACAGAGCCGTAAGTGGTCAGTGAGGTTGATCCAGACTCACTATCATGGTGTTGCAAACCTATCCTCAGTGGAGTGGCACTGGGCAGCGACATGAAATTTAGCTATTTACTTTTCTTCTGGCCTTGTAGGGATGCTGAGCAAGAAAACTTTCCCCCCATCTTCTCGCAATGTCCTGCTTGCTACCGAAACGTTTAGTAATTGAAGAAATTTTAATTATTCTTTCCCATCCTTCAATGTGGAGGGTGAAACATCTGAAAAGGCAAGCACTAAAGAAAAGAAACCGGAAGCCTTGATGGTGGCTGCCAGTGGTCCTGGTAAAAAGGGGAAGATGAAGACAAAATGGCCAAGAAGGTGCAGCCCCACTAGCGCCACTCCCTGAACCATTTTGATGATCATCACCTGGGGTGACAGAGGAAAAACAGATTTTCCTGAATCAGTTGGTCAGTGGCTTGCTACTTGCAACTGGGTCTCTCGACTTTAATCATGTTCCTCTATGAAGAACACGTCAGAAATCTATCATTGCCACATCAACAAAAATTGCGATCAGCAAAGTGAAAATCCCCAAATGCCTCATTGAATGGGCCTTTGACGAAGACGAAGCTGTGTAAACCGAGACACCAGGAGAGTGACATCTTCGACACAGAAAAAGAGAAATACTAGATTTCAGAGCACAACAAGTTGGATCCAAAGCAGTAGAGTCGCAGATTGTAACAAAAATCAAAGCCGTTCCTCAGCTCTGGGGCTACCTGAGATGCGATTTTGCTCTGAGAAGTGCAATTTATCCTCACAAATTGGTGTTCTAATTTTCCTACTAGGAATCCTATGTAAATAACTGATACATGAAAAAAAATAGAAATTGACATTAAATTTAACAGTTCCTTGCTTACTCCTAACAGTGCCCATAAGGAAATAGCTGTGAAACCTCTCTCTGCTTCCACTGACACTTTGGTGCATGGGAGTCTCCAAGTACCTTTGCCTGCCCATGCTGGAGCACTCCAGGACGAAGAGGAGAGAATTGCCTGCAGCTCAGTGAGCAGCTCAGGCAGAGAGGCTTGCAGAACACAGGGACTTGCCTAAATCACAGGCCTGAAAGTGCTACTAGGAAAACCCAACCCTCACCCCTCCCTGTGGTCAGCCACAACAATGAAGAAGAAACTATCATGACTTGCAAATGTTTTATTCTAAAAAACAGGTGGGTTTCTAGGAAGTTTCAGTTAGTTGACACAAAGAAACCTCGTGTGAGACTCAGCAGGTTGCTGAGCTTGGGTGCTCTCCCTACATGGAGAGCAGAAGATCACTGTAGGAGTGACAGGGTGCAAAGTACACAGTGCCTGAGGCAGTGAACCTGCTGGTCTGGGGCTGCAGCTCCAAAGGGCCTACCCTGGAGCTGACCTCTAGTGGCCCAGACCCAGGCTCCCGGGGTGGGAAGGCAGGATGGCTTGCCCTGTGGTGCTGCTGTGCCACGGCCTGCGGACTATAGGCCACATTACTGGGGGCCTTCTCCTGGTAGGAAGACCACTGGTCTTGCTTGAGTTTGCCTTTCTGCATACTTGATGCAGAAACTGAATATGCTTGGTGTGACCTCCGTTTTTCCTCCAGGATGCGTCCCACCGTGGTCGCAAGTATTTGGGCTTCAATGCTGCCACTGCCCACTGATGGTCTGCCTATAGAAATAGACTCCTGATGTTGAGTAGCACCTACTGGGGTCATCAATTGCTGTTGAGTGTGTGCGTCTGTTGTCTCCTTACTTGGCTGTATGAACTTCCCATGGTTTTTGATCTTGCATTCTAGGTTTGTTGATGGAGGATCTGAATTCTTCTGAGATATCAGAGACTTTCTGCCCATGCTGTATTCTACTGCCCTGCTGTCAGAAGTATTAGTCTGAACTTCCATGACCCCCCGACCTCCATGGCTGTCTTCCTTGCACCCCAGCTTGGGCCTCACAACACTCTGCTTCATGTTTGATGAAGCAAACATGTTGTTCTGCCTGATTCTTTGCTCCTGGGGTTTTGGCCTTTGGGGATCCTTTTCGTCGTGGTTCATCCTGTCCATCCTTGAGAGGTTCAGTGTCCTGAGGGATGTGGATGTGCTAGTAGCTGGCACACCTTGAGGAATATGTGGATTGCCCTGAAGATCCCTGATAGATTGTCTGCAGAGCCTTTCTGAGGAATAAGGTTGACTGACCTGTCCAGTGGCGAAGTCCTGCAGGAGTACACTGGTGGCTGGATGTGGAGTCTTTTGTTTGGAGTCTATCCCTGTAGGCATGTTTTGACCTGCAGATTCTTGGGAAGGGGCTATTCTGGATGCAGGGAAGAAGATACGGGGTTGCTGACACATCAGGCTGCTCTGAGTCTCATGAGGAGCTTGGCCGGTGGACGTCCCTGTTCCTCCTTTGGACAATAACAAACTAAAGGATGTGTCTTCTTGCTGTTTTGTGTGCCTGTCATCTGAGGCCTGCAAGTCCAGTGACACTCCATTCCTGTGTTCTAGTGACACAGGACCGCAAGGGGCTCCAGAGACCACAGGTGTTCTCTGTTCCTGCTCATACCTGCCCATTCCCATGATTGTGTTGGGATCAAGTTTGCCTGTCCCTGGTTTTGCACAAGTGCTCAGATGCCAGTCTCTGCCCTTAGTGTATTGCATGTTGGAATGAGAATTTAGGCGGATGTGTGGTCCAGTAGAGGCAAGCTCTGAGGTCCCAAGTTTGTCACTAAAGAGAGTCATACCCCTGTGGATTCTGCCACCAGTCTGGTAAAAGGGACCATCTGCTGTGCCTCCTTGTTTCTTATTGTCTGCTGCACCACTTTCCAAAGGACTTTGTAAGAGCCCCAGCCCTTTCCGTTGAGAGATGGAGTTTATGTCAAACCCTAGGGAGAGATCTAGAGCCCTGGAGTGATGTTTTGGGGCTTTTCCCAGCAGGTCATTGCTGGAGTCATTTCCTATTAGAGATTTTTCTGAGTGCCCTGGAAGGGTGTTGGGTATGACCTTGCTGCTTTTCTCGAAAATCGTGGATTCCTTGTTGGAAGTTCCACCATGTTCATTGGCGTTCCTTGCACCAGGGGCTTCTGGCCTCTGCACGGATACGTGGGCCTGCTGGGGTAGAGCACAGGTATATGTCCTTTTTAGCTGTTTCTCTAACTGCTCCTGCAGGTTAGAAAAGCTAAAAGATACGGGGACGGTTTCAGGGGATTGCTTTTCCTGGCTGGTCCTGTGTGTGTCATCAGGTTGGCCACAGGATTTCTCAGTCTTTTTGACCGCAGGTGTGAAATCTTGATTTTCCTTTGGCTCCTTCTGTAATTTCTGCTGCAGATGTTCAATAGCAGGGGAAACACGATATGACTTCCCTTTGTGAGTGGTAGGCCTAGAAATTCCCTGGGCCCCAACAGGAGGCAAATTACGTGGTACGATTGAAGGAGCATGCCCTTGCATGTGGTTCTCAGATAGAGATGTGGGCTGGGAAGAAGAGAAGGAGGGAGACAAAGGTGGTCTTGTGACTCCATGGGGGACCAAGTGCTGGATAGAAAATTTTTGCACTGGTACATTGGCTAGACGGTCTGCCGGGACATGAGTACACAGTCCATTGAATAAAATTGGGGGGATGTCAAAAGAGGTGCCAGGCTCATGGATACTGTCCCCTAGGGACTCGCTGTGCAGTGTTGGGAGTCCCCAGAAAAGCTGGCTCTCTTTGCATCGTAAGGAAGCTCCAAAGACCTTGGAGCCAAAGATCTGATTTGCTGTATGGAGAGGCTCTGATTCACCTTTTGCTTGTGAGAAGTTTTGTGGAGGGGGTGGATCCTCTTTTTTAACAAGTGAGGTGAACGTATTCCTCAAGGAAATCAGGGATATAGTGTGCCCTGGGTCTTTAGTGTTCTCACACACCTTCAATTCCACCTTCCTGCTGATGTCTATTTTGAGGACCATTTGGGCTTCAGTACTCAGAACATGGCAAGTGCCTTCCTCTAAGTTGAGTTGACCTGAGGATTCCTTGAATGATGCAGCCAGTGATCCGGGAATATGGAGATCTCCCTGGGATTCACCTTGTGCTGAGGGTGCAGAGCCCAAGGCTGTGGAAGGCTCCTGACCCTTGGAGAGGGCTGAGATGGGGCAATTTGAGGAAGGAAGGATAGAAACGGGTGAGACTAGGGCAGGGAAGGAGCAGTTGGTGAGTTGAGGTGGACGGTAGTTGTGTGAGATGGGCTCACATGGGCCTGTTGATGACTGGTGCAGAGGAAGAGGCAGGCTGGGGTCTGGCTGAGGATTTGGCACAGGCTGGGTTCCAGGAGGAGGTGACAGGGAAGAGGAAAGTGAGGTTGGCAGTGGCCAAAGGCAACCTCGATAACATGAGTCCTGTGGTGGTGAAGAGGCCCTCAGAGGTACCTGGGACCTCAAAGAACTGGGAGAAGTCTTCCAATCTGGTGAGTCCATTGAGCTCCGAGGCGGTAGGTGCTGAGTGGAAGCTGCCTGGGAAGTTTTTGAAGATGAGTCAGTGAGAAAACTGTGGTCTGAATCCTGCCTCTTCCCTCTTTCAGCTCCAGCAGATAGTGGTGGTGATGTGTCATCAGGGTCATCTTGGAGTGTGTGGTAAAATCTCCTACCCTTTAGCAGGTTCCTCTGGTGACTAAAGAAGACAAAACACAAAACAATGAGTAAGGAGGTGATAACGTGAGCAGACAGGCATGCATGCATGCAGTCAAAGACACTTGCTTCAAAGCCTGTGCATTGCCCACAACCTGTTGTATAAAGCCCTGTATGCACAGCAGTAGTCAGGAACTATTCGAATTTTCCCAGTTATTCTCCCCCAGGCGCTGCCCCAGTCAGTCCCACAGCTTAAACCAGATCATAAACATTGTAGGCAGAACTCAAAAAATGATTGTTAGAAGTTTCTCACCTAGTTAGACATGAAGCTGGGTCTTCAATGCCCTCTTCATCCTCCCAGATGTCTGCACGAGCTGCAAATGGGTGGCAGAAGGAGTACTGTGAAGAACGGACAGCCTCTGTGATCCCACAAGAGGTTGAAGATCCCACTGTGTCTCTTGGGGGAAAATTGGGAAACTCACCCATGGAAACCATTCATGAATCACTGTCCATAGTTGTGGAGCCAGTGACTCGAACATCACATCACAGAGCCCTACAGCATTTTGTGATTTACTGAGCATGTCCATTGCCACCCACCCTAACATTATTGCTAACCTTTCTGTGGTAGGCAATGCACAGATCTAGGAGTTCTTGGCTGTACAGAAGGGAAGCACCTGTGCCCAGTTGCACCTTAAGCTGCTGCTATGATTGGCAGGCAGCACCAGTCCAAAACAGAAGCTGGCCTCTCCTGGACCTCACTCATCCCCTGGACTATCACATCCTCATAGCAAGTACAGAGCTGAGTAATGTCTCTGGCTCCTCATTCCTTCCTACAGGTGGTTTCAGGCCTCTCCCACTGAAATGCTTGGAATGGAGGTTCTAGTACCTCATGGACAAGGTAGATGAAGTCATCTCTAGGGTAGAAGAAAAAAACCTCACCTTTCAGAGTGCAGCTCCTTTTTGTGGTCTTACTCGACTCCTTCTTCACCATGTGGTACTGACAGAGAGGAAAGAAAGAGATGGGACTGGGTCCAATTACCTCTCTTCTACCTGGACAATGCTATCACAGTCCTTGAACAATACAACTTTCTAATTGAGCAAATCGCCTTTCTTCATCAAGTGGTGCCTGCTTTTGTTTTTTGGAAAACCCAGAAGATTTTCTATAATAGCCTTACTCTCCTTACTTTTTAACAGCATAGTGTCTGTGCTCAGAAATCAGTGGTATCCACACTCTTATCTCAGCTGATGAGAAGGATTCTGCCTCCTGCTGGCAGAAGATTGTTGGAGCTCTTTGGGAGATTCTCTCATGCTCAACACTGTGGAGAGATCAGCCCAACACCCAGGAAATGTTGGCCAGAGGAACTTGCCTCCAGAAGAGGTCATAGGAAGCAGTACTCTCAGCCTGTCCTACGGCACAAGTCTGCAACTTTCCTGAGAGTACAGTCGTGGCCACTGAAATACAATGTCTGACTGACCACTGGCTGATTTTTCAGAAAAGAAAAACAAATACCCATTGCTCAACAAGAAATACCAAGCAAACATCCAAGAAACTGGAATAGGAAGGATATTTTCATCTTGCCTGTCACATTCCCTCTTCATTTTCTCCTTTAATTTTGAAAAGCATAGAAAGATGAGAAGAAGAAAGGCAAAGTGATTCTTTGTAGATTCTGGCCAGAGGCTTTCTTACCTTGATAAAACTTTGCTTCTTTCCTAGGTGTGGTGTTGGTGTTGGTGGTACCGAAGGGTTATCTGGGAGGAAGGGCAGTAACAGGAAGAAGATCCCCAGTCCACACATGAAGGCAAGGATCATGTCCATCGCCCACATGGTGGAGCTGAGGGTTAGCCATATGGCACTAATGGTCTTGGGAACAGAGAGAAAGTTCTCCAACATCTCAAGCACACTGTCGCCCTCAGGCAACTGAGCTCTGAGAGTTGACTAGCACATCAGGGGAAAGGCCACAAGCCCCATGTGACATAGCTCCACTGTCCTCATCATAAAGCCCCCACCCACCCACACCCACACCAGTGACTGTGCAAAGGTCATAAGACATACATACTTACCCAATTCTCCTCCCCACCCAACAGCCTCCTGAGACTTCTAGGTTGTGTCTTCCACCTCAACCTGGTCAACCTCAACATGTAACATCAGTGTTTTCTCTTCTCTTTCCCACTGCTATCTTGGAAACTTCTACCTGAGCTCCTTCAGTATGGTGTGTTTTGAAAATTTTTAACTTTCTCTACAGCTTTTGTTACATAATAATGTTTTTAGCAGTTCAATTCTTCCCCTCTAGAACTGAATGCTTTCTCACAGAATATACTCCTACAGTAAATATACTCAACCGTAGGACTAAAATTGCTTTAATAATTTGTTTTATGAGTTTTGAGTACAAGTGTTTTGTGATCATTTCCATTAATGCCCCCACTTCATCTAGAGAATATTACTAAAGAAATTACTATATTCAAAGTTAACAAAAGAAAATATGCAAGCTCAGGAGTCCTAAAACAGCAGGCAAATGCTAAGAATGACGGGAAGTTTTGGATGAAGAAGGAGTGCTTGGAAAGATGATAATGTCATTGCTTTTACTGATATTTTTTCATTTAAACATTCACTGCATACTTGCAAACAATTCATAGAAATCCTGGGAACTGCCTCTATCAGTGGGGATATGACAGGGGAAAAGACAACCAGTATCCTAGAGGTTATGGGATTGGAATTGTACCTGTAGTAAATTAACAATAAGCAAATACGTGAAGCAGACACTATCAAACAGTAATGAGTATGAGGGCCAGGATGATAGCTCAGTAGAAAAAGAACAACGGCCTGAGTTCAATTCCCAGGTCTAAAGAAAAAAAAAAGAATTAATACATTGAAGAAATTGGAGGAGTGGCACTGCTGGGATATTGCTTGAGAAACACATGGAATTGCTCCTCTAAACCTATAAGTTTGGCCACCGTCACCATTGTTGCTAAGCATAATTCTGAAAGCATTCTAAGCATTATACTAAGAAAAGATATAAAAAGCCAGGATAAGAAAGAAAAGACTGAAGTTAAATTTATTTGCATATTGCATCATGTTCTCCATTGAAGCTCCCCAAATTGCAACAAGAATATCCTATATTTAATAAGCAAATTCAACAGCAGAAACTGATACAGTGTCAACACTGAAACAGTAGTAAATTTTCTGCATACAAATATCACTAAACTTCTCTTCCAGAAGGTAAACAACTTATGTTACCAGATAAAAAAGTTACAGAAAAACAAGAATTAGAAAGATAGTCAACATTGTGGCACTAGCCCTTCACAGTCATGGGGGACTCAGGACACAAGAGAATGTCTACTGTAACAACCTGTAACTCAGGTGTGTCTTGAATTTTCTGATCAAGGAGATTATGGGGCCAGAGTGGAAAGTGATCGATGATGTAGAGTGTGCCTAAGGAGAGTCACATGGAGAGAAAACATTCTCTCAGACTGTCACAGAGAGCAAACTGGTCAATCAATGGCCATGACTCATCCACATTGCTGACACTGAGATTAGATCTAGAAAGTGCTGTACACGGTTTCATCATAAATCAAGAGGGAATTTGGTTGTCCTTGTCAGATATAAAAGTTACATTTCTTGTTGTATAGGTCTTGCTTTATCTTGGTGCTAACCATGTAGCAGAAACATATAAAACTAGGGTATAAAAAGTAAAGTCATGTTAATATGCTGAGCTGTAAAAGGCTCAAGTCAACAACTTTTGACATTTCCAGTCATGGAGATAACCCACTACTATAATAGACTACTGAACTATATTGGATTACTTTGCTGAATTCATGCACCTGTAATAAATGAAGGGGAATGGAATACCCATCTCTGAGTAAAATGAACTGAAATGCAGACATAAATGAAGCACATTTTGTTGTGAAAAAAATTATATATATATATATATATATATATATAGATAGATATAGATATAGATATAGATATGGGTATAGGCAAAATAGGATAGAATACAGCTACTTTCTCTTAATTCAATGAAAAGAAAGAATTATATTAATAGTGTTTAGAGCAGACACGTTGTCTATGTCTTGTACTATGAATAACTACTATGAAGACAACAATATTCACAGTACTAATGATTGTTACTATCCCATTAAGGTGTTCAGAAACGGTTTCATTGCTACTTCTTTCTCAATAAAATTAATATTAAAGAAACAAAAAGAGGGAAATAAATGAAGGCGAATAGTGTAGTGAAAAAATATATATATAATGTGTTTATACAAAATAGGATAGATAGAAACTTTCTCATAGTTCAAAGAAAAGACAGATTTGTACTGATAGTGTTTGCACAATGCATCAATGTATCCATCTTATACTAGAAATACCACGAAGATAACAATGTGCAATGTATTAATTATTTAACTGTCCTCCTACCCTGTTTCAAAAGAGTCTCATTGCTATTTATTTCTCAATTAATTTTACTTTAGAAAAAATTTAAAAAAACCAAATACCATTCTGTCTGAAACAGAAAGTAGAGAAAAAACATTTTGTCACAGTAATCTCCTCCACAATGCAATACATAGGAATCAATCTGACAAAGGAATTCAATGGCATTATCGTGAAAGAGGGGTGCATCTTGGCTTTTGATTTGACCAAACTTATTATAGGCTGTGTGTAAAGAAGAAACATTTGTACATGCTATTTGCATGGTAGTTTGATTCATTTTTTATACTAACATGGATGCAGATTTTAGTTTAAACTCAGTCAACAAGTAAGTGACAGGCAGCACGAGTCCACAAACGGGAACTGGCCTCTGCTGGACCTCACTCATCCCCTGGACTATCACACCTTCATATCAACCACAGAGCTGAGAAAGGTCCCTGGCTCCTCATTCCTTCCCACAGCTGCTTCAGACCTCTTCTACTGACATGCTTGGAAGGGAGGCTCTAGTCCCTCAAGGACAAGGTAGTTCAAGTCACCTCTAGGGTAGGAGAAACAAACCTCACCTTTCAGAGTGCAGCTCCTTTTTCTGGTCTTACTCCACTCCTTCTTCACCATGTGGTACTGAGAGACAAGAAGAAAGAGAGAGAACTGGATCCAATTAGCTCTCTTCTACCTGGACAATGCTATCGCAGTCCTTGAACAATATAACTTTCTAATTGAGCAAATCACATTTCTTCACCAAGTGGTGTCTGATGTTGTTTTTTGAAAAACCCAGAAGAATTTCTAAAGCCCTACTGTGCTCAATTTTTCACAGCACAGTGTCAGCGCTCACTAATCAGAGGGATCTACAGGCTCATCTCAGCTGCCAAGAAGGATTCGTTTCCTGAGGACAGAAGAGAGTCGGGACTCTGTGGGGAGATTCTCTCATCCTCAACACTGCCCAGAGATCAGCCACACACCCAGGAAATGCTTGGCCAGAGGAAATTCCCTCAAGAAGACGTCATAGGAACCAGCACTCTCAGCCTGTGCTATGGCACAAGTCTGCAAATGTCCTGAGAATACAGTCGTGGCCACTGAATTACAATGTTTGATTGAACACTGGCTGATTTCTCAAAAAGGAAAACATATACCCATTCCTCAAAAAGAAACACCAAGGAAAAATCAAACAAACTAGAATAGGAAGGATATTTTCATCTTGCCTGTCACATTCCCTCTCCATTTTCTCCTTTAATTTTGAAAAGCATAGAAAGACGAGAAGAAAGACAAAATGATTTATTATTGATGCTGCTCTGAGGCTTACTTACCTTGATAAAACTTTTCTTCTTTCCCAGGTGTGGTGTTGATGGTGCTAGTACCGAAGGATTATCTGGGAGGAAGGGCAGTAACAAGAAGAAGATCCCCAGTCCACACATGAAGGCAAGGATCATATCCATCGCCCACATGGTGGAGCTGAGGGTTAGCCATATGGCACTAATGGTCTTGAGTACAGAGAGAAAGTTCTCCAACATCTCAAGCGCACTGTCGCACTCAGGCAACTGAGCTCTGACAGTAGCGTACCATATCAGGGGCAAGGCCACTAGCCCCATGTCACATAGCTCCTCTGTCCTCATCATAAAGCTCCCACCCACGCACAACCACATCAGTGGCTGTGCAGAGGTGAAAAGACATAGAGACTCACCCACTGCTCCTTCCCCACAAAAGACTCCTGAAACTTCTAGGTTGCTCCTACCACCCCCACCTGCTCAACCTCAACATGCAATCATCAGCATGTTTTCTCTTCTCTTTCCCTTGCTACCTTGGAAACCTCTGCCTGAGGTCCACCAGTTTGGTGCATTTTGAAAAATTTTAACTTTCTCCAGAACTTTTTTTACATGACCGTGTTTTCATCACTTCCATGCTTCCCCTCTAGAAATGAGTGCCTTCTCACAGAATGTGCTCCTACAGGAAACACACTCAATGATAGGACTAAAATTGCTTTAATAGTTAGTTTTATGAATTTTGAATACAAGAGTGGCATGATCATTTCCATTAGTGCCCCCACTTCCTCTAGAAAATATTCCTAAAGAAAGTACTACGTTTAAAGTTAAGAACACAAAATATGCTGCTCAGGAAACCTAAAAGCATACAAAACACCAGGCAAATGCAAAGAATGATGGGAAGTTTTGAATGAAGAAGTAGTGCTTGGAAAGGGGATAAGAACATTCCTTCTACCATGATTTTCTCCTATAAACATTCACTATATACTTGAAAACACCTCATAGATTTGCTGGGAACTGCCTCCATCACTGGGGATATGACTAGGGAAAAGACAATGAGTATCCTAGCATTTATGAGATTGCAATTGTACCTGTAGTAAACTGACAATAAGCAAATACATGAAGCAGACACTATCAAAGAGTAATAAGTACCAAGTCTGGGAAGATAGCTCAGTAGAAGAAGCACAGGGCATGAGTTCAATCCCCAGGTCTGAAATAAATGTAATTAATTCATTGAAGAAAATGGAGGAATAGTACTGCTGAGGTATTGCCTGAGAACCACATGGAATTGCTACTTTAAACCTCCTATCAGGTTGGTCACTGTCACCATTCTTGCTCAGTATAGTTCTGAAAGCATTAGAGGCATTACACTAAGAAAACATATTAAAAAACCAGGATAAGAAAGGGAAGACTGAAGTTAACTTTATCTGCATATTGCATCACTCTCTCCCCTGACACCCCCCAAATTCCATCAAGTACATCCAAAATTGAATAAGCAAATTCAACAACATAAACTAATACAGTGTCAACACTCAATCAGTAGTAAAATTTGTGTATACAAATATCAATAAACTTCTTCTAGAAGGGTAACAACTTAAGTTGGCAGACAAAAGAGTGAGAGAAAAAGAAGGATTACAAAGATAGCCAACATTGTGGATCTAGCTCTTCACAGTCATTGGGGACTCAGGACATAAGAGAACGTCTACTGTAAGAACCTGTAACTCAGTTGTGTCTTGAATTTTCTGATCAAGGAGATTATGGTGCCAGAGAGGAAAGTGATGGATAATGTAGAGTGTGCCTAAGGAAAGTCACATGGAGAGAGAACTTTCTTTCAGACTCTCTCAAGAGCAAATTGGTCAGGCAATGGCCATGACTCATCCATGGCTGACACTGAGAACAGATCAACAAAGTACCGTACAGGGTTTCAGCATAAATCCTGAGCGATTTGACTGATCTTGTCAGTTACAAAAGTTACATTTCTTGTTGTATAGGCCTTGCTTTGTCTTGGTCTTAAACATGTAGCAGAAACATATAAAAACAAGGTATAAAAAGTAAAGTCATATTAATATGCTGACCTTTAAAAGGTTCAAGTCAACAACTTTTCACATTTCCAGTCATGGACATAACCCACCACTATTATAGATAATAAATAATATTGGATTACTTTGCTGAATTCATGCACCTCTAATAAATGGATGGTAATGGAATACCCATCTCTGAGAAAAATAAACCAAAATGCGGATGTAAATGAAGCACCTTTTGTAGTTTAAAAAATATATATGGGAATATGCAAAATAGGACAGATATACTGCTACTTTATCTTAGTTCAATGAGAAGAAAGAATTGTACTAATAGTGTTTAGAGAAGGCATCATGTCTACGTCTTGTACTATGAATAACTACTACGAAGACAACAACATTCGCTGTACCAGTGATTGTTACTCTCCCATTAAGCTGATCACAATCTGTCGCACTGCTACTTCTTTCTCTATAAAATTAAAACTAAAAAAATAAATTAAAAGGGGATATAAATGAAGGTGCATTATGTAGTAATATATATATATATATATATATATAATATGTATATACAAAATGGAATACATTGCAACTTTCTCTTAGTTCAAAGAAAAGGAAGATTTGTACTGATAGTGTTTACACAAGACATCATGTGTCCATCTTATACTAGGAATACTACAAAGACAACACTGTGCCAAGTATTAATTATTTAACTGTCCTCCTAGCCTGTTTCAAAAGTGTCTCATTGCTATTTATTTTTCAATTAATTTTAATTTAGAAAAATAAAAAAAAACCAGATACAATTCTGTCTCAAACAGAAAGTAGGGAAAAATATTTTGTCACAATAGTCTCAACCCAAAATGCAATACTTAGGAATCAATCTGACAAAGGAATTGAATGGCATTATCATAACAGAGGGACGGATCTTGGCTTTTGATTTGGCTAAACTTATTGAAGGCTGTGTGTAAAGGAGAAACACTTGTACATGCTATTTACGTGGTAGTTTGATTCATTTTTTTATTCTAACATGGATATAGATTTTTGTTTCAACTCAGTCACCAATAAGTGCACACCTTTAGAAAGTTTCTCTCTTTAGTATCATATTTGTTTGGCAGTAATATTTTATTTTCTTTCAGAATTCCCTATTTCCTTGTTGTGAGTGGAGAGTTTGGAGTGCAGATTATGTTGAAACTGCGAACATGGTAATATCTGCAGAAATGATTCAGGCAGCTGTTCTTCAATCATGAGGGAGTGAGAGTCACAGAAACAGGACCATTTCTAGTCACACCTGGAACCATTTTCTCCCAAGGCAGTTCCATGGTACTGTTTTAGGAGAATGACCCTAGAGAACTCTTAATACTTGTTGTATTCTAACAGTAGAGAGGTAAACAAAAGAGATATCAGAAGGAAGTGAGACTGTGGGTGGAAATAAACTAAAAGGAAGTTATCTTCTGTGGGAGATCCTGGAATCTGAACTACACCTTTGGACAGCAATAACTGAAGCATTATTTCAATTGGGAGTAGTCAAGGAAAGAGAAGGAGACATGGAAATAGATTGTGCTGCACCTTCTCACCTCCTGCAGGTGTCATGGGTAGGTGAGATCCCCATTCAGGAGAGTTGAAGGGTGTGGGACCAGGTATTGTGCAGGGAGAAAGAGAATGAAAAGAGGGGATGGAGGGAGGGCTCCAGTGGCAGAGGAGGAAGAGAGGGACCTCAGGGTTGACGCACACATGTACATGTGTGGCAGAGTGTACAGGATAGAATTTAGGTAAAAGAGTAAATTAGAGTCAAATCTACACTGAAAGAGTGAAAAAGGGGAACTTGGAAAGTAGAACAAGATTGACAGAAGACAGATTTAAAGCATACTAGGAAGTGTACTCATCAGATAGTATGGACCACTTGCAATTGCAATAGATAACATGGTTTAACTCCAAATTTTGACAGGCTACTGATCTATGCTTTGGGCATTATCAACTGTGTACAAGAAGACGACAAGCTGTTTCAGTATGGAGCCTCACCCCCACTGTGTGGTAACACAGTAGAAAGGCAAGACTTGTGTGCTTGGACATCAAATAGATTGTGTGAGCCCTTCAGCTAGAAGGGGCAGTACAAGACAAAGTCAAGGATTTCCTCCCTGCTTGCGTTCTCACAGACACAGTGGTTGTCAGAGCAGATCTGCATCTTGTATATGCTGAAGGGTCAGACCAAAGGCCCAATTCTCCCCCAGGATAGGAACAGCCAATTGAGACCTCGAACTTTGAGGCAGAGTTTCAGATGCAAATATTAAAGTCATCAATGTGAAAATAAGACCTCCCCAGTATAGAACAGATGAAACAGAGGCAGAATTCTCATTCAGTGACATTGAGGAATACACAGATAGCATATTGTGAGCATGGAGGATGTGAACAGTGCCAGCAACTCAGTGGCCTGTGTGACTCCAGAGAATTCTCCTCTGCACCTCAGCAGGACGTGCCTTCCCAGCAGCTTTCCTCAGGAGAGACAATGTATTGGACCCTCCTCTGCGCATAGCTGAAAGGAGTAGAAGCATGAAGAGCACCAACACTCATCACCACACAACTAAGCTAAAAATGCATGTGAGACAGCTATCAGGGGCAGTGCCACTAATATTACGATGTGAAGACCTGCTAGTGTGTCTAAGCCTTTGCAAAAACAGAAGGGAAGCCTGGAAAAGGTTGCCTACGGTGAAAATGAAATACAGCATAGAAAAATTTTGTGATGTCTTTTCCAGATAATAAAAGAAATTTACACATAAAAGAACCACAAAGTTGTGTATTCTGAACATCTGCATTGTGTTGTCTGTCCATGTTGAAAATGCATCTGTTTCAGCATATTCTGAAGGACATGAAGCATGATCAGAGTACCTGACTTTCCCTTTCTGCTCTCCTTCCTAGAGGAGGAATCCCTTGTATAATCTGGTGCTCTTGTGCTGTGAGTACTGTACAAGATAGGTGAAGCTCTGACCCTCCCAGTGCATCCTGGGGGCTGAGCTAGCACACTGTGCTCTCTAGGTAACCAGAAGCCCCTGAGCAAGAGCAGGAGCTGGCTGAGCATACCTTGAACCTTGCCAGTGCTGCTGATGGAGAAGTGTTGGAAAGCCTCACACAGGTAGGCTGACACCTGCCATTGTCAACACAACCTGCTGCCTGAGGTGACAGGATGTAGCATCCACGAGCATGGACAGGAAAGCAGAACACTGACAGCAGGAAGAAGGGAGAGTCTTTAGTGTTGTGATGTGAACCTGGTTCTGTGCTCCAGAGTGTCATAGGTGTTGTCCTGCACTCTCAGGATATGTCTCCTCAATCAATCTGCAGCGGAATTGAGACCAGAGAGAGATGGAATTGACAACATCATGAGTTTCAGGAACATGAAACAGTGAATTTCCCACCCCCTATTCCTTTCCTTATCAGTCATGTTTGCAGAAAGTTTGTTCAGGATGAATGTGTGACACAGAACAAAGTTCTCTTACGAACAGAGAGGTTACCAGGAACTAATGAGGACAGCACTTAGCAGGAGCCAGGGCACCAAGGCTGAGAAGTTCCACTTCACTGACAGGTAGGCAGGATAGGGTAGGTGGGATTCTTTACACAGAACAGGACCTGGAGTGATCTAGCAATCAAAATGTTGTAAGGATGTAGAGAACTGAGATCCCAAGCAAAAGTCTTGGAGAAGTCAAGCTTGCAGAGGAAATCGACCTAGTTTTACACCAACGCAACACACTGGTGGAGGATGAAAGAAGCAGGTAAGGAGGGAGGACCATGTGGGAGAGGAGCAGCCTACTCTGAGGCAACCTTCACGTACTCGCTGTCAGCAATATGAATCCACTTGTGATGAGCCTCAGGACACACTGCAATAATAAGAGGGATGTTGGTTCCTTTGTGGCCTCTCCTTCAGTCAGCAGAGATCAGATGTATTGGACTCTAGGGTCCTATCCAGCCCACACTCAGTCTTTCTTCAGTTTTCTATTTATTAAGAAGTGCACACAGAGTGTTGCGCAGTTCCCGTGAGCAAAGCTTATTCACAAGGGAGGACACTCCAGTGAGAAAGGAAAAGCATACTCTTTGTTCATTCAAAGTATGATCTGCCATGTGTCCAGCTTCCAGGAAGCCTTCAGAAGGCTCTGAATTGTCTTTTCTGGTTTTTCCTGTCTACTGCCCTAGCTAATGCTGTGTCTTTGTAGATGTCGTTTCAGTTTCTTTTCTGGTTTTCCCTGTCTACTGCCCTAGCTAGTGCTGTGTCTATATAGGGGCCAGTTCATTGTCTCTAACGGGGTTCAATCTTTTTTTCTATCCCTGACTCCATGATTGCTCTTCTACCTCGTGTGTCATTGTGAAGATAGATGATGGATAGTTGTATAAAAGATACGTGATTGATAGATAAGAATGTTCAACAAAATAGAGATTGTTTGCAAAAACCGTGACACTAATGGAGTCTGCCTCACTTGGTCCTCTGTCTTATTGCCACTTGCAGGCATAGGTACATTCTGTTTGCCTTGAGTTTCTTTCATCTTGGTCGACGTATCCATCTACCTGTATTTAAAACTTTCATACACCCTGAGTTGTACTTGAGGGGTAATCATTTAAATTGACATTGTTTCTGCTGAGAGTAATCACTACCCCAGTCACAGGGATGAAAACACCAGTTTCTTTCTTAGTGTGGGAGAAAACATTCCTGGGGGCCTAAGGAACATAGTCACTATGAAGTACAGTCTGTGGTCATAGCAAATTCCTTCATGAAAGCAACAAACCGAGTTTGATGGAAGAGTGGGAGCGAGTCTGAGGAAGATGGGGTGAGGACTACCATCAACAGATGGACAGTGACCTCTGCCGTATTGGACTGAGAGGAATCCCATCACTTTTTCTTCGACACTCAGAAGCAGAAAGGCTTCCTTCCAGGGGAGGGAAAGCAACTTTCAATTCTGAACCCCAGAGAACTTCCAGGGCTTAGTAGGGGTAGTGTGTCATGTCTGCTAATACCCAACATCAAAAAGATCCCTCAGAAGACTGGGCCTTGGGGGCAAGTGTGTAATCCCAACTCTTGGGAGGCTGAAAGCAGGAAAATCACTACGAGTCTGGTCTCTGTAGTGAGACTCTGTAGACCACGTACTAAATACATTTAAGAAAAGAGAACTGAACATTTAGTGCTGGCCAGAGAGCTCAGCGGATTAAAAGGCCTGTTTGACACACACAAGGACCAGGGTTCAGTCCCTAGCATGCTCTGCCTGCACAATTCCTGTGCATGTTGCAGCAGAGATAGAGACTGACGAGGTGGTGCAAACCTGTATTTCCAGGGTTTGTGAATGTGAAAACAGCAGGATCTCTAGGAGTTTGATTTGTGTTTGAGACCCTGTAGAGCCTGTACAAAATACATGAAAAAACATCCCTAAGAGACCACGAAGAACACCATACTTGTCTTAAAATGTCCATCTCCCCACATAGTTAATATATAAAAGTACCTGTACAAGCCGGCCAGAGAAGACAGTGCAGGCCTGTTGTCCCAGCAGTCAGGATGCTGGCTCAGGAGGATCGCTGCAAGCTTTGGGCCCCCTGGACTCTGTAGCTAGTACATAGCACCATGAATTATGTAAGGATAGCTTGTCACAAACAAATTTTTTATGTGTTACGAAAACCTATCCCAAAGGCCATCATGGCAAAAGTGACATCTGCGATACACTGCTGTAAACTGTACACCATTGCTATGTGCTAGGCATCCAGAACTTTGGTGCAACTTGACATCTTGTGATGTCTTTCTCTCATCCCAGCATCTGAGCCTCTGTCATCTTTTCTTCACGCATTCACGTGTCCATATTCTGTGATAATTTTCAGTCTCCTATTTGAGTGTTAAAAAGTATGTGGAAAGTCAGATGTGTTTTAAGGATAGCGAAGTTCTTTCTCACTGCATTGAATTAAATATTTTTTAGTGTCATTAAAACCTGCCAATGTTGAAATTGGGTGAGCCTTTAACAGCGGAGCCTAAGTACATTGCACAGCTTCACACCCTTGGGAAATATTCCGTGGCCACAGAACCTTCAGGAGTGATTTGTTTTAGTTCCCAGTGGCAGAATTCTCAGGCCAAGGTTGCTTAAGTATAAGGCAGTATGTCCGGGCAGAGACTCGTGGAGCATAAAATCTTCCACCTGAAGGCAGCAGGGGAGGAGAGATCAGGGGAAGAGTACCTGAGAAGGAGACAAGGGTCAGAGATGGTCTTGAGGATCCCCTTTAGAACCTCCCCAGATGCAACCAAAAGCGAGCTTCCTCAGTCTCTTAGGACTTTCCTGCCACCACAGAATCCCTCATGTTTGATTGTCAAGAAGGATAAATGCTTTTCTTGCCAGAGTGAGTTCTCATTCCCCCAGGGTGGGCTGCTTGCTGTGGGAGGAGAAAAGAAGGCTGGGCCCCTGACCACTATGCCTGTGTGATTCTCCTCCACACAGGCCTGCTCTCTTCTGTCTTTCTAGTATTAAGCCACCACCAGGAAGGAAAGCAGATTGTACTGCCATGATTTTGGAGTTCAGAACAGTTCCCTGGAATAAACCTCTTTGCTTTATATGTTATTCAGCCTTTACTGGTTTGTTATAAAATGAGTAGCTAGAGTCAGACATACACCCAGGAGAGGGCTAGCTGGATGATCAAGTAGTGGTATTTTACACTTGATTTCAGCAGTCCTATTGTTGCCTATACTAACTGTACTAACTTACACTCCCATCAGTAGTATGCACGAGTCTTTATCTTTTTGTGCATGTTTGTATTTTTACAATCCATTGTGATCATTTTAAGGTGATATTCCACTTTGATTTCTTATCATCATGCTCTCGTTATTAATTGATGAGGAGTGCTTTTCCAAAGATCCATTTACTGTTTGTGTGATTCAGAGAAAAGTTTTCTGGTCCTTAGTTAACTTTTAAAAATCAAGAGCCAGGGAGATAGCTTAGTAGAATAAGCACTTGCCTGGCAAGCGCACTGTCCTGAGTTCTAACCCTGGTACCAAAAAAACAAAAAAAAAGTGAAAAAAATAAATGAAATGAAAAACTACAGAAAGCAAATTATCTCCATTATTTTGTATTCATTTGTCTAAGCTCTTTGAATAATTTACTTAGGAATCATTTAAATGAGGTTTCAATATTCCTCTGAATCCTTACAGTTCCTTTCAACACTAATATTGACTTTGGTGTAAAAATGAATTTTCATGGATGTAATTTCAGTTGTTTTTGCCCTTCAAGCCTGTATGTTTGCTGTCACATCCTGAAAATCATTGCTTAGATCAATGTCAAGGAGATTTTTCATATGACTCCATATAATACCTTCTTAGATTACATTCAAGTATTTTATCTGTTTGAGTGAATTTTTGCGTGCAGCGTGTGATAGCAGTTCAGTGTCATTGTTCTCCATGGAGACACCCCGTTTCCCCATCAGGACCTCATAAAGGCTGTCCTTTCCTTCTCAGCTACTCTCGGTATCCTGGCAAAGGTGCACTGGCTGGAGGTGTATGGAATTATTCCTGCACTGTGCAGTCTTTGCCATTAGTCTACGTGTCTATCATTATGCCAGGAATATTGTATGTTGATTTTATTGAATTGGCTAGTGGAAATTTGATTTGGAGTTATGTATGTGCATGTGTTGTATGTGACGTTTTTTGCAGCCATGTTCCTTGTTCCTGCGAGCTGTCATGAGTGCACATGTGAAGTAGTCACCTTTAGAACGCATTGCAGACCAAATGCAGCATGCACAAACCTGAACTTATCAGGTGGACACACAGCAGCTCCGGCACTGCGGGTCGCACAGTGCAGGTTTCAGCGTCAGGGTGACGCCATGGCTCTGTGCCAGTGTCAGAGGAGATCACAGGAGATGGAGCCTGGGCCGCTCCTCAGCAGGGCTCAGGATTCGCCATACCACAGAGATCCTCGAAGGGAATAGCTGCCAGAGTCCCTCATGAGGAGGACTGCTGGAGTTCACGCTGAAGGCTGCTGGACATCTGTTGCTCTTTCTTTTTATGTGTGTGGGGTGGGAGGACACCTGTGGGTACCTGACTTGGCATAAAGCTGTGCCTCGAAGTGGAAAGAGTGGCACAGAGGAAGTGTTTTCTGTGCTTTTCAATGCCTCCGTCTTGTTCTACATGTTCTGTTGGGCTGCTGCACACCCTTTATTATGCTCTAGGCTCCTCCCAGGGCAATGAGGGCGCCAGCAGTAGGGGTTCAATTGCTGTTTCTCTAGGGAGACTTGAGTTGGGACTCACAGCCTACCCAGCTTGGTCTAAAGAAAATTTTCCTGAATAAATATCTATTCGTGTTTTCTGTCTCTTTATGTGATTTTTATTTAAAACTTCGAATTTGTTCTTTCTCAAATTTTAGGTAAAGATTATGTTTGAAATGGTGGTGAGTCCTTTTAGGTTATTGCTGTCATGTAAAGTTCATCAGACCAATGGGTAGTACTAATGGGATGCTACTACCATCATAGCATCAATGCAGAGAGTCTTGCCTTCATTTCAGAGGACATTTCATATCAATACTTTCAGAATTTGAAATTCCTTATACACAGTGTAGTATACTTCCACATAACATATGCATGTCCTCTTCCTTTTCCTAGCACACTTAGAATACCCAACTCAACGTTCACTTCATCTCAGTAATTGTTATAGATTATGGTCTTACATATGTTATGTCGTGTTGCCTCGGGACTGACACAAGAAAATGTCAGCCTATGCCTATGACAGACGCAACGCTATCTCACTGTTTATCGTTCAGTAGATGTTCCAGTGCATATACAACTAGTGCATGTTGAAGCAATATTGATGTTGCATTGATTAATTCTCAGTACAAGGAGAGATCTAGTTGAATGACTATGCATTTTTCACATTATAATATGTATGTTTGTTACAACCTTTAATCACTTCATTTATTCATTGAACAAATGTTCAGCTTTTCCCAGCTATGATGGAAATATATGGTTGTTTAAGTTTTAAGATAATATAATGTGGAAAAATTCATCACCAATCTTCTTCTAGCTGAATCCCCTTGCTCTGTCCCTCTTGGCACCAACATTCTGCCCTCTTGTTGAATATTTCCTTCATTGGAATGTTGTGAGGTTTTTGTTTGTTGTTTTTTAAAATAAAATGTGGGAAAACTTTACAAACAATGCAGAATTCCTGTCAACTGAATAATAGGAATGCAATAATGGCTGTTATTTTGCATGTTGTTCTCTTCAAGTAAGTTGCTCACATTCCAATATATGCATATACAGTTGGTGGCAAACAATTATAGAAAATAAATCAGAATGTAAAACTTACTAGCTGTCCGTTCTTTTCAATAGATGAGTGGAAATAAGCAGTACCGTTAATCAGGATACTTGTGTGCATGCATATTCATGACTTTTTGTTCCTTTTTTCATTCTTTTCTTTTCGTCATAGCAGTTGTTCATTAACTGTAAACAGATATATTTCCTTTTACAGCATCAATTGTACATTGCAGTATTGACTTATTCTTTTAGGTTCTTATACTAGCAAGGTAATGTGTTGTGTACACATACAGGTCTGATTTATTTCATTTATAAATATGGATTCTTTTGTACCTATTTATATATTAGAGCATTGAGTTTATACTTTTAAAATTTTCAACATAATAGGTCATATGACAAATGGAAAGTAAAATAACACTGGGATTCCATTTCACCCCAGAAAGAATGGCTTTCACCAAGAAACCAATGAAGAAAAAATACTGGCTGGGCTGTGGGAAAAAGGCAGTCTACCTCATTGCTGTTGGGAGTGCAGACTGCTTCAAATATTGTGGAAATCAGGTGCAGATTCTGGAGAAATCTACAATGAGTGGTCCATTCAACCCAGCCACTCACCTCCATGGTATTCATGAGTGTTTTTAACTTTCCTGTCCTGACTGGCTCAGTGTCTTTAATGGGTTCAAAAACTTTACCTTTCATAGAGATTTATATCTTTTGGGTTCCATGAGCTGAACAGGGCCACCTTTGGCAAAACAGATTGTTGAGGATGAACACTAAAGTTTTTATAAGCAAGTCTGTCTGTCAAATGGCACTGGGCAGTAGCATTTACTCTATTTCTTAACATCAGGCCTTGTAAGCGTACTCAGGAAACTGACTTTCATGAGAGCTGCTTCACAAAATAGAAAAAAGGACCTTTGGCCCATTGTGCTGTCCACTACTGAAATCTTTTGTAGGTAACAACAACACTATCAAATTTAACTGTTCCTTGTTTTGCTACTAACAGTGACAACCAGGAATGAGCAGTAAGAATCTTCCTCTGCTCCCAGTGGAGGTTAGGAGGATGAACCTCACTACATAGGAATATGCTGGAGCCCCAAGGAGGAAGGTGTAGCACCAGAGTCACAGTGTTAGAAGAGAAAGTTGGCAGCCTGCAAGTGATTTGAAAATGTGATAAGCCTGGAGTTGCTCCCAGGAAAGCCTGACACTCAGGCATTCCAGGCCCCAGCACAGCACAGCCCGAATGTACTACCTGTGAGGAGAAAAACATCATTTAACGGTAACAACTGGCTTCTTCATAGAAACATGCTGCCCTTATCCCATATGAGGATAGTTTGTATGAGACACAATGGATTGCTCAGCAAGGGTTTTCTGACAGTATAGATTTGAGAAGTTCTATGACTGCCTGGGGAACACACTTTTGTGAAGAGCACCCGCCTGGCATAGTGAACAAGGTGCTCTGAGCCTCCAGCTCCCATGAGCCTCAGTGCAACTGACTGGATGGGGCCTCGTCCCTTGGGTGGGAAGGTCGGCTGACTGGCCTTTTGTCTGCTCAGTCTTCCACTCACTGAATAGCTGTGGTGATGCTTCTCAGCCTGCGGCCCACAGCCCACGTTGTTCATCATATACCTTTGGTATGGTAACGAAGCACTCCTGTGGTAGGACTCCCACCTATCTTCTGGGAATTCTCCTTTGTACCAAATTGCTTTTGAGGCAGAGCATGCCTTGTATGGCTTCATTTTCTTCTATAGAATTCATCCAACTGTGGTCAAGAGCACCATGGCTTCAGCATGGCCAGTGTGCATACAGCTGGCTGAGTTTCTGTTGGAAGCATTCCCCTAAACCGTGGAAGGAAACAGGACGATGTGACACAGGAGGATGCTGTGTGCTTCACCTTTTGTTTTGTTTTGTCTACGTGTCAGTTGTAGGCATACCATTTCCTTGTAGGCATGAATCTTACTTCCTGGAAGTGTGACTCATATCTGCACTTTTGAAGTAGTAATCATCTTTTGGAGACATTACAAACTAACGTCAGTGGGGACAAGCTCTTCCTCTGTGGGCTTCACCACCACACCCACAGGGCAATCCCACAGGGCTGTTATCTACTGAACAACTACTCCCTCCTTCGTCCTTTATTCTAGTATTTACATTGCATCACTCATGCTGCCTTTTTAGGCCTCTCCCTGTGACAGGAGCCTATCCTGGTATAGTGACAATGACCTGATGTAACGTGTGAATCCCAGAGAGTTATCCGGACCCCACCATCACCAGTGCCATCATTATTGGCATACACAGAGAAAAGACAAGTAGAGAATGGAAGTTCCCATTTCCTCAAATAGGTGAACTGGTAAAGACTGACAAGGGCATTAGAGTGCACAAGAGACAGGTCTGGAATCTAATAAGGCTGTTCAGAGATTACTTTGGAGAAATCTGAGAAAATCCCTCTGGTCTACGTACATCATGGTCCAAACATATGTAAATAATGAGAGTGACAGAGGTCACAGAGAGGCAGCACTTCATCATGTACCTGATGCCTCAATCTCTACCTACCTCGATGTTCTTTATAATCTTCCTGTATAAGTGAAATGGCAGATTATGTCAGACACAAATTGGGTCTAGTGAACTGAAGTGCTTGTTCCCTAATGCACTAAGTGTCCATCCAGGAACTGCCAGCCCTCCTGACACACGGACACGCTATACCTCTCCAGGAAAGCTACTTTCCTGTGGCCTATAACAGAGACTTGTCAAGCACAGAGCCAGAGAAATGGCCCAGCTCTGTAATCTTATCAGGACTCCTGAGCTGGCATCCACAGGAAGGTGCTCTGGAAGCAGGAATCTTTATTGCATGAGAAGATCAGGCTGGGATTTCATCATGAACAAGGCTGGAGACCATGTTCTTGGGAGCAAAATCTGTGTAGGGTGCAGAAGCAGAAATACAGATGTACTTAAACAGAGTGTCTTGTCCTTTTAGGGTTCACTTTTTAAAAAATATTTTTCCTACTAGGGTTCAAAATCATCATGTCATATGTGGGAGGCAAGTATTTATGCCAGTGAGGTGTCTCTTTGGCCCTGGGATTGGTTCTTTCAGAGGCAGAAGTCCCGCCTTCTCTGGGAAGGAGGCAGTTAAGAGAATAACAGAAACTGAAGGAATCTGGCAGATTCAACTGACAGAAACCCACTTTATCTTGTGTCCACCCAGCACCACTTTCTGTCATAGAATCAGCTGTTTGAGGTTTACGACCAAAATTGTGGATTCTGGAAAACATAAATTAGGAAACATAGTTCTACAAGCATAAATGGGAGAGAATTGGTGAAGTATAACCATTGCTAGCCAGTTTCAACAAGAATAGTTTGAAAGCCAGGCCCATAGAGCATCTTTGGCAACCGCTGGAATCAGACATTTATACAGAAACAATGCTTCTTTATAACTGCTCAGCTCCAGGTAACTTCCTAAACTGTTGACATCCCTGAGTTCTTTTTCCTACTGAGAGGCTGTATGTATTTTATTATAAACCCTCTTGCTGTGAAGGTGATCCTGATGAGTCATCCTTGTTTCTGTGCTTGTTCTCTCTGCTCCCACATTGAAGGGAATGTCAATACGACAGAGTTCATGTCACAGCCACATCTAGGAATCCAAAAGATGGAATAAGAACAGACCTTAAACTTCATCTAGAGGAAACAGCTAGGAGAGAAAGAGAACAGCCATGCATCTTCTTATAATCTTCTTCTTCCACAAGGTTTTGGCCAGAGCTACATGTCCCAGCTTCGAAACATTTTGTCTTTTTGCATGATTTTCTTTAGTAAGCAGCTTACTGACCATTTGAGTTATGAAACACTCCTTTTACTTTTCTTTTCTTTTTTTCTTTTTTTTTTTTTTTTTCTGAACCAGGGATTGAGCTCAGGCCCTTGTGCTTGCCAGGGAAGTGCTTATTCCACTGAACCACCTCCCCAGTCCCTCCTTTCTTATATTAAGGTTAACTCAGGTTTTGCATTTTGATTGCAGCTGCATAAAATAAGAGAGTTCTGAGTAACTCTGATAATAAATTATTACTGCATCAGCACGTACTAGGAAGAAGAGAAAATGTGTTACCCCTTAGCTGGTTTGACAACCATTGAGGTCTACATGGCTCTGAATGGCAAGTTACCTTTTTACCTGAAGACAACCAAAAAACAGCCTCAAACTCAAACTGTTGCTTAAGGATTATAGCAAAGATCTTTATGAGAAAAGTTTTAGAAAGTTTGGTCAGAGCAATAGAGTCATTATGTCAATGTATTGAAAACAAATTTAGTGGTCAGTTAAGGCTTTCTGTCTTGCCTTATTTTGACTTGAACCTCACTGTGGACAGTCAAGCAAGTTGCTTTGTCTCTTAGCATCATCCTGAGAAACAGGCAGTCTTTGCTTTTGCTTTGCCAATACTTATCATCTACGTTGCATGAATGGGGAATATTTTTGGCTGATGTGTGATCTTCTTGGTTGATTTATTCTTTGAAATAGGTTATGTAGAGATTCCAGTTTAAACTCAGTAACCCAGTCATGCTGACCCTGTCTAAAAAAGCTTTATCTGTTTAATATAATTTTTGCTTGGCAGTAACCTTGCATTTTGCCTTTAAGAAGTAATCCTAGGTGGGGATGTTGGATTAGAGAATCTATTGTGGCTTGAGAAGATGATGAGTTCTGGGGAAGTGTTGCAGACAGCTGCTCCTCACCCCAGAGGGGTTGAGAGTCACAGACCGAGGAGACATGTGCACACTGAGCTCTGAAGCAGGAACCACAGCACTTTTTCTGGACAATAATGATAGAGGGCTCACAATATTTCTGCTGTTTTAATATTTCTTTTAAACTAATATTATAGTTCAAAAGGAATGAGTAAAGTCAAAAATGTCTTCAGAGTTTTAAATGGAAAAGAGAATGAAAAAAGTTATCTCATGGGTTCGATGCATGCTTACTCAGCCCTGCGTGAGTCCAAAACTGATTAGTAGGACAGTTTCAATAATTAATACATTGCATATTGCTGTCTTTGTAGTGGTTATTCATAGTGGAAGGTACAGACATGATATCCTGTCCAAACACTATCAGTGAAAATCTTTCTTCTCATTGAATTAAGAGAAAGTAGCTACATTTCTATTCTAACTTTTATAAGTGGTAACTGGCAGTTATAGTCACTATATTTATTTTCTTTCTATCTTTTTTTTTGTCTTTTTTGAGGCCTTGTAACCATACTCAGGAAGAAAAATGTCAGAGAGCTGCTTTTGAAAGTCACCGAAACTATATTTGGCCCAATAAACTGCTTCATCCTGAAACAATTGTAATGAAGAAATTTCCATTATTCTTTCTGATCTTGGAAGATGGTGCATGAAAAAACTGAGCAGCAGACACTAAGAGGAAGAAATCCATGCAAAGAAGGCTGCTGCCAGTGCTACTGGTTAAAAGGGCAAGATGAAGGATAAAAATCGAAGAAGGGGCAGCCCCACTCCAGCCAAAATCCTGTGCTGTTTAGAGGAATTGGTTGATACTCTGGATCTGCTATGCGTTCTCTTTGTACAAGAGCTGCCACATCCAGGTACAAAAGAAAAGGAAGGACAAAGTTCTTGTTGCTATCAGAAAACTAGTCATAGGAGACAAGAATGGTGGTATCCAGGTGGTTAAGTTTGAAAACCGTCTAGATACTATGTTACTGAAGATGTGCCCCCAAAGCTGTTGATCCACAGCAAGGAACCCTTCAGTCAGCATGTGAGGAAATGTTGAGGTAGCAGCACTCCCTGCACCATCTTGATTATCATCACTCGGCATGGCAGAGGCAAGAGAGTGGTCTTGCTGAAGCTTTGGCCAGTGTCTTGCTACTTGTGACTGGGCCTCTGAACCTTAATCATCAGAACATCAGAAATCTATCACTGCCACCTTCAGAAAAATTGCTATCGGTAAAGTGAAAATCCTTGAACACACTGATGCTTAGATGAAAAAGTTAAAGCTACAGAACACAGACACGTGGAGGGCGAGATCTTTGACACAAAGAGAGAGGCAAGATTTCAGAGCACTACAAGGTAGATGAAAAGTGGTGGGCTCCCCAATTTTAGCACAATCAATGCTGTTCTTCAGCTCTGGGGCTAACAGCAATGGAATTTTTCTCTGACTAATGGAATTTATCCTCATAATTGGTGCTTAAATTTTCTTATGAAGAACCTCATTACATAACTGATGTGAGAAATTGACATTAAATTAAACAGTTCCTTGTTTTGCTCCTAACAGTGCCTACCTGGAAGCAGCTGTGAAGACATCCCTTTGCCCCCACTGGTAGTTTGTGGCGCTGGAGTCTCACAGTTCTTTGCCTGGTCATACTGGAGCCCTCCATGTGCAAGGGCTGAGAAGTACAGGGAGTTCACTGAGCGGCTCAGGCAGCAAGATTTGTAGAACTAAGGGGTCTTGCCTAAGTCACAAGCCTGAAAGTGCTGCTAGGAAAACCCAACACTCACCCCTCTCTAGGGCGGAGCACAACACAGACAGAAGAAACTATCTTGAGTGACAAATGTTTTATTTTGAAGAAACAGATGGGTCTACAGGAAGACCCTGTTAGCTCACACAAGGCATACTTGTGTGATACAAAGAAGTTTGCTGAGCATGGATGCTCTCCCAGCATGGAAAGCAGAAAAGCACTGTAGGAGTGAAAGGGGAAGAGGCTCCTGGGAGGAGTACATTGCCTGGGGCTGTGAGTGGGGTGGTCTCAGGCTTCTGCTCCAAAGGACCTACCCTGGAGCTAACCTGTAGGGGCTTATGCTCATGGGGTGTGAAGGCAGCATGGCTTGCCCTGTGGTGCTGTGGCGCGGCCTGCTGCCTATAGATCACATTTCTGGCAATGCTATTCAGGTAAGAAGGCCACTGAACTCTACTGGCTTTGTATTTCTGCTTACTTCTCAAGCAGAAAATACATGGTGTGACCCCATTTTCTTCTCCACGACACATCCCACTGTGGTCATGAGCTCTTGGTCTTCAGTGCTGCCACGTTTCATTGAGTGTGTGCCTGAACATTGTTGATGTTCAGTAGGGCCTGTGGGTGTCTTCACTTTCTGCTGTAGCTGTTTCTTTGTTTCTTACTGGGCAGTATGTGCTATCAGTAGTTCTTGACTCTGCGTTCAAGGGTGGTTTCTGAATTATTTGATTCCTTCTGAGTGAGCAAGACTTGCTGCCCATGCTGTCTCCTACTTCTCTGCCACCAAAAGTTGGAGTCTGCCTTTCCATGCCCTCCCGTCCTCCAAGGCTCTCTTCCTTGAACCTCAGCTTGGGTCTCTCAAAGCTGTGCATCATGTTTTGTGGAGCAAACATATCACTCTTCCTGACTCTGGGATCCTGGGTTTTGGGCATCCTGGACTCCTTTTCATTCTAGCACATCCTGTCTGTCCTTGAGGCGTTCGTATCCCTTGGGAAGTCACTGTACTACTAGAAACCAGTCCTTAGGGGCAGTGTTGATGGCCCTGACCAGCCCAGAAAGATTCTTCGAAAAGGCTTTCAGAAGAAGATTGTTGAAGGCCATCACTGGAGGCAAAGCCTTGCGCGATGATCTCAGTGGCTGAATCTGGATTCTTGTACTGGGACTCTGTCCTGTAGCTCTGCTTGTATCTCCAGGGTCCTGCACATTGGCAATTCTGGTTGTAGGAAGATGGATACTGAGGTGCAGAGACGTCAAACTGCTGTGACTCATTCTAAGAGTTTGCGCAGTGGATGTCACACTAGGTCCTTGGGCAAGGCCTAATGAAATAATGCTCCTCTGGTCCTTCTGTGTGCTTGATGTCTGTGGCCCACAATTCCAGTGATCTTACATTCATCTGGCCCATGATGAAGCACTAGACAGGCATCCAGAGACCGCACGTCCTCTCTTCTGCTGCTTAAATGTGCTAATTCCCATGATTGCACTTGAACCAAGGCTGACTCCTCCTGGCCTTGGGCAAGTGTTCAGATGGCACTGACAGGTCAGAATTCTTTGTGGTCTACTTGGGGCAGCCTCTAAGGGCCCATGGTTTTCCCCAGATAGAGTCACACCACTAGGGATTCGGCCCCCATTCTGGTAACACTGCCCACCCATACAGACATTTGTGTTGACTTCTCATTTCATCTTCTCTGCACCACTTGCCAAAGGAGTTTCTAGGAGTCCCAGCCCTTTCCCTTGCAGTGAATCCTTGGATATATATTTGATATCATGTGCTGAGGATAGTTCTTGAGCCCTGGACAGATGTTTTGGGACTATCCCAATCAAGCCTTTGTGGGAATAATTTTCTATTTGGGATTTTTCGGACTGCCTTGGAAGATCTCCTGCATGACTTTGATGCTTTTTTCAAACCTCGTGGACTCTGCATGGCAAGGCCCATATTCAGTGATGTGCCCTATCTCTTGGCCTTGTACCCTGTGCAGGAACCAGCAGGCACAGACCACAAGTATGTGTTTTTTCAAGTTGCTACTCTAGCTGCTGCTCCAGGTTAGAATAGCTAATACCCTCTGGAATCGTTCCAGTGGATTTGTTTTCATGGCTGGTTTTGAGTGTGTCATCAGGTTGGCCACAGACTTTGTGAGTCTTTTTGACCACAGGTATGGAATCTCGATTTTCCTTTAGGTCCTTCTCCAATGTGTACTGTAGGTGTTGGATAGCAGGGAAACAGTATACAACTTACTTTTCAGACTGATAGTTCTAGAAAGATCCTGGGCCCACACTATCATCCCAGAAAGCCTGCATTTTGCATGTGCTGAAATACCAAGCCAAGGAATAGTTGTCCTCAGCTCAACAGGACCATGAGAAGGCTAGGATTGTCAGAGAAATGGACAGGTTACAATAGAAAAGATCCAAAGGAATAAGGTTTCTCACAAGGCAGAGAGTTTATCGATATTTTTCATTCAGGTCTCATGAGAAGACACTTAGTTTTGAGAGGTGATATCATGCCTTTGAACTTAGTTCCTGGAATTTTATGAGACTGTTCTCTAGGGAATTTGATATTCTGGCAGGTGTGTCAACGTTGCTCATATCTGGGGCTGAGGGAGAGTAAGCTGTCTGGAAACAAGGTGGCCTCAACCTCGCCAAGTATGAACACACCCAAATCTTGATGACCATGCATTTTAGGCCCACGTGTGTTTTGCCTACATCCTTTTCATATGTGCTTCAGCATCTGCTGAATCTCTGGATCTTCTGGTTCAGGTGAAAATGCCACCCTTCAAAGATGGCTTCTCTCCAATACATGGGGATTTTTCAAATTCTAGAAAGTTGGAAGGTAGGATGTGTAGTATTTCTGGATGAAACATACCCTTAGGGATTCTATGCCCAATCCCCCAGATGCTCAACTTTCCCACTTGGACACACTTCTGACAACATTCTAGGTCCTTTCTCTCTTCATCATAGGCAGATCACCTAAGTGTCCAAACTGTTTCCTACGTGATGCTGTCTCAGAGAAGACCTCTAGATCACTCACTGGGGAATGTTGTACACCATCAAGTAAATGTTCTTGGGTATCACCCAGCATTTCCCTTGAGCATTTTCATACCTGGGATGTTTCTGTGTGCCCTTTATCTTTCAGAAGACCTAGTTATTTTCTTTGAGATTACAGAGGTCCTGATGAACAGAAGGAAAACCAAATGCATGGGGAGACATAGTGACCACCCTGAGTCTGTGTGGAAGACACTGAGGTGAGAATGTGGGTTCAAGGTCCCCCTGGAAAGCAAAGTGTGGATATGGAGTATAAGAAACTGTACCTCAAGTCACCTGTTTGACATTTGGAGAAGTGTCTCACCACAACCCAACTAAATTTTAAATGCATTTTATGAACACTTCAGGGAATGAAGTAGAAATATTAAGGTATTAAACACTACATATTTGCTTCTTACTTGCTAAGTCCATTGCTCAAGGCAAAAATGCATAAAACAAAACTTGAAAATAATCTGAAATGTGTGAGAATGAAATACCATGTACAAAATCTGTGTGATATTTTTAGAGAAAGCCAAAGTAACTTTGAAGGTAACGGCATCACAAAACTGTATATTTTGAACTGATAAGAGGTACTAGAGGGGCCAGGGAGATGGCTCAGCCAAATAAGCATTTGCCTGGTAAGCACAGGGGCCTGAGTTCAATCCCCAGTTCTGGGGAAAAAAAAGAAGTACTAGATATCCTGGGAGAATATGTGATGTATATATTGGTTTCTTTTTTGGTACAGACAATGGAACTCACACCCTTGCACTTGCCTGGCAGGCACTTTGTTGCTAAACCATGTCCAGAGCTGCTATGGGGACATTTGAATAGTTTGCAAAGGACTTGAAATTGGTTGGATAGTGGCTGGCATTATTTTCTGTTCTTTCCAAGAGGAGAAATCCCATGGTATGACCTGGTCCTCCTCTGCCTTTGAGGAATTTACCAGATAAGAGAGGTTCGACACTGATCCTCCCCAGTGTGTGCTCTGGGATGGACTAGGACAGTATGATGTTTAGATCACCAGGGAGGCCCTGGCAAGAGTAGGAACTGCCTGACCATGCCTTGAAACTGCAGGGTGAGCTCATGAGGATGAAGGGAAGGAGAGGCATACACAAGTCGATTGAGAACTGCGCCTACCTCCAGTTGTCTGAGGTGGTAAAGACTGTCATAGGGACAGAAAGGGCAGAAATATATAAGGAAACTGTTTAGGGACTTTATTTTTTTTTTGTGATACCTTGCGTTGAACTCAACAACTCGCACCTGCAAGGCTTTTCCTTATGACACTGAGCTGAGTCGTCAACTGCATACATGCAGGACTTTACAGCTCTGGTGTGAACCTGGTGACTCAGACCCTGAGGATCATGCGAAGTTCTCTGCACTTCCAGACTTTTTTCCTCAAGAAGAGAAAAGAGAGCATGGAATTCAATAGGGACAAGATTCAGAGTCATGGAATACTCAATTTTCAGAATTCTGCTCCATCATTGTTTTCTTTCATGTTAATGTAAATGATAAAAGGAATCTAAGATAAGGTGGGTTATGTCTGAGGGGAACAGAATGCCACACCACAACCCCTACCTTTAAGTGGCAACAAAACAAATGCCTTGGCAAGGAGACTCAGGGCATACCCTGGCAGCTAGAGAGCTACAAAACACTGTCAGGAATGGTTCTTTTTGGAGCACACCTCAACTCAGCAGGGATCAGATGCCCTCATCCTTGGTCTCCTACCTGTGCTCTCTGACACTCCCTGTGCACTTTTACTTCTGCCTAGAAGTGCAAGCAGAGATTTCACGGTCTGCACCTACACCTGAGTGAGAGCTCACTGACAGGACAGGACACTCAAGTGAGCCAGAAAAGGTGTGCTCTTGACTCCACAGGATGCAATCTATCATGTGCTCAGGTAGCAGGAGGCTTGGAAGTGCCTGATATGTCTTTCCTGATTTGGCCTGTTTGCTATTTCAGCTAAATACCATAAATGCTGAACACATTTCATTCTCTGTAACAGCTTTCAGTCTTTCCTATTGTACTGTTGGGCAGTGTGAATGCTGTTCCAGCTTCTGTATCATGCTGGAAATGCATGATGCATAAATAAGAGACAGATAAGAATATGCAGGACACCAAGGAGATCCCTGGGGAAAACAGTGGCACTAACGGAATCTGTCTCACTGAGGATCTCTGTGGTATCTGCACTATCAGTCATAAGTACCAATGCCTTGGAGATCTATTAGTTTGTCAACCCTTCAAGTGAACCCTGTTAAATCCTTTATACAAACTTACCTATAATTTAGGGGCGATCATTTAAGCTGGTATTGTGCTCACTGAGAGGCACCATTTCTTGTAGGTATAGAACTGGGATCAAGTGTTCGTTCCTAAATGTGGGATAAAAATCTCTCTGGGTCTGAAGGATGTCTTCACTGTGAAGTGGGCTCTGTCAGTTCAGTCACGAGTATTCCTGAAGGTTTCCTGGATTAGAGTATAAACGTCCAGGGGACAAGTTCTGTGAAAGGAGTCAAGGAAGTAGTATATCTGGCATTTTGCTTGTGAGCTGTTGGAATTCCTCATTTCTTTTCAGCATTATCTCTGTATGGTTGTGCAAATATTGTGTCTCCATATGTCGATTGTCTTTGGCCATATAGTTGTTTCATGTCAACACATGCGTGTGAATTTTTCTTTTTGGTACCTGTATTTTTGAGTGTAGTCTACGAAAGTATGTCCAGACTAATGCCATGCAACCTTCTCTCTCTTATACTTAGACATAGCTATGTTGAGAGTTCCCATAAGGTTTGATTATGCGACGACAAAATTAATAAAATAATAAGATCAATACATCATGCTTTGAGTCTGGTGACTAATACTTTGTTGTAAACTAGGTTATATGAGCTCTTCATGCAAACAGTTTATAGATATTTTCAAAATGAAATGCGACCCAAAATACCTTGTTTGAAAATATTTTGGGGCCCAAAGAGATTTTGCTGACTCATGCATAAGTATCCTTCAGGTAATTTACATCCCTCCTGAGATGATTTCATTTTAAATTGTAGACCGGAACTAATAATGCAAATAAGAAAATTTCTAAAGAACTCTATCATTTAAATCTGGAATTTGAAAGCAAGTCTTTATAGACAAAGAGGGTTTTACACAATACAGGGATTGTTTTGAGAATTACCTTAATAATGTATTTTAGGTGGGCAAATGATCTCATTCCTCGTCAGGAATTTCTCCCAGTTCATAACATATCTTGATATTTCCCTTTTTTCTTTTCTGCTCATTTACCATCAACCCAATCTCCCCTTTTCTCAGCAGAGTTTCTTTGCATTCATTCCTCCAAGTGCCTCTTTTTCTCTTTTCCCTAACTTCTCTTCCCTTTCTTCTCAAGTTGCTCTTCCCATTTGAACATTTTCTTCCAACTTTACCATATCATGAGACGTTTTGTTGCTTATCTACATATTGTTGTCTCACCGAAGAAAAACCATGACAGAGTTGCACGTGATTGTGCATTTTCTGTCTTTCATGGATGGAGTCTCTAGCCTATGGTCTTTACTAGAAATGTGTCAGTTTATTTCTTCTTGGTGGCAGATTAGCAGATTGTTCATTGGTTGATGCATATTTGGCCCATTCCAAAGTATTTTCTACAAATTCCATGAGATTAGTAATATAGGTATTCTTGTATAATGTGGTATGAAGCTTTTAATGCTCCATACCAAAGTCCAAGAAGGGAAATAAGTGAGTCAAATGAAAGATGTAGTTTTACTTTTTCAGGTCTCTCCATGCTAGTTTCAATAGATAGTGCACCTGTCTACACTTCCACCAGCAAAGGAGAAGGATTCCTTTGTGCCCACAACCCTGCAAGCAGAACTATAAGAACAAGAACAAGTAAATAAAATACACAACATATAATTGTTAGACTAAAAGAGGGAGAAGGTGTGCATAAGGAAAATCCAAATGTTATGAGCAAGAGGAGAAAGAAAAGGTAAAAATTTCAGATAAAAATCATGATTGATCATACACAGAATAGCTAAGATTATTCTACCACTAGTTTTTTTTTTTGTTTTGTTTTGTTTTTGTTTTTTTTTTTTTCGTAATTTTTAAGGAAGTGTCTCCAGGGTGTTTAGGTCTCAGTACTAGATGAGATTTTCAGTGATGTGCCATTTTACAGCCTTCCAATGTTGCAATTACAGGCGTGCACCACCATGCCCAGTCTCAATTGCCCTCAGTGCGCCTAGAGGCGGGGCCGGTACGGCAGTGTTGGGGATTGAACCTCCAGCTGACATGCCTGCATGCAGTCACTTTAAAACACTGAGCTATTTGGCTGCACCTTCTACTAATTTTTGACGGTTGCAGTGAATACTAAACATTTTGACTTGGACCTATTTTTTGTAGTTATAGCTGGTAATCCATGTAGCTACATTGGAGATAGCAATGGCAATGTGACAACCACTGTTGAATACCTATCGCTCAGTTTTTTCTAAATTTTTATCATTTGTAATGTGTTATCTATTATTTCCCTATTCTTTTTAAGATAGGTAAATGTAAAACTAAAGGGAGGACTGGTTTCATGGTTCGTGCCCATAATCTCAGGACTTAGACCGTGAGGCAGGACAATTACCACCAGGCTAAGGCGATCCCTGGCTGCAAAGTCAGTCAAAGCCACCCCAAATTACAGAGTGAGATCCTGTCCCAAGACAAAACAGAAAAATTATCTGGAAACCAACAGGCAACTGGGAACAGAAAACGAAGCTCAGCTGTAGGGCAGTGGTCAAGCGGAGCCAATGCAGAGAGTTCCAAACTGCACGTGGACCCATACAGAGCGAAGTGCTGCTAATGATTTCAAAGAAAGAGAACCAGTGACTCCACAACAAATTGAGTTTTTGTATATTACAAAAGACATGATATGAAAGTAGAAGGGAGAGTGTGAGATGGAAGGGGGCAAGCACGAAACTAGGTACTGACAGAATTGTGTAAGTTCATCACATTCGTGAGGAAATAAGCCAGAGTCAAACTCAACATTATTTATCTAATGTTGATGGAGTAATAAAGAATTTAGAAAGCACTTGCACAATGTTGGTAAGATGAAATTTGCAATTACTTTAATTTTTTAATTTACCTTTTGTATGGGACACAGGGTCTCGCTATTTAGTTTGGATTCAGAGGAATCCCTCTGCTTCTTTCTCCACAGTGCTGAAGTACAAGTATGTTTTCTAATGCCTGGACTCATTGGCTGTCATGAAGTGCGCGTTGTAGGCCTGGTGCGGCATGTAGTACTGGGGATCGAACCTGGTTCCCTGTGCTTGCAAGACATTTGATTAGAAAGCTGAGCTATCTCCCTGCCCCAATTTGTAGTTATTTTAGAAAACAATTTGAAGATTCCTCAGAAGACTAAGCCAAGTGATATCACAAAATCCCAATTGGTACTAGTGGGTAAAGGTCTAGAAAATATGAAAAGTTCATGCTGAGAAGCAGAAGATCATATCTTCTTCTGCAGAAGGTGTCATTGGGAGATTTTGAAACAAATTCACTTTGGAGAAATGGAATTCACAGGGGCAACCTGAAAGTTTTTTGTCTAGTGGTGAGATAAGAATGAATAACATTTCTATCAATTTGACTGTTAGAGATTGGGTGTGAGGTGGTTCACATCCATTGATAAAACTGACGAGGGAGTGAGCTGTCGTTGGGTTGTGGAAGTGAGGTTTCAGCAGAGTTTTGCAGCCTGTTGCACAGTAGAAGAGCAGTGGGAGGCAATCTCCAGAGGAGGAAGGCTGAGGAGGGTTTCCTTAAGGGATGTCTGTGAAGGACTTGCAACATGCTGAGGAGATGAAGTGGCCTGGATGTCTCTCAAAAACCTAGCTTGTGGATTGTAGCATACTGGACATGCACAATGTAGTGTCCCCTGTAAGGAAAAAAAGTGTAGCCTGTACAACATTGGGAGTTTTTTCTTAGTAGGAGAGACACAGTCTCTGAAAAGAAGCAGATTGGCCACTGGAGGACACGTTCATTCAACTGTTTCTTGTAGGAGGGTAGTTTATATTTTCGTGATGAGAAATTGAGCTAGGAACCCTGAAGGGAATCCCCTCTAGGCATTTACATACAGAGGAGAAGTCATGCAGAGATTGAGAAATTGAGAGTAGAGGGAATAGAAACCCCAAGTTAGGTGACCTGTGTCTGGAAAACAGGGCCTTTACCTGGGGATACTTTTAACTTTACAGTTTGGAAAATAAATCACTTTTTAAAAAGCCTCTGTTAACCTTTGCATTTAGAGAAGAACTGTAGAGTCAAAAGTCGTCAACATCTAGGAGAAGGCAGCTAGGGCTTAGGGAAAGAAACAGGAGGGCTTTATCTAGTGTTTGTGTAAAGGGTTTTGGGTTTCATAGAATCCCGAGGAAAGGAGTTTCAAGGAGTTCTTGGAGTTTTCAGGGATAGAACCCATCCAGGTTAAAGAAAAAGGAAAATGAAAACTGGAATCCAGAGGGAGAGTTTTTATCTTTGCCATGTGGGGTGAGATGGAATCTTGGGTTTTTTTGGTCATTTTTTCATTCAACAAACATGTGGAAACGTTTTTTTATACCTTAATTCTCCATTTGCATTTCTTCATCTGAGAAGTACATATTGATCAGAGGTCCATCTCTTAATTATGAGGTCTTTAAATGCTGGCAAAATGATATTTAAAAATTCTTTACTGGTACTGAATGGACATCCATTGTTGAGGGACAGTCAGCTAAAAGGATTCCCAATTGGTGTGTCTTTCTCTTAATCTAGTGGTGATTTATTTTTTTTGCATAATTTTATTGAGAAAGAAATAGCAATGAGACAGTTTCAAAACAAATTAGTAGGATAGTTTCAATAATTAATACATTTCATATTGTTTTCTTAGTGGGTATTTGTTTACAAGATAGACATGATATCCTGTTTACAAACACAATTAGAACAAATCCCTCAACTCATTGAATTCAGAGAATGTAGCAGTATATCTATCTTAAAAATTTAATATACAGATACAAAATGGTCATTCATTTCTTTCCCCTTTTCTTGTTTAATTTTGTCATTTAAGTATTATAGATATGTGAATTTAGCAAAATATTCCAAAATAGTGCAGTAGTCCATAATAGTATTGGGTTTTCACTATGA